>NC_138577.1:53254463-53817254 GCF_964289735.1 Phaethon aethereus | reverse complement strand
AATCAGCCTAGGATGTTATTGGCAGATGGGTATATCATACCAAACTTCATAGTGGTCTGGAAATTTTCCAACAAAACACACTTGCCATTAGAGATGACAGAAAAGGATGCAGTTTGTTACAAACTTTGCATTTCCACTTACTCTTCCTATGGTGATTCAAAACCATGAGAAAAATAGTTTTGTTTAGTCCAATTCTAAGAGCAGACAGAGGGTCAAGAAAGATCTTATTTTATGCAATCACATCACAACAATGCCCAGCAGAAATCAAGCCTCACTAGCCTTTTGCTGGCAGCTAGACAGCTGGAGAAAGAAATGGGTCAGGAAGAGATGAAACACTGAGACAGTGAAGTAGCACTGCATCAGCATTTTTAGTATGTTAAAAAGTTATGGTAATTTTGGACTTGAAATTTAGAAGATTAGTCAGCTCTTTCTCTAGCAAGGTATCAAGACTTGCATTTCTGCTAGACTGTAATGTTCCAGGATGGATTTATAGTTAACTTTCCTTAGAATAGCATTTGTAAACTGAACAGCTAGTAACTGCATGACAGCCTACAGGAGGCATGGACTTAATTGGTAGCCTGGTATATTTAAAATGGCTGTGAAAAAATTAGCAAAAGATCATAACAGTGTCAATATTTTTTGTTAATAAGGAGATGGGTTTTTTTGGTCTATTCACTGAGTACATGATATCTCAAAGTCTTTTTCCTGATTACATATTTTCTTCAATTTGAAGACATGTTATATGTGAATGTTTTTCCTTGACACAAGCGTAAAGTCATAAACCATAGGCATAATTGTTTATCTTGAAGTACTGCAGCCGGCAGGTTATAGCATGGGTATCGTATTTACCATAGGTGACTACTTTCCCTATATTATATACTCGCTAAAAAACTTCAGTGAGGGACCATATGTATGTTCACGTTACGATGCTAAATACATCTGTCACATCAAAGCTTATTATTATTTATGTACTTAAGTCAAAGGACCATGACATGGTGCTATGTCTAGATCCAGCTTCTGGAGCGTGGTGGCAGAAGTGTTGGAGTGATAGGGAAGAAAGCAGGTGTTTAGCAGAAGTTACCAACTCAGCTGGACAGTAGCATGCGGTATATGTTAATGTCCGTATGCCAATATACATGTTTTACTCTATTGTTTTAAGACTGAAAATGTAGTCTGAATTGCCAACATCCTCAAGAACAAGCAATGATTAACAAAAGAGAAATATTCATTATGTAAACATATTTCTTTTGATTTTTTCTTTTTATCATGTAATTGTTAACAAGAAGATGGGGGTTTTCTTGTCCAGTAGATTCTTCCTTTGAAGACAGAGTTTTTCCAGAAGAAATCGTCTTCTACCTTTTACCATCATAGTTTTTCTGTAGCTGGGCTACTTGCCTTTCAATTCACTTTAGGCTGAATAATTCATTTAGAAGTGTCTTTCCAATTTAGGCAATGATCTGTGAAGCCTTCATATGTTTTAAAACACTTATAAAAAAATCATACAAGAATTATTGTTTCACTAACTGGGCTTTTAAAAAAAACAAAACAACAGGTTGTAATACATGTTTTTTGCATTAATTCTATAAAATAGCATATAGAAACCTCCTACTAGTTTGTTTGTTTACATAATTTTCTCTATAAAGATAGCAGTGCAATAAAACTTTTTTGTTGAAAAAGTGCAATACAAGTATTAAAGAAGTAGTGCAACTTCCATCTCCCTGTCTGTGACAGTCAAATGAGTGGTGCTATTTTCACTTATCAAGTACATCCTTGTGATACTGTGATATGGAAAATTTCACATTAGGCAAATTGTTGGGACAATGATTGTGCTATTAAATGTCATGTGAAGTTTTAGGCCTTGTAATTTCCAAGTCCATACTTTAAGAAATTTTGATCATTCTAGCAGAGAATACTATGTAGATGACACGTAACAATGACAAAAATAAAACATTGGAAATAATGGGGAGGATAACACTTTGTAATTAATAATGATTTTTAATTAATTCTTATTTTTATTTTTTAAAGTAATACAATTATATATATTTATTTGCTAGAATGGAAAAAAATATATGGGATAATAATTGCAGTAAATTTACAAATGCTATGTAGCAATGATTTATAAAAATATGAATTTTGAAAGAAATCATATGGCACCTTGTTCCCGTCACACATCACAGGTATAAACTGAAAGCAGCATTCAGAGGTCTACTATCTCCTTCACAAAGAGAAATTTTTTTTACTAATTTTCATTCTGTCACAAGCTTAAACTGGTACTATTATCTTGGATCTGCGGTTTACACTAATCATTCCTCTGCTGCTTATATCTCTTGGACTGAACTGTTATCTTTTAGGATTTGGGAATCTGTTTATTATACTGAATATTCAAATACCTGGCCTTGGTTCCTTGGATACTTGCTTTTGTGGTTTTTCTAATCCATCTCTTACTTCCTAACCTGTCTCATAGTAACTAACATAAAACTCTGAACAGCAGTAGTTCTCTTTAATCTTTTTAATTCTAGCTTTTTTTTACTTACAGATAGACCTAAAGAAATTCTCCACATCTATCTATCCTGATCAATTGCTCCCGTGTTAAGTTTTTGATACTATTTAGTCTCTGTGCCTGCATTGCCTGTTTCTGGTCTAATAGCGTCATTCTTGTTCAGCTGCAACTACCATGTATTTAAGTGGAATGTGGTGGTGATAATCAGGTCACCATCTCCCATTTGCAAAGCACTATGAAAATGATGAATAAATAATAAAAAGCTTTCCACCTGGAAGAGTGTGGGGTCACTGAGCAAATCTGTGATGCCATGAACGTAGCACATGTAGAATAATTTTGGTGTCTTATAGTGAGGAGAAATATAAAACAGCACTTTACAATGCAGACCTAATTCTTTCCAGAAGGTGTGTGCATAGCCTTATTTAACTTATTTAAAAATAGCGTAATGACTGAGGACCCCTTGTTGTGACTTAATACTTGGCTCTAATCAAATCAAATCAAACTGTGGTACTTGGTACTTTTTCGGCATGTGGGTTGACACGGGAATGCATTTTGTGCCTGAAGGAATACAACCTATTCCCCTGATGGTAGGACAGATGCTGTCATCTATCTTGAATCCAGCTGTATGCATATAGTTGCAGCAGTAGTGAGTTGTAAAAGAATGACTTTTTAACTAAAAAATGGAACTGGTATTTGTCTCCTACTTTCAGTGGCCTAAATTGTTAATTCTGACTTCTAAGCACAGAGGAATTAAGGATTTTTCTTTGTACTATTCCTACTGCACATTAAACATCAACAAGGATCATCTTCAAAATTTAGCAGAGATTGTTCCAACTTTCTGCGTGATACCACAAAAAAACCCCAATCTGGCACTGTTTTTTAAACAAGTTCTAGAGGTTTTATGAGATAAAAATATTTTTTCAGTTGACTTGACAACGATGTATAATGTTAGTAGAGTTTATTTGACCAAGGCTCTTTGTCAAAATACTTTTAAACTGAGATTATTCCAATATAGTTTAGTTGCATAGTGTGAGTTGAAATATTGCTAGTGTTTCAGTTAGGGAATGCATTCCATAGGATGCTTCCGCCTTTCGTGTTATATCTGCCATATATAGTCTTCAACCAGAATGGGTGCAGCACTTTCATGTATCAGTGAAAAAGCAACACTTCTGTTCTTGAAACAGAATTTGATTTATTTCCATACAGATATTGTCTACTACTTGTTAAAGTACAGCACTATTTTCTATGTTTTTCAGACTGTTAGGAAGTTATCCTCTTACCCCAGACTCCCTTGTCTTCCTCCCACAAGCATATGTTGCTTTACTCTAGCATGAGGTTGAATGATCACAGCTGTGGGAGAGAGGAGCTTATGGACAGAGAGGGCAATGTGCCCAGTGCTAGCCTAATAAATTCTTCATGACGAGCACAGAACAGCACCTTACACAGGCACGGTTTCTGCGGTGCTCCTGTAGTAGTAGATTGGCAAAAAGGGTTACACTGATGTTTGTCTGTAATGGCGGCTAGTGGAATTGTTTTTCAAAAAAGCAAATATCTTGGTTCAGCTCAGCACACTTTTTTCTGGGTGATTTTACAGACTAGTTTAGGACAAAGTCTGACTTCAAGAACTGCTCTTCAGAGTGGCTGGGAAACAATAGTAATAGAGAATATTTACCTTTTTTTTAATTTTTAATTTTTAAAAATGTTTTAAATAACATATAAGTGTGTTAAATTCCCACTCTGCATAAATAGCAGCCATTAATTCTATAATAAGTTGTATCAATAAGATTTTGTGTACTTGCATGTTGTAAATGCTTTCTTTCAAATCATAGTATACAAATATGATACTGATAGTTAGTACTTTTGCAGTAAGGAAGTATGTAACTTGAAGAGCTATAACCAAAATCTATTTCATGTGCAGTCAGTAAAGTGTCATTAGATTCTCTGTGTCTGCTTCCATAGTTCTCGTGGATGGCACTCCGGAGGTAAGGACATCTCACAGTCTGCCTGTGAGGCAGGTGAAGAGAATGTAAGGAAAGTGCACAGGCGCTTTCGTGTCATTGTTTTGTCCCATTCAGGCAGTTCAGGAAAAGACAGAAACTAAGATGAGAGTCAGACAGATTTGTTTACCTTGGTTACACTGTTTACAACTAACGAAATTATGCAATTCATGCAGAGGCAGCTGTTCCAGTGCTCCAGACTGTGGGGTGTACACATCACTGTAAGAGACTGAGCACTCTGATAGGAAAGATAAAGCCCTACACAGTATTTAAATTCATTTCATTAGTAAACACAAGGTAACGTAGCTTGAAAAATGATATAAAATTTGATCTAGTCATGGGGGCGTTTTGGGACAGAGTGGAGAAGAAAAGCAAGTGGGTGCTTTCAGTGATGGGCGGCAGGCTGCTTTTGCCCCTTGGCACTGCAGTGTGGTGAAATATGGAGAAGGATGATGTACCTTAGTTTTTCTACAGAAGCAGCAAACTTCTCCTGTCTTAACAGTCTCTAAGCAATTTGATTGTTCTTTGGCTAAAGGAATCAATACAAGGTACAATTCTTTATTCACTCTAAAGTTTTGCTTTGCTGCAGGGCAGACTAGGGCTGCAAAATTCCAGCACCGCTTCGAATCCAATGCTCTGGAGAGTAGTCCCATATTCATTTGCAAATCTTCAAGAACAGCTGAGAGTATTTCATTTGTTTCTCTTAATGCCACTCAAGCATATATCCACTTAGCTAATACTGAAAACTTTATTTTTACTTAAGTCTGTCTATCTTCTTCCTCTCTGTTTACTGATTGTGAATGAGAGTGACAGTGAGTCTTCAGTTAAAGTAGCAGCTTCAAGCAGATTTTTAGCAGAATTTTTCATTGCAGTGCCCTATGTGGGAACTCACTGGGATGCATGTGGATGCTGAGTCTTTAAAACCAAAATCCATTTAATTACTTCATCAATGTTATTTCTAACAGTACACATTGGAAACACATCTACGTGATTTTTCCTTTAGATATGATAATCATGCATTAAACTAGTAAGCATGGTACTACTCCATAAAATTTCAACAAACCAGTTCCATACGGAATCAAGATAGAATCACTGCCAAAATACAGAACAATTCACTGATCTCAAAAAGTAGATTTCCAGTATTTTTGTTGCCCATTAACAAGAGTTCATTGAACCTGCAGTAGTTGTGCAGTTCTGAACATTCAAAAAGTTGTCTGAAGTATATGTTGAACAGCTGATTAGAATGTAATATTTCTCATCAAATGAATGAGGCTTCACTTTTTCCTTTCTGTATAGAATTGTTCTCCACACATGGTTCCAGGTACTTCTGTGAAAGGTGTCATGGAAAAAATGAAAAGAGGTTTCCTACGTGTAATATATGTGAGTTTTTCATAGCCTCTTGCAAGAGTTTTAACTTAGAAACATTGTGAAAACAACTTGTTATTTTCTTGTGCTTTGGTTTATTTTCAATAACTTCAAAATTCAGCATGGGGATAAACCACGACAATGACCACCCATCCTGTGCAGATGGTCTCCATATCATGTCTGGGGAGTGGATTAAAGGACAGAATCTTGGGGATGTTTCATGGTCTCGGTGCAGCAGGGAAGATCTGGAAAGATTTCTCAGGTATATCACTCAAGAAAAAGAACTCTTACTGTATGTCATTTACAAAGGGTTGCAATAAATATCCTGAAATAACAAGTTTTCAATAATTTTAACTACCTCTGTGGGAGACTTGTGTTTTTATAGCCCATCAAAGTAATTTAAATCATCATGAACTATACAATTTTTGACAGATTGATTAAAATCTGTTTTCAGCAATTACTTGTGTTTGTGTATCTTCATGTGTTAATGTGTGTGATTATACTTACAGATATTTATATAAACATTTTATATATATTTAAATATGTTTAAAATACATTAATAAGCTATGTATTGAAGAATGTTGGACAGTGAAAGAACTATGAACATTATGTAGATTCTCTGATCTATGTTGTACCATGCATTATCAAACCATGCAGTATAATTACATTATGTTAATTTTTAAATAGAAATTTACTATGAGATATTTAATAGAGAATAGTATAACTAGAGACCAAATTAAAACATTTAGTTTCCCTCTGTATGTCTTAAATAGGATCTGTTCCCTAAAGCTCTGTTCCTTTCTGAAGTTTATATATATTTATATATCAGTGGAGAATTTACTTGCAACAGTTAAGAAGTCCTCAAAAGGTCTGCTTTATGACACCGGAATAGTTAGTGTAAGTTAGATGTGTCAGTCTGACACATTTGTACTGAATCTAGAGGGAAATCAAACACATGACTTGGTGCTTTAACAGATTTAAGTATTTTCAAATATATTCTCTTCAGTTTTTGAGAAAAGTTAAATATCTGGCTACCAGCTTAGAAATGTATGTATTTTTAAATATGAAGTGATTAATCCGAGGTCTTGCTAGATGTGAAAACTAAGCTAAACAACTGCCTATACATTATAAAATGTCTACTTTTTTATACTTGCTTAAAGAACTCTATACAAACATTAATCAGTTAAGTAAATTTTACAGTAAAATACTGTGCATCGCTTTCCTGAAATTCCTGTTGTAGCCGATAAATTATATTGTCATTCTGCAAATGTGCAGACATCAGAACTTAACCCTTAACTTATATCAAGTAAGCTATACTAATTTATACAGAGTAATTTCTCTGAATGACAGCCCAATGCTGACGAATAAAAAAATCTTAAGAGTCCACATTTTTCTAAGGTCAAATGCATGTTTAAGTCAGCATGACAGTCAAACTCTTTAGGATTGCTCAGCTATGAATCTCTGCATATTGCCAGGTCAAAGGCCAGTAACTGTCTGCTACAGACGAATCCTCAGAGCCTCAATTCTGTGATTATTCCCTCCAAGCTCCCAGGAATGACATACACTGCAGATGAACAGTGTCAGATTCTTTTTGGACCGACAGCTTCCTTTTGCCAAGAAATGCAGGTAAGGATGGGTGTTTACTTCAGAAAATACACCTACCGACTCATTTTTCAGTGAGAGGCATTTTTGTGCATGTGTTTGAGAGAAAGAGAACATAGCACCTTTGAAACAAGAAGTTTACACTTTGCTTTCCAACATTAATATGAACATTTTCATTTGTTTACCTTGCAAGGCTTGCTTTGGATCTGCAAACATCCTGAATCAAGTTCCATCATAGCATACCAGTGGTATGTTCCTTGTACTTTAGAAATAGAAAATGTCATAGTGTGAAGTCACTTCGTTGCAACGAATGGAATATTTGCAATGTATTCCACTGGGACCAGATTTCATGTGTAGGTTCCATTTCATTATGTTTTGGGTGTTGAAACTCCGTATCTGACCTTCGGTAGAGTATGCTGTGCCTGTGCACATTCCTAGGGAGAATAGTGGTGTTAGCTAGGCTCTCTGTACTGCTGAATATACCCTGCCTCCTCGCAGGTCCCCTGTGAGCCCTGGCAGAGCTGTGCATAGGCCATAGCAATAGGAGTTCCAGTACTTAAGTTAGTTTGCCAACATTGCTTCATGCTGTTGCGTTAAGCAGTATCGCTATATATTCATCTGGACAAGAGAGGTTAACAAAATTGAAGAGCTCATCATATTTGTATGGCCTAATACTAGTAGACATCTGATTGAAGAGCATTTTAAGAATGGTTTTAACAGAGAAAAATTATACTTCTCTAATGTCAACAGGACAGGTACTAAACATGTTGGCTGCCCTTGAGGAGGTAACCAAGACAAGATGGGTTGATAATAGAAAGCTGTAAAGAGTATGGTGTATGGGTTGATAGAATGGAGGCCAGGCAGAACTGTGAAATAAAATTTCATCAGCATCAGAGCGGAC
This sequence comes from Phaethon aethereus, assembly GCF_964289735.1. Lineage (NCBI taxonomy): Eukaryota > Metazoa > Chordata > Aves > Phaethontiformes > Phaethontidae > Phaethon > Phaethon aethereus. The sequence continues at coordinate 53,808,889 of NC_138577.1, read as the reverse complement.
AGATATCCTGGAAAAGGCAGGAGTATTTACAATGAAAGCATAATTCCTTCCTTCTTTAGTTCTTCAGTTCTCTTCATCTTTTCAGCTTCGATGTCATACTCTTTCTTTAGCAAGTTTCAGTGAGAGAAGATTCCCAAAGGATATATATCCTTTGGAATATTGCAATATTGTAATACATGTATGACTACCACATGCTGAGAGTGGCATAGGTGAAAATAAAAAAGGACCTGTACGTTACTGGTTATTATTTTAACTGTCTTATTAAAAACAATTTCACTGTGAGAGATGAGCAGTAGAACTTGATGTAATGATTCTATAAATGTTCTTAATTACTTCTAAGTGCTTTTTTCATGAATTGCAATCTGTTTCTTGTTTTTTAGTACTTTGTTTTCAATTAAAAGATGTGATTTTGGTTTCTCATTCTCTAGAAACCTATTTTGAACAAGAAAATAGTACAGCAGTAGCCCATTATTTCTTCCAGGTCTTCTTTACCAGGTAAAAGAATTTGAAAACTAATTGAAGAGATAGTCAAACCTGGAGACTTGCTGTTGCCTAATACCTTTATATGCTTTTCATTTCTCTGGGCACTTCCCCTCCTTTAATACCCTTGTGTTTAGTTTTAATTCAGGGATTTAAATTCATGTAGAAAAGTGATCCTGGGCCTGTTGTGTTTCACTCACAGATGCAGTGAATATTCTTCTTTCGGTGTCCTGACTCCAAGGTTTCTTTGGTTTTCATCATTATTTTAGAAATGTCATCAAGTTAAATTCAGTTAACACTACCTTAGTAGTGCTCAACTGTTTGCACAGGGAGTACATAGACTCTGGGTGGTGGTACCTAATTGTCCATTCCTAATCATCTTCAGTAATTTTCTCCTCTTCTGGCTTTTTGTACATAAGAGAACGCATTTCAGCTAAATCATTTGTTACCACTTTTCTCCACTTACTGGACCATTACTGTACATTAAAATGTTTAGTTTAGGAAGATTCCTATTAAACATTAGCATTAGGATACCATTGTAACTTAAATCCAAAGATATGCAGGCTTCCTTTGAAGAAAGAACATAGTAGTGATGCAAGACAATACAAAAAGCCAGTCGTCTTTTAAACTATTATTTTTTTCTGACAAACTGCAATTGAATTTTCAGTTTTCTTCATAAACCAAGTCTGTTGCTTGATAACCTTATGGTCTTAACAGTAAGAAAAAGAGAACTTGGTAACAGTTTCTGAGAAGGGAGCAAGGGAAAGAACCTTCTTCAGTTTCACCAACGTCCTCTGCAAAACTGGTAACCTTGAACTGGAAACCATATAAGCAAATACTGAATCACAAAATTATTGTATAGCATCTTTAAGAGCTTTGGACCTATTAGAAATTACACAGAAATAAATAAAAGACACAAAGGACAGAATTCAGAAAATCATGTGAAAGCACTGAGGCAGAAGAGAAGTTCTCTAAAGCTCCACTGCCAACCTCCGTAAAGTCACCTTGTTGGTTTGCCTCTGTGTTCTCTTGCCTGGAAGCAATATTTATACTCCCACCTTCCCCCCAACAAAAAATTCCAAGCAATTTCATTCTCAGACTTAGACCTGAAGAGATAGTTATAGCAAGTTTAGGCGCTATTTTCAGAGCTCCTTTTTTTGTTCCCTGCTGTGGATCTTAAATTTATCTCTTCTGTTAGGGAGGTTTATAGTACCTGAGTCCAATTAAATAAGATTCCTATGGTGAAGAAGGAACTCGGAGCAATGGATAGAGCACAGCCCAAAGAAAGTCGTCCTGCACTTACATATGTTTCTCCTATGTATGAAGAGAAAGGAGAAAAAGGATGTTGCAATTTAAATTGGGCTAGAGCGGAGCTATATAAATTTTCCAGAAATCCTTCATGACTACTAGTATATGAACTGCGCAACACTGACATTGTCTAACTGCGAAGTGCAGTTAGACAGCAGCTAATATTATCATCTCCCGCTGAAATACGATTGTGTTACATTGAAATAACAAATATGCTGAATTTAACCTACCAAATAATGGCATTTTACATATTATGAAAGTGATTTAAAATTAAGTGTGGTGATTGTGCAGATTATTGTGGCTGCCATTAGATCAATCACAAATTGCACACTGTATTTCATTAGTTGCAGTATTAATTATTAAAAATAATTATTTTATTATACACTGGCAACCACTGGGTTTTCTGTGAAATCCAAACTACTTTCTTTTATCTCTATACACTCTCTTCTACTGTGCCAGTAACTGGCAGTTTACAATTGTTGTCCACAAGCCAGGAAACAAGAGAGAAGCATACTCCTTGAAGGTTCATTTAAATTTCAGTAAATCCAACAACTTACAGCCCAGGATTTCTTGGATACATTCTACTTGGTGAACAGTTCATGCACTTCAGTGTATCTATGTAAAAGATAAATTATGAACTATGTCAGAGTCTTAAATTTTTTGTGACTAGAAGATAATTTGGTGACCAGACTTCCATGCAGTCTTCTACACTAATGTAAGAATGTTTCATATATAACAGCTACTCAACTAAGAAAACAATGGAGTAAAGATGGAAAATAGTTTTCTTAATGATCTAAAAATAATCTACAAATATCAGTGGTACAATAAATAATACATTTCTGCTGACATGTGATTTTATACAAATGTTATTATTGAGCAGCACTTAGGATAATTTACAGTCACATTAAATGGCAGCCTCTGAGAAACTCTGCAGATGCCCATGATTCTCCCTTGCTCTCAGGAATTTCTCTTTATGATTTAATGGCTAAAGCAAAGGACTGAAGGGACCATTGACTCCCATATTTTCCTAAGTGAGCCCCTCCTGCTCCTCTTTCATGAAAGGTGTCCAGACTTCATTTTTTCCTTTTCATCTTTATTTCAAAGACTTTTTTTTTCATACCCTAAGCAAAATTTATAGAGCCTGAGAAAAGTGTGAGTGGATTTCAGTGTACAAGATTCATACCATGTCACCATGCTTATCTTGTAAGGGAGCCAAATTTGCTTTTATGCCCATGATGTCTCACACAAGAATCAATTAGACCCTAACATTATTTCACATAACAGATAGTGAGATGATGGCCCAGAAGGAGTTCTTGATGATTAAATGTGATTGTAGAACTTGACAATTGAATATAATTCTTGAACTATTAAATGTTGGCTTTTAAGATTAAAGTCCAGGATGCGAATGCTATCTAGTCAGTTCCACTAAAACAATTCTTGTCATAACACAGCTGTGATCTTTGCAAAGAAGTAGGAGACTGGTTATATTTCATGGTGATTTTTAAGACTTCAGGGAGACATCACAAAGAAAAGGACGAAAGTCATGGAAATAATATAGCCTCGGTGAAATACCTGTCCTCATCTCCACCACCACACTTTAAGCAATCTTGACTTTGCACAAGTACAGTTCTGAAATGCTCCTTTTGTCTCTGGTCTTTCCTCTCAACTGAGCCTTCTTTCTAGATGCTTTTATGACTGGAAAAGCAGCCCTATGTTGCACATATACCTGCCTCACTCTTTTCGTTCAAAAAAAAAACCACCAAAAAGCTAGAATGACCCCTGCTATTTCTGTAGTACATTGTGACTTTCATGTTGTATTTTACAAGCTTTTGCTGTTAAAACCCATGATTAACAAGTTCTATCAGAAAAAAAGTCTTTTGTGCGTGCTTGGCAATACTTTGTTTTCCACTGTACACACAATGAAATGTAATATCACAAGTATAAATTTATCATCTCCAATAAGTCTTACTTCCCTTGGCTAGTCTAAAAAACTGTAACAGCTTATGATAGACAGCTAGTAAACCTCTGTGAACATTAACTTAGCTATCCTGATTTGGACTGAATGAAACTTTCTCCCCAGAGGAGTACGTTTCTGGTTTAGAAGTTTGTGCTCTGATTTTGGAGCAACTGTAATATTGACACTGGCCTCCAGATTTCTATTAGTGTTCAAATCAGTCCTGATCTGTAGCATTGCAGGTTGCTAATGAAAAAATAGAAGTTGTGCATCATGGCTTTTCTCCAGCCACAGGCAGGAATCCCCAAATGTCAAAAGTTAAATGGTAACAGTAATTTCAATTTCTCTTACTTCTGCAGCAGAAGTTCAATCTCAAGATTAACTAAAGAGTCTATTTGTGATTCGACTGAAGCAGAAAGCCCAGAAAGAAACTTTACAAGTCATACTCCAACTTTAGTAATTTCATATCTCCATTTTCTTGTGTTTGGGGAATCTCAAAGTCTAGGATGAAATGTTACAGTAATATTGAATGCTTATTTCAAAAATTGGTGAAGTGAGTGTTTTTAGAATACCGTACACTTAAGACTCTAAGATGTTTCTAGCTGGGGAGTTTGGGTTCATGGTTCATAAGGAGGTGGTATATGCATTTTTCTGCATATTTGCAGAAACATGCAAATGTATACCAAGCACATTAGCAAGTCAAGCGTCTTGATTTGATTTACTTGATTTACTTTACACACCTCAAGTGCATCTGTGTGTTCAGGTACCCAAATCCTTGTCAATCTGACTTCATGTCTTCCTAAGTTTAGAAGAATTGTTTCTGAATTTGTAAGGAACTATAGGTTTGTTCTCCGCCATTCCACAGTCATATGCTAGTGAAATTGAGCACAAGATTAAAGTGTTTAGGAGAAAAAAAGGATAACATACTTTAAAATGTGATGACATAAAGGAAATATTGACTTTGTGGTTTGAAAACCTGCACGACTTTTGCTCAAATGCAGTCATTGACAAATGAAGATTTAGGGATATGAAAAAAGTTATTTGAATTAGGAACATGAAATTAGCATATATTTTTGTGGACTTGTTCCAGCAGTGTAGTCTGACGTTTCATAGTTGATGTGGAAGCACTTTGTCATGAACATATGATACTGTGTCTCATCTACATTGTCTTTTCAAAACTGGCCCAGAAGTTTCCTTGCTGAATTTAATTCTCAGCTCTGAAGTTAAAATGCACATTTAAAAACACTTCTATATAAATAAATTGTCTTTTTCCCTTGAACAAGAACAGAAATTACAGTCTGATATTTGAAAAATGCTTGTTACAATCATCCAGGAACAGGATGGGACTCCTATAGCTCATATTTTAGGTTATGCCTAGGCTAACTGTTGTCGTGTTGGTTCAGCTTCAGCACAAAACTGTTGCATGATCAATCAGGAGTGAGTCTGCTGCCATCCTGTCTCTTTGTTTCTGTGCAATGTTTCAGACCTCTACAATCTTTAAGTTTTTGTGACAGCTGATGTTACACACATTTTTACATGCAAGACTCCCACTGGAACTGTCCTGTTCCTTAGTTCAGACACAATCTTTTGTTGAATAATGTTTCCTGTGCAGCAAGACTTTTTTTCAAGGTAGCGTAAGATTTATCACACATTTTTCATATATAGTGTAAAAGGCACAGAGACTCTTGCTAGGTTTACCAATGTAACAAATCATTTCAGTCAGAAGAAGCATGCCTCCTGGCAACCCTCATTTCAAAAAAACAACCCATCTTTATCTTTAATCCCCCTTGCAACCTGTCCCCCTTTCCTGATCCTTCCTGCCCCTCTTTGGGAGTACTATACATATTTTGGGGGAGTCAGTCTGCACATGCAATAACATTCAGGCCATATTTGAGCCCCACGTGCTGTCTGTTCACTTCCACCCAATGTACCAGCAAGGGGAGGACAAGACAGCAAGGAGAATGAAGTCATGCCTGAAAACCATGGGAGAAGGAGGACTTTGTAGAAGAAAATAGGGAAAGCTGCCAAGGAAATTTGGGGAAATGTGAGCCAGCATATGTCAAGGCTCTATTTTCTTTTGAAGAAGGTAAAACTGTCTTGTTCTGATACTCAAGATGGACAGAATAAGCAGCTTTTCTTTCCATCTCTAAAATTCACTACTGACTAGTACCCTTCTTATCTTCCTTCGCTTCTTCCCAGCAAAAAGATTTCATCCTGATTTGTCAGGTTACTTTGTGTCTTTTTGGTGTATGTCAGGTTTGATTGCTTTTTTGAGATATTTCTAGAGGAATGAATGAATTCTAGAGGAATTAGGAAACACTGCAAGAGCACAAGATAGCATCTCATTGGGATCATAAGATACCAATGATGGTATTAACAAGGGGGATTTGGAAGTCCTAGAGGAGCCTCAAAGTTTCTTACAAACATGTTTTTACAAAACTCCTGTGAGCATATTTCTGTGTAGCTGCACAAAGACTCGTTAGTCCCTATATATAGAAATGGACTCATTTTAAAACCTTGGTTTTTGTGGCTACTGACAGTGCTATTTTTTCTCCCTTTCACGTAAAATGAAAGAGCACTAAATAAAAGGAGTAAAAATATGAATTAATTTCAAAAATAATTCCCAGAAAACTCACACCTCTTCCAGTCTCTGGGAGAGTGGATCTGCACAGTAGCTGCTTCACATCAAGGGCCAAAGTAGCTCATATGTGCTTTGTCACATCTGCCGTATGCAAAGACCATGACCCTAGGGTTAGACTTAGAGGGTGCTTCCCCCTCTCTATCAACACACCAGCCTGACTTGTTCCATGTGTTCATGATTAGTAAAAGTCTAGGCAGAGTCTACCCGCTTTGGGTTTTGTACATGCTTAACCTGTCTCTAAACATACTTCAGTACCATCAAACTGGTAACTTTAGGACAACATTAGTGGATTGCATGCAGAAAGTAATTTTCCATAAGATAGATATTGTGCTTACCTGTTTGTTTGGTTTTCAGCATGTTATTTGCACCGGGTTGTGGTGTAAGGTGGAAAGTGAGAAGGAATGCAAAACTAAATTGGATCCACCAATGGATGGAACGGACTGTGACACTGGAAAGGTATGTTTCTGGTGAAAAAATGATATAATATTGAACACCTAGCAGTTAAGGAAAGAAGCCGAATAGGTCTTTGCACTTGTTTAAAGTTCCTGCTTACCTCAGTTATCATAAAAATCATACATATATAGTTGAATATATTATATCTTGTGTATTATATAATATAGGTATGATTAAAAAGTACATTTCCCTAAAAACAGTGAATTTTTTAAAAAGTTAGCCAAAGCCACAGATGTCTTAATGCTTACACTGTTTTATTTCAAATTCATTCTGGTCTTGTATGCTATTTATGAATGGAATGTCATTGTTGCACTGCTTGCTGTAAACAGAAACATAGGCTTTCAAAGATAGGAAGCTATGATTTAAGATTTAGAAATAGTGTCATTGAAGTGATTGGTACAGATTTATTGTAAGACTTTTCAGGACAAGCTTTGTAAAGAAATTTATAGTGTCAGTGCATGTGAAAGAAAAATATCATTAAAAGCATGCCATCAAAGACAAATTAAATGGTCACCTGAAGTCAGACTTACATTAAATGTCCTTCAAGAGCTTTCCTGTTTGAATAATCTCTGTCATCTCTGTGTATAACTGTAAATGAAGATAATAACCTCAAATAGATAACAGGGTAGAAGCGTGCATCTATCTTCATATTTTCGTGATATTGTGCTGACAGCAGTCTCCCACAGGAGTGATTTGCTCATATTACATTCACCAGGACTGTCATCATCCCCCTAAAAAAGTAAACAAATCAATCAACTGAGTAAGATAAAATGTTCAGATAATATCATTTTACATGCTAAAGGAAAAACAGGCTTTATTCATTTTCATATATGTAAAGCAATGACATTTGCTGCTATCTCTTGATTCTGATAAATGTGTGTAGTTGATATTCTGTCTTAAGTCAATACCTGGAAAGTCAGGGACATGCCCTTTGTTCGATGTTCTGTTCTTTACGTTGAGACTGGCGTGCCCATGGTATGGAATAAGAAAGCAGCACCTCTTATTAAGACTACCCAGAATTTTTCATTGTGAAACTGTCATCATCGTGAATTGGGCACCCAAAATTAGCTTGCACCTTGCGTATTAATGTCTGACTTGCAACAGGTGATAATAGCAACTCATTACAGAGGACTCATTCTAACTTTTACTTGTGGGGGCATTATGATATGGCAGTGACATGCGTCCTGGGAAAGTCGAGTGAGGAAGGTAACACTGTTCTCTATTGTAGAGCTAGCTAGTAGGGAGTAAATAATTAGTAAGGGTAAGATAAAGTACTGATTCTAATTAGAATGCTCATTGAGCCTTGTGCCAGGCTACAGAGATACCTCATTTATGTCTAACAGTAAAAAACTAAGCAGACATCACCGAAACATCTTCAGAGGATTAGAAGGGATTATTGGTTACTGGTCCAAAATGATCTTCAGATTACATAGATCACTGACTTTGTTTTGTTCTATCGTAGAGATGGAGTAATCTTGTCCTCTTAGGATCCTAGGAAGTGACAGAAATGTCATTTCAACAGCCTGTCCAACTTTTAAGTCAAGGTTTGATAAGCATCCCTCAGACTTTACACAAGGCAGATGTTATCTCTAGAGAAAAATCCATTTTGCATATTATATATGAAGGAATATATTTAAATAAATATGAGCATTTGGGGTCTAAAATATCCAAGAGCATTACAAAATTTGTAGTTTCTGACTGGAAGTCCAATATAATGATTGAGCCATCCTATGTGAAGACTTTTCAAAGGTGGTGTAATTATGCCAATATTGTAATGCCATGATTTAAGAAAGAAAATTAAGATCAATTGATCAGTGAAGACCGGTTTGAAACTGCAGGTGAAGTTAAAGATCACCAGACAAGGATTTAGCACAGACACTGCAAATAACTGAAGTGTATTCTAAAAGTGACAAAGGCCTTTATTCACTCCATTAGTGACATGTTTTGTTTTGCTCAAAATATGAGACTTCTTAATGAGCTTTGTCCATTGATAACAGTAATTCACCAATAATTCAGAGTGCAAAGAGAAGTGGGCTAAATTACTGATGTTAATGACATTAAGTGTTCATTGTCTACTTGTAGCCTTATTGCTTTGCAGTTGCTGAAATTTCGTAATACATGGAACAGATATTCAGCTGGTATAAGTTGATAAAGTACTAGTTTCTGCAGAGTTATGATGATTTATACCAGATGTGGACATAGGTTACAGAGCATAACAATAGTAATTGGATAGTTCTTGAGTGTGAAATTGCAGTTGTCCTGGGAAACGATATATGCATACAAGATTACTGAGGTGATTATTATTATTTAAATACATGCCAGAAATTCTCTTGGCTTTCTCAACACTATCTTATTGAGGATTCCATTCTCTCTTTGAATAGAAGTTGTGAATAAAATCCCATTTTGTCTATTATTTTAATACAGCTTTCTATTGAAATTGTTACTGGCTAATCAGTGACAATGCAGTTCCTGCTAGTTATGTGGGAACTGTAATAGTGAACCAAAGAAGTCCTGAGAACAGCCCTGAACACTGTGCTGTGATCATCTGTACAGTTCAGCTGGAGGATGAACCGTGCACTGGGTTTGGGCTGGACCCAGAAGCACTTTCCTAGGCAGTGCCCAAGCTCAGATGAAGGGAACAGTATCGTCTGTGGACCATTTCCAGCAGGCTGTTCCAGGAGGCATCTGTTATTGGGAATAAACTTGAGCTGGACAGGAGCTGCACCTGCTCCTTGGTCACGAGCCAGAGAAAGGTCTCTGGCCATTGTATTCACTAGGACAGAAAAAAAAGCTATGGGCAACAATAGGCAAAAACATATCTGATTCACTCATATGAAAACTATTAATTGAACAAAATGTTTATGTTGTGCTTCCTGTGTGCTTGTGGAGCAGTGAATTGTTTTGCATATGCATTGATTTATTTACCTAAGAGCTGAATTTTCACCTAGTGGTGTAAGGCTGGAGAATGTATCAATCGGACCTCTTTTGCGGACCATATGGAGGGGGAGTGGAGCGCGTGGAGCACTTGTAGCCGTACTTGCAACACTGGAATCAGCAGTCGACAACGCAAATGCGCTGGGTAAAAACAAGTTCAGGTTTCCATTGCTGTTCATCAGAATTTCCGAGCAGAATTTAAATTTTATGAGCACTGAAACACACTAAGATATAGTTGTCCTATACACAAGCACTTCTATTTTTTATGAATACCAAAAAACACTTAGGAAAATAGATTTTTCAAGGGTTTTAATGCATGGTAGCACTATTTTTCCTCCTTCCTGCTTCTGTCAAAAGTTTAGATAATACTAATGGGAGATTATAACTTTCTTTTTAAGCTTCACCTGAAGAAGCAACAGAAAATTAAATTCGTAATTTTTGACTTGCAGAGCATCAGTGTGTCTTTCAATTTTTTACTGGAGAAAATTTACTTCTGTCTCGTTCGGAGAGCCAAGGAATTGCAACTTTTACAGAGAGATCTTTCTACCTGTTTCACAGACATTTGGATAGAATATCTGTAAACAACATTTAGATTTGGTACCTTGTGAAAATGAAAACCTTGTGGCACTGGGGATAAAGGGAGTTTTACCATGGACTTGAATGGAGTACATTTCACCATATCTCAGCAGCAAGCTAAAAAATGCTTTCCTTTTAATTACTCAGTATGATATCTCTCTTTTGTGGGTCATTTATACACCAAGAGAAAAAGAATAAGTAGGTAGAGAAGTGGGAACAGAATAGAGCTGAGTAATGAAAACAAGTGTAGAGAAGACTAGACTAGGCTAGGCTAGGCTAGAATAGGGTGGCATAGAGCAGGGCAGAGAAGAGTAGAGTAGAATAGGTTATTTAGGAAAATAATAGAACAAAATGGGAGAAATGAAGAAAGATGAAAGAGTATAACAGTTTTGGGGCAAAAAAAGATGGCAGGAAAGACAGAGGGATTAAAAAAAGAGAAGTTTGCGTAAAGAAATGTGAGGAAAACTTGGATATGGCTATACAAAAGCATGGTAGTTTAACAGAAACCTTAGATGTGCAGAATGCTTTCCTATTTCCTGCCATCTAAACGCCACTTTGAGCTGTTTGCCTAAAAGCTATTTCTAGAATTTAGGGATGTCTTAATTTCTCCTTCATTCATTCATTTTCCCAAGCAAGTTTCCAAATAATTAGCTCCAGTTTCTGCAGTTCACTGTTCTTTTGCATTTGTTCGTTAGGACCTGCAAGCACAACTGGAGTGACCAAAAAGAAACAAAGCGTATTGTCTGAACTTCACAACACCACTCTTGTAAAAAAATCTGCGGGTGTTACTTCCTTTCAGTGGCACCTTTGCCTCAGTCCAGCTAGAAAAATATGATCTGAACTATATCAAAACTGCAGTCGAGGTTCTCTCAACTGAACACTCCTACAAGTCCTAGTCCTTCACTGGGGCCAAGTGTGAATTATGGTTTAGTCCCATGACTCTTTTTATGTAATGTAACCAGTACAAACAGAAGGCAAACATGTTTTGTTCTGTGACTTTGATTTTTTGTGGTGATTTCTTAGTGTTATGTGTCAACAAAAAATCTGATATTTAAATTGATTTTGTATATAGCATAAATAAACTGTGCTGTAAGTCTGACATTACCAAAACATTACCAACAATAAAGCATGATACTTATGCCATCTTTTCTAGTTCAGGCCTTGAAGGAGAGTGTCATGGTCCCACGATGCAGTATAGAGTATGTGAAAATCCTTCTTGTCCTGCTGGCATGCCTGCCTTTAGGGACTGGCAGTGCCAGGCTTTCAGTGTCAGATCTTCATATCAGAAGCACGTGCACCAGTGGCAGGCTGTCATCGACGATGGTAAGTATATACCATCTCCCACGTTCTTATCATCTGCTGATATGGCTTATAGCTTGTTGGTATTGTTTTGATTAAGAAAGATATGGTAAAAGCTAAAGCAAACAAACAAACCCCAAGCCCAAGATTTTTAGTAAGTAATTTTTATTTCATAGACAACGTCTGGTGGTATTTTCACAGGTTCTAGAATCTTTTGTCATATATTCTTATTGGATTAGTCCTTCTTGATATCTAATGACTGCATTTGAAATGAAATTCAGTATCAGTTTGGTCCCATTTAATCAGAAATGTAGTATGAAGTGACTCAGAAATACAGATTTCTAGAGGGATGCTACATCATTAAGAATGTGTATATCCATTATACTTCTACCTAGAAAGCCCAAAAGACAATATGGATATTGTGTGCTTCTATTTTTGAGGAAGGAGAGAGCACTTTTAGCTTGACACTTGAGTATTTCACATACCAATGTTTGATTTTGGCATAAATCCCTGTGTACTTCATACTGCCAACTTATCTAAGATCTCTATAAATCCTAACAGCTACTGCATGCACAATCCTGGCATACTGCATGGTTATACTACATACTTCAGTGTAACAAACTTGCTTAGATACCGTATCATTAGGATCATGCTCAAGTAGGAGTAAGTTGTGTTAGCAAGGATAATGTTGGTGTAAAATATCAGCAACCAGAAAACAAAACATTCTACCCAAGTTCTTGCTAGGAATATGAGCAACAGCTGCCATTCCACTGAACTTTCTCTAAAGTGTTATGAGATAATTTATTTAATTTAAAAAAAAAGAAAACAAGAAAACAACAGAAAGACTTCAGTTATGAAAACAGTTAATTTGAGAAGTTAACAAAATCATAGCAACTGGATATAAAGAAGAGCGTGGAATGACACAGGAGTACTGTAAGTATGTGTTACCACATTTTAAGTAGTTCATTATTGCCATTTATATTTAACTCTTGAAACAAATTATCAGAAAACATTAGAAAGCATAGATTTTAGGAGAACTATTTTGCTGAATCCCCAAAAATGTGAATTTATTATCAAGAACTTACTTTAATATATGCCTAGCTAAATAACGTTTTTATTTCTTCTAAGCCTTTTCTCAAGGTGCCAAAGTGAAAACTTGTGAGACTATTTTCATTAGGCTTGTATGTTAGCTCATTTCATAGTAAGGAGAACTCTCTTCAGCTATTTTGTAAGTGCTTATCTAGTGAATTAGTTTGGGTTTGTTTTACTAAATTTCATTTTAGTGCAGGAACACATGATTTATATCCTAGGGGATCAAAAGGTTTCAGCCTGACTTTAAATAATTCAGTCATCTGAAGAATCCTGACACTCTTCTGTCCCATGTTAAGGAGTACGGATGGTTGCTTTCATCTAGCTTTGTTCTGAGACATAGTGTTGTCTTGAGGTGTCCCCCAGGAGACAGAAAAGTGAACACCATCTAAAGAGTTCCAATATTACAGAAATGCATTGTTCCCAAATCCTTAATTATTTGCTCTCTTAGCCTTTAGTAGACATTAATTGTGCATCATGTCCAAAATAGTTGCTGTACTTGAATGAGGTCTCCTATAGTCTGTTGAAGTTGCCTGGTGCTGTTGAGTTACTGTCTCTTTGAGTTCAGTGTCCTTAAAATAATGTTTAGGCTGTTGATCCTGTATTCCTTTAAAAAATGCTGATACATGCTTAAAGCTCCCAGCGAACTTTGGGATTACTGTCGAAGAATTATAACAGGAATGCAGAGGGCATAAAATCAGGCAGAGACTCACACTTCTTAGCTGGAAATAGCTTGTGTCTGACTGCCTTCACGTGTTGGCAAAAGAGATCACATCTGTTTGCACCAGTCCCCTAGAGACACCCAGTAGCTGTGTCAATTTTAGTAAATTAAATGTGCCCAGACCACTCTCTGATGTGTAAGTCAGCTGGCACAGAAGTCCTGTGTCCATACTTTTCAACTCTTTTGCACTCTAAAAGGGACAGTGACATCCAAGCTGTTTTTTGAAAATGGTCCTTTGCAGGTGGCAATTTCCAGGCTAGACCAAACTAGTGAGAGTTAGCACTTCCAAAAATTGTTGCATAGACTGTTTTACAGTTCAGCCGTAGAGACAGTAGAATTCCAGTGCCCAAGAGCATTTCCTGGAACTGTTTAATTTACTAATAAAAACGCACTCCAGGAATCTAGAAGTCAGTATGAAGTCAGAATGGCATAGACTGTGTCCAAGTGAAATCAGTTTCAAGGTCAAGACTGACTTTATCCTTTCAAAAATCTGCAACAGATTTAGGAAGAAGTTCTGAGTCAGTACACTTGCAAATAAAGATATGATAAAATCACATAATTTTTTACTCAGTTGACCACTGAGAGGAGTCTTAGGTTTTTTTATTTGGTATTACTTTGGCAATGGTGAAGCAAACTTCATTATTTATAAGTTATGACCATTAGGAATACATGCATACATAGGACATTGTTAGATTTTTATTCTCTTTCAGAATTAGAAATGATTTGCAGAATGTTTTAGAAATGTGGTAGAAAATTGCCTGACCCTGGTAAAGATGTTAGAAAGAATGTGTTCAGTTTTTTGTCTTTTTTTTTAATGTGGACTTTGTAAATCCATATATTTTTCTTCCCAGGGTGTCTCAGTTACTTAATTTTTTTCTCTTTGACCTGCATAGTTAGAAAATCTGGAAAGTGTTACGTTTCTTTTTTAACCAATATTTATGATCTGCCAAAAATATAGCAGAATGAAAGTATAGATTACAACCAAAATATTCAGACAGCTGTAATGTGCATATTCTTAATTGCAACAATGAACATGACATGAGTACTATGTAGGCCAAGTTTATAGCAGCATTATGCTCTAGCAGGAAAAAGAACTTGAGTTTTTCAGACAAAAGGATCAAAGTATTTTTGTTTTCACTGTATCTAAGATAACTTGTTATGCTAACATCAATTCATACCACACAGATCAGCAAATATCAGTTTTAAAAATAACGATAATAATTCTGTATTTGTTAAATGACCTTTTACCAATTTAGTGTTTTTTCCATCAACTGCTACTACAGAAAAACCATGTGCATTATTCTGTTCACCGGCTGGAAAGGATCAACCCATTCTTCTAACAGAAAAGGTGATGGATGGGACTTCTTGTGGCCAGCATGGGTTAGATGTCTGTGCAGATGGTAGATGCCAGGTATGATTTACTTGTTTCAACCTGCATATACAGACACATGAATGCAAGCACATACATTTGTTACGCATGTGTGTTATTTCTCTGTTGCAGTTGCATGTTGCCATATGCATGACCAAGACCAAATGGCTCTTTTTGTATCATATTAAAATATTTTAAGCTAATTTCACTCAGTGCAACACAGTATGTGAAGCAGCTGAAGGGTCAGCTTGGGTAACATGTATCTGTGATAATAAGGTTGCCTATAACAAACTGCTGCAGAGTGGAAAATGAGTATAACTGTTTTCATCTTCATCCTCAGCTTTCAACAGGTTGGGAAATTTTGCCATGGGGTGTACATATGTATGTCTAATTCTGCCTTTCTCAACAGTACGAAAATTTACATCTAAATAAACCAGGACCGAAGGAGCAGAATAACAGATAATTAAAGCTGAGTGCTTATGCTATTCCTGATCCTCAGAACTCATTTGGTTCATAGTTCTTATGTCACTTTTATATTGCCTCATATGGAAACCCTTCTATATCAAAATCCCACAGGGCTGGTTTTTTTGTTCATTCGCTTCTCATTGCACTGATTGAATTCAATAGAAAAAACAACCTTTAATACAGAAACAGCATGGCTAGATACTGTAATAACTTCAACAAATTAACTTATAGATTCATGCATGTATAGATATAACAAATGCGTTATACATACATATAGCTTCCCTTTCTCGAGTGACTGAGTGTGTGCAACAAGAATACTCTTAAATACTTTGCTGAATTGGGGCTTTAGTTCACCATGTAACAACTACAGGTTTAATCACAAAGATAATATATAGCCCATTTTTCCTGAAAAAAATGTCATTTGTTTTATCATCCATGTTTCACAATTGACTGATAAAGACCCAAAAAAAGCCTTAAACCAAACTCACCTGACTAAGACTTAGTTGACTTCTTGGCATATCAAGGGTCAGAGAGACAGCTGCTAATCAGATTTGATAGTCTAATTTGTAAGGTCTTCTACATTTTACCCTGTCTTCTTAGGCAACCCATTAGGAAGAACTTCGGGGACTACAGCTGTAGAGTTAGGTATTTATATCTTGTAGACGTGCTATTTTGGATACGCAGCTCTTTGAATATTTATGCCATAATCAGTATTTTGAAATCTTTATTGCTTTTTTAGGTAGAAGAACTCTAATAAAAATTCTGTGCATAAAGTGAAGTAACAGTCTTAATGGATTGGAAATTAGTAACTCCTTGATAGACTGTGGTTTCTGTTCTTAAACGAATCCTTTATCTTCTCTTTAACCTAGCTTTTATCTTCATTATTTATCAAACACTGTTGGAGTTTAATTGGTTTTATCAGATGCATTTATACAGTGCACAAGATTACCTGGTTATCTTTCTGTACTTAAAGGGGGCTTATAAGAAAGATGGGGCCAGAATTTTTAGCTGGGCCTGTAGGAATAGGACAAGGAGTAATGGTTTTAAACTAAAAGAGGGCAGATTTCAACTAGATCTAAGGAAGAAATTCTTCACAGCGAGTGTGGTGAAACACTGGCACAGGCTGCCCAGAGAGGTGGTTCCCCATCCCTGGAAACGTTCAAGGTCAGGTTGGACGGGGCTCTGAGCAACCTGATCTAGTTCAAGATGTCCCTGCTCATTGCAGAAGGGTTGGACTAGATGACCTTAAAAGGGGCCCTTCCAACCCAAAGATTCTATGACTCTTTGATTCTATTAATTTAATGTATTTAATATATTCCTATTGTCAAGCTACAACTGATACTTATTGATAGAAATGGGTCTAACATAGTAATGTGGAAGTACTTGAGTAAACTGAATGTTTTTTAAACTAAATATTTTTAGAAAAAAAAAATACAATTTGTATCTACATATTCCAGATGTGTTCACATCCTATTCAGAATAAGACGTTGGGCAGCACTTTACCATATGTGTGTAGCAAAGAACCTCCCATATTTTGAGTAGAAAGCAGTAGACTTGCACATGTTGCAGTCGCTGATCAGGACAGCCTGTGGTGTGTATGTTGCATGGTGGCTCAGAAGTGCCAGAGGTCCTGGAGGGAGGTGGGAACATGGTTGTGTCTTGGAGAGCAGCTGGTATATAGGAAGAGTGAATGCAACAGTATACATAAAATTATAGAAAAACTTCCTATGGAAGGGATCTCTGTACATGAGCTAGTGCAACCTTCATTCTGAGCAGGGCTAGATCATTTTGTTTAGGGCATCTTGCAGAAGGGTGAGATGTCTACTACTAAAGGCAGCTTTATGAAAAACATAGCCTGTGTCTCAATAGCTTTACTTTCTTTTCCCACAGAAATTTGGCTGCGATGGCATATTAGGATCTGTGGCTCGTGAAGATCATTGCGGTGTATGCAATGGTAATGGAAAGTCATGCAAGGTTATTAAAGGTGATTTTAACCATACCAGAGGAGCAGGTAAGTCTGTTTATTTCAAATACTCAGGAAACTAGTAGCCGTTTGATTACTTTGACGTTTGAGAACTTTAAAAAGCTATACTTTTTAAAATTATGCAGTTTCTCACAAGAACTTCAGATCTACTTTTTTAAAGATAGTAAGACATTTAAGATAAGAATACATGAGTATTTTTAAATGTAATTGTTGCAAAATTATTGCAAATGGTTTCACTTATAAAATTAAGGAATGACCTAACTTGCCTTCCATTAAGACAGACATTATTTCATACAAGAGCCTGATTTTGAAAAAGTCTGTGAAATTAAATTTATATTTTTAGTAAATAAATGAACCGTAAACTCTTATAGTGTTTAGATTCATTCAGTGTTCTTCAAAATAAATATCCAAATTATGATCTGTTACATAGAGTAACATCATTAAACCAAGACAGGCAGTGGGAGAACATAAAGCCAAATGTGTGAAGTCTTATATCTTTTCATTATTCATTGTTTTATACTAATAATAACATATCATAAAAACCAAATAGGTTTTCTGATGCAGAATGAACATGAGATTTTCAAACACTGCTGTGATCTGTTCTTTGAATGAGAATAGACTGGCTCCAGTACAGTAGTGTTGACAGAGTAGAGGATTGAAATCCTAATGATGTGTGCCATGCACCATGTATACCTTCTCTCAAAGAAAAGTCTATGAAACAGCTTTTGGCCAACTGTTTCCAGCATTTGTTTGCCATTACACTTTCAGTTTCTTGAGTGGAGAATATGCAGAATTTCAAGACAGTAAGTAAATCACATCAAAAAATAGTGTAATTAGAAGCAGACAGTATATTTTTGAAAAATCGAGGTCTTCAATAGGTTATAGACTGAAATATAGTACTTTTTTTAAAAAAGAGAAGTTAGGCATAGTCTTCAGATGTTTACATCTGACCCTGTCTTAAGCTGAAGGTAATGCAGAACAGGGATTACAAACCATGGATGAGTCTGGAGGACTACAACATCAAAAACTACGAAGAAGGTGGCTGCAGGTAGAACTTACAATGCGTCAGCTCTCTCTTATAGCTAATGTGAATATACACGCACTTTCAAGTTTATTCAGCATTCTCTGTCGATCCACAATACTGTGGTATTGCCCTCTAAACAACTGTGTAAGCTATTTTCCTTCTCAAGATCCTGAACGGTCAACAATACTTTGAAAGTATTATCAGCTCTTAAGGAAATTAAAGATAAATAATGCTGCTTTGCAGCAATTTAATTTTCATGTTTTAGGATTATTGATAAGGTGTTGTAAACACTCATTATTTTGTTATAGAACATTACATAGCTACACAGAATAAAAACTTGGTTTACCGTCCACTTACTGAAGTTCACATAGATAGTCTAAAATGTATTTTTATTTATTTATAACATTCCTGCTTGCACAGTGTTTTTCACCCTCATTGGCTTTTCACCTCTTTTTATTTAAAGCAAATTGCTCAACAGCATGGCTTAGTCCCACAATCTAAAGAAGCAGTTGTAATGTAAAGCAAATATCTAATAAGTAGACTTCAAAACTAAAGCCATTCATAACAAGGTTTGAATGTCTTAAAGCAAGAAGAGGGAGGTGGAGCACAAAATATTAAAAACAAAACCCAAAATCAAATAGTGAGAGGATGTTTCCCCATCTCTGGAAATATTCAAGGTCAGGTTGGATGGGGGTCTGAGCAACCTGATCTAGTTGAAGATGCCCCTGCGCATTGCGGGAGGGTTGGACTAGATGACCGTAAAAGGTCCCTTCTGACCCAAACTATTCTATGATTCTGTGTTTGGTTTTTAGTGACATCTTTTGTCTTTACACGCTGAGTGAAGTTGGAATTATTTTATGGTCATCGGGTGGTGATGATGATACTAAATACTTGGACAGAGACAAAATCATCTACTGCAGCCCCAACCTGCCCAGCCTCACTAGTTGTTGTTATGTTTTACTTAGCCATACTCTTTTAATTCTATATCATGGTATATATATTACACATGATGCACAGTTTCTTAGCTTGTTTCAACATTTTGCAAGAACCCTCAAACCATCGCTATATAAAGTGTAAGTTGTTACATTTAAAAAGTGAAATAGGGGAGAAGAAATGAAAAAACATATAAGATGTACTTTTCTACGCTTTTGTATTTAACTCGGGACATCTGGTCTCATGTCTAGGTTATGTGGAAGCTTTAGTGATACCTGCAGGAGCAAGGAGAATCAAAGTTGTGGAAGAAAAACCAGCTCACAGTTATTTAGGTAAATGTCACATGTTTTAGTGTTCATGTCCTGTTTTAGTCAGCACTGAAGAGTGACAGCTGAACATGCTTTTATGATTAAACAAAACTCTGAGTGGAAAAAAAAATCCGTCAAGAATATGTTTAAAGAAATTTTGTAGAAATAACAAAGTAGAAGAATGGCTATATCACCATTCTTCATATAGGTTCTATTTTGAACTTTTGTCTCATTTTGTTTTGAGAACGTTTCAAAGAATGTATTTAGATTATTTCAGAAAAATTCTGCATACTTTAACATTTTCAATTTTTCATGTGGAAAGCACTAAAGAAAATACTTCACATTAAAAATAGTGAAAAGAGTTTTATGATGAAAATGGAATAATTTGTGCTCAGACAACAAAAAAATACACTGACCAACATACAGCAAATCACCAACAAAGTCAAACAACATTTCTGAAATTATACTAAAAAAGCAGAAATCTTTTTTTTTACATTATTTTGAATTGTCTGAATATTTTAATGGACAAATTTAATCACAATGAATTTGTTTTTTCCATTTCTATGAAATGGTCTCTCATCAAAAAAAGAAGTTTTTTAATGATTTCTAAAGCTGTTCTGTAGGAGAGTATAATTTGTTACTGGTTTTTTTACAGGGTTTAAGTGAATATATGAAATATCATAATTGGTGCTGTACCATGCACTGCTTACTTTGAAATTGAGAGAGACCTAGTGTGAGTAACAGGACAATGAAATGAAAAATTCCCTGGTTTGATGGCTATTTTTAGTTCACATAAGTAATATCTGCATTTTAAGAAGATTTTTACCAGAATGTTCTCAGTACTTGAATTGAGAGAATGTTGAAGGTGGTGAATCTTAATTATGAGAGCTTAAGTTATCAATGGGTGACTCTTTGTTTATCATGGGATCTGCACCTGCCCTGTTAAGATATCACAGGAGATGCAGAGATCTGGGTTATTTCATTGTTCCCCAATGGACCATAAACATGGATATGTAAGAGTGTCAAACTGATAACTTAAGTTTCACTAACATATTTTCTAAATTTTCCAAGTTTTTTTCCCTCTGTGTCTACTATGTTAACATATGTGGACAACAGAAATACTATTATTTTTTATTTTGTAAAGGCAAAAATAAGTGAATGTTGGAATTTTATTTAGGGAAATTAATTCTTGTTTCATGAGTAGCAAACTGATTCATCCATTACCTTACAAAAGGCAAAAAGAATGTATTGCTATTGATGCCCATGAAATAATGTCAGTCATCCTATTTATTTCTGACAGGTGCTAATTAGCACAATATCAGCTCTTAATTCCTTGTCACTTTAATTTTACTTTTCTTAATTTCACTAATGTCGGTCTGAATGAGGATCAGCCAGCATTTCACTGCAATATTTTTTTGTTAAGCCTTTATGGGGAAGGAGGAACAGGTCTGTTTGTTACAGTATTTTGAATTAAAACCTCTGTTGTTGCACCATTTTTTTCTTTTTTTACTAGCGGAAAGTATTTAACCTTTCTTCACTTATAGGAGATTTATTCTGAAAGCATAAAAATCTGAATTGAAAAGGAGCAACATTTTGAATAGGAATATTTTTGAATAGGAGTAACATCAGGAAAGTTTCAGGGAGAAGACATAAATCTTTCATCTTAGAAACAATATTCTTCAAAATACTGTGACTAAAAAGGTGAAATTTAGCAGATTAAATTATCGTGTTTCTGATTTGTTTTCGATTTTGTTCTTTGCTTTTGTGTACTTGAAATGAATCAATACAGGCCAACACTATTTCTATGTTGCTAATTGTCATATACAGATTATAGGATTAAATAACATAGCTCATTATACAATTAAGAATCGTATAGGTAGAAATAAACACAATTTAAACCACTGTACTCTTGAAAGTTGTGGCTTACAAAGTAGAAGCTAATTTAAACTGAGGGAAGATCTGTTCCATGTTGTACAGCATAGGTCAAATACAGAGGCAGTCAAAATAAAATGCCCTTCTCTGGGTTTACTTTGCGGTCAGAAAGCAGAGTCACTATGATCTGGAAGCTGCAATGGTGTTGCTAAAGTGATTAGCTACAGCCCACATCCGTAGCATGATTGAGAGATTGTGCTTTCAAAGCAAATCTGCAGAGGAGTTCTACCTGAACACCTCAGATACTTTCTTTATCTGAGGTATATCAACATACAACGCAGTAACAGGAGTTCTGGCACCCTAGGAGAAAAGATAAGGTATGACTTGCAGCTGCATTTACTGAATTGATTGATCTGTTGAGGTCTGTCCTTTCTCTTCACCTCTGTGGGGAGGTAGGAGCAGTGATATAGCCAAACACCAGGTATTCCTCCCTCCTGAAGCTAAACAAGAAAATGCGTAAGTGCTTCCTCTTTCAGGAGTGGAGTATTGAGGAACAGGATTATTTGTAGCAGTATAGAGGGGGGGAGCATTTATTTAATTTGAGAATATTTCCTAAAGTATATACTTACTAATTTTGGAATTAAAATTCATTATTTTAAGACATAATTTTGAGATTCACTTTTAAAGAATAAACTAGCAGTGATAACCCTGTCTGTTTATAACCATGTTGACATGAGACTTGGCTCATTGTCAGTTACTTTAAAAAAATTATTGTAAGAACAAAAGTATAAAAAAGTTGTTTCAAGCATTATCTAGATTCCTATGGTCTAAGATAATGTCTTTTATCTCACTAAATTTTCATTTATATTTGGCAGGTGTTAAAAGTTTTTTCAAAAGAACTTCTTAATGTTGCATACAAAAAGGAAGATTACATTATTTTTGTATAAGAGATATACTAGGCTTTGAGATTAGAGAGCTCATTCGTGTGACACTTGTATAATGGCATGACAGGTCCAGGCCCCATAATGAATTAATAAAATTGGTTAATGGTATATAGTCATACAAATGACTTACAAGCTAAAACCTGAGATTTTTCTGTGCTAATTGGAAATGAGAGAAATTATTTGTTTTCAGCTGAACTAAAGTGGATTAGCTGTATCATTATTCTCAAATATGTGATCAAGCTGCTTCGGGAATCTAGAGCCTTTGGACCTGCAATTTAACACTGCGTGACATTGTAATTGCCAATTCTCTTATAGATATCAAGTCCATATTTGCATTGTGTTCTCTCTGATTTCCTTTATGAAATATGTTTCCTAGTTAAAAAAAAAAAAACAACTTGTTGGACTACATTTTGGAGGAGGAGGGTGTAGGAAATCAGATGGGGTCTGACAAAGAGTAAACAATTTTGAATCCCTCATTTCTGACAATGCTAATGGTGATAAAATTCCATGGACCAAATCCTTAGACTGTGTAATTCCTAATTTCGAGGAAAGACAGTTGAAGACCTGGTGCCATAGCAGAGACCAGAGTCCACTGAGACATGTTTTCCTTTCATATATAGAGGGCCATAGAAGATGGTTCATAAGTAACACTTTTTGAAAACATCTTACATCAAGATGAAACAAATGCCCTCTACATAAAAAAATGGATTGACTTCACAGAGCTCTCTCTGAAAAACAGCAGTGAACAGGTTGAGAGCTTATGGGTAAAAATTAGGGGCCAAGCCAACAAAGGAAACTTCGTGGTTGGTGTTTACTACAGGCTGCCTGACCAAGGGGAGCCTGTTGATGAAGCGTTCTTACTTCAACTACAGGAAGCATCACGCTTGCAGGCTCTGATCCTGCTTGGGGACTTCCATAGCCCAACATTTGCTGGAAAAAACGCACAGCAAGCTGTAAGCAGTCCAGGAGACTCTTGGAGTGCATTGAGGATAATTTCTTAATCCAGGTGATAGCACAACCAGAGAAATGTACCTTGCTGGTTGCTTACCAACACAGGTGAACTATTTAGAGCGGTCAAGATTGGTGGCAGCCCAGGCTGCAGTGATCATATCCTGGTGGAACTCATGATCTTGAGGGATATGGGACTGATGAGGGCTAAAGCCAGGACTCTGAATGCTAGGAGAGCAAACTTTCACTTTTTTAAAGAATTAGTGGATGGGGCCCCCTGGGAAACTGTCCTCAGGGATAAAGGAGCAGAAGATAGCTGGCAGCATTTTAAGGACATTTTTCCTAGATTGCTCTCAAGAGGTCTCAATTCCCACATGTAAGAAATTAGTCAAGGAAGGCAAGAGACCTGAGTAAGTATGACTGAGTAAGGACCTCCTGGTCAAATTAAAGTGCAAGAAGTAAATGCATAGGCAGTGGAACCAGGGACATATATCCAGGGGTGAATATAGGGATGTTGCTCAGATGTGTAGGGATGGGATCAGGAAAGCTGGGGCACAATTGGAGCTGAATTTGGCAAGGAATGCAAAGAATAACAAGGGCTTCTACAGATATGTTAGTTAGAAAAGGAAGATTACCAAAAATGTACACACACAAACACACACCCTGATAGATAACACAGGAGAACTAATGACAATGAACATGGAGAAGGCTGAGATACTCAACAGTTTTTTGCCTCGGTTTCAGTTGTAAGCACTCTTCCCACATCTCTCAAGTCCCTGAACATCAAGGCAGGGACTGGTGGAATAAAGTCCCTCCCATCATGGGTCAGACTCGAGGTCATGTGAGGAACCTGAGCATACACAAGTATATGGGACTCAATGAGATGCATACCAGAGTCCTGAGGAAACTGGCTGATGTAGTTGCCAAGACAATCTTAAGCATATTTGAAAAGTCACGGCGGTCAGGTGAGGTCCCCAGTGACTGCATAAAAGGGAATATTGCACCATTTTTAAAAAGGGTAATAGGAGGACCCTGGAAACTACCAACCAGTCAGCCTTACCTCAGCTGAAATTTTCAAAAAGTTACTCAAATCTCAAGTCTTAATGTTCTTAAAATGGCTTGAAGGGAATACATGATAACCTGAATGGAGGTGAAATAATTACCCTTGACAAAATATATCACTGAAGGTGCTCTCTTAATTGCATATCGGATATTTTTTGTATTTTCTTGAGAAAAATAAAGGTCAGTCAAGATGAGGGTTTTTTTGTAATTTTCTGGGGTGTATGACTAAATTTTGCACAGAGCAAAAGGAAAAATTCACAATTCACAAAGATGTCAACTTCCCTCTTATTTTGGTACAAATACCTTTTTTCTTAACTTCTCTGTAAAGGGTGGCAATTTCAACTTAAGCAAAAAATGCAAACTTAAGCAAGAAAAAGTCAATACAGTGGTGTAGTATTTTACAGTTTCCCGTAGAAAACAATAAAAGGATTAGTAGGCACAGATTTAGCAAGTGGAGGACTAGGACCGGAGCACTGTTGCTCCTCACTGAGCACTGGGAGATGCAGTAGCTGAACTGTGAAATGTTGGATCTCTATGGCTGTGTAGCCCCTCACACCTCATTAAAATTGAAAGAGTGTATATCCCTGATACAACAATTAAAAAATACGTTGCACTCATCACCATTACTTGTCTTTATGATGATGGCTATTATATGGTCTGCAGAGATACATTTGTAATTAGCTCTGTTGTTTCAGCACTGAAATTTTGATCTTGGTTACAGTTGCAGTAAGTTTTCCCAGTCCGAGGTTTTTTGTCTTTTTCGTTGTAGATGTATTGCTTGATTTGTTTTATAGCCTGAGAAAGGATACACTTGTGTGCTGAATTTTCCTGTACTGCATTACTTTGTATAGGAAATCCTCCTCTATCAAAAGCTAAGCAGAGTGGGAGCACGTGTGTGGTGTGGAATAAAACTCAGTGAGCTTGCTTACAGTATGGGGTGTGACAGAGTCAAGAACAGAAGCTGGACTGCCTGAATCCAAGCCTAAATTTTAGGCTTGAGGATATTCTTTCTTACTTCGTCTAACCCTGGTGGCTCAAAATGCAAGCTCTGGCATATTTCTGTATTCTGGGGCTGGGATTCCAGTCCCCTGCACAGGTCTGCATGCTGTGGCACACACATTCATTTTAAAGACAAGACAAAACGATGCAAGGTCTACTGCTCTCCGGGGAGAGGGTGCTGCTCCGTCTGAGCAGCATGACCCAACCGGACCTCGGCGCTTTCGAGTACATTTGTTTTGTTTCTCCACTGGGAAGAGGATTGGCCCCTGCAGTTTAAACACTAAATAGGACTTAATTACCATTCATAATAGAATGTTTAAGCCTAAAATACCGTTCTGGTTTCAGCTGTCCAAAACCAGGACAAATACCAATTTTTAAATCTTGTAAAATCACTGGTTATTTTTAGTACCAGATTGTTCTACAGCATTGATGAATTTTATAGTCTTAACATTTATTACACAGTGCTGCAGTGGTACACATCAGTCGTGTCTTACACAATTGTATTTCTGCCAGTCCATAGACCTGTTGCCATTGTTTCCCTTAGAAACAAAACATAACAGTATAAATATGAATAGTAAAGAAGATGATTACAGTAGTGACTCACGTTAACTTACAACTTTAAAAAATAAATTTTGGACAAGGCTTAAACTGTTGAGGTTCTCTTACAACAGTCCAATGCCAAACATGCACTTTCAATGAAGAGGAATGTGTAAAACTTCTTGTCCAGAAAGTGACTTCAAGTATATTCTGCTCCACACAGTTATTCAGACCTGTTCTGACCAAATAAAATAAAGTAAAATAAAATAAAATTACAAGTCCTTCACAGAAGAATCTATTCAGTTTACTATAGAAAACTAATATAAAATCCTGTGTTCTCAATGTACGAAATATGTCTTACCTGATTCGATGATGCTTTGGAATATAAATTAGGTGAACAAGAGGAATGATTCAGCCAAAAAGAACAAGCTTTTCCTATTTGTTAGAAACATCAAATTATGTGTTTAAAGTGTGTAAAATAAAGTGGTTAGGTAGGATGACAGTAGTATTGTCACATTCTAAGGCAGAGGAAAAGGCAAAGGTAGTTACTAGAGGGGAAAGAATTCTGAACTAGATTTTTTTTGAAGTTTTAGCCTAATTCCACAAATCTTGAAGACTGTCTTGTGAAAGTTTTGTTTCCTATGCCTTTACAGATTACAGAAATGACCACCCTAGGAATAGAGAATGGTTGCCTTTGCCTTAAATTAATTCACTGATCAAATTATGAATTATGCTGGAGCCTGTCAGTCTCTTCAGGCATTAAAACACTGATGTTAACTTCAAGTAATGTTGAACACACATGGTTTTGCCAAGCTTTCCTTCCGGAACATGTTTCTGAAGCTGGTTCCAATTGAAGTTCATGTATAGTAGGATCCATAAATATCTTTGCAAACAGAGTTAGGTGATTTCACCTACTTGTTAAATTACCCAAACAAGTGAAAGGAAGCCCAAATCAGTACTGACCAGACACCTTTCATATTGGTCTTTTCTTTCTATTTTGCAGCCCTTCGAGATGCTGGAAAACAGTCAATCAATAGTGACTGGAAGATAGAGCATTCAGGAACATTCAATATTGCTGGCACCACTGTCCATTATGTTCGGAGAGGTCTCTGGGAGAAAATATCAGCCAAAGGTCCCACAACATCACCTTTACATTTACTGGTATGACAATATGGATTCTGTTTTTTTACCTGATTCCTATCAGCATGGTAACTAATATTTTTTTCCAGGCTCCTGAAGATAATGAGATCTATGTAAGAAATGCTTTTTTATATATATATATATGTATAAAAATGTACATATATATACACACCTGCTTATTTATATAGATCTGGAAGCCCACTTCTAAAACAATGCATTTAAATTCAATAATAATCTTTTATGTTGTTCAGGCAGGATGGAAGGTCTCAGCATTCCTACAGATGTCATAAAAAGCTGATGTGCTGCTTAGGGGGAAGGACTGAAATTAATTTCAGATGGTTTTTGTCCTGCCTGACTGTAGCACAGCATCGCCATTTCAGGATTGCAATCTCCAGGTTCTCCAGGCAGAATTGGAGTTTTGATGCATTTCACTGTAGGGGGGGAAAAGTTGATAGCCACCAGAAAGAAAGCAGGAGAGATAATGAGGAAGTACTTCACAATTCAAAATCCTTCAAATGCAAGAAATTGTCTTGTGTATCTAAAATAGTTTTACATCTGATGCATCCAGGAAAGACCTCCTCTATTTAAGAGCACTGAAGTCACATTACAAAATCATCCTTCAGATTTTTTGGTGAATTTTGTTTGCTTATTTCACATAGAGAGTTTTCAGCCTTTATGTTAAGTAAAATGATTTTCCCATTGTCTTGATTTGGATACTCTCATTAATTTCTTCTACAAAATCCATCAGGAGGGTTGAAAGGCTATGGAGCATTAAGTCATTCTGTCATGCATTTCAAGATGCTTTCTTCATGCTTCAGAGTTTGTCCTCTACAGTGTCTGCATACATAGATAGGTTTTCTTTCTCTGTATCTTACAGGTGCTGCTCTTCCATGACCAGAGCTATGGTCTACACTATGAGTACACAGTTCCACTGGATCCCCTTCCTGAGAATCAGAGCTCTAAAGTACCAGAGCCTCTTTTCATGTGGACTCATTCTGGCTGGGAGGACTGTGATGCTGTATGTGGAGGAGGTAAAATAAAAGAAAAATGTACAAACACACACACACATACATTAAAATATGTATAGACAATACATATATGTGTGTGCATACAATATGCATATATATGTATATATCTGTGTGTATATAGATATATCTCAATTAAAACACATGGTGTATTAATATTTAAGACTCTGATGATCAGTGTTGTGTATTTAATAGCAATATCCTCGTTGCATGCATTCCATACAATGGTGGACATACTTCAGTCTCATGATTCCTGATTATATTAAAAGAATAGTGATAACTCTAGGGAAAGATTCAAACTAAATAAAGTAGAACAAGTTGGTAGTGAAGGAACAAAACCTAGATTAGCAAGTAAATTCAGAACACAGTTTCCAAGAAGAAATACAAGTGCAAGAGCTAGAACAAGAATAGAAAGTTCATATGCATTCCACTCTGTATTGGAACTATTGAAGATAAATGATCTGTAAAAAACTTTTCAAACTACAGAAAAGCTGAACCTCAGTCTCAGATCAAATATGTACCGTTAGTAACATGAGTTGAGGATGATCCAGAAACATATGGAACAAATATTACAACAGCAGATATTAGTATGCTGATGTGATATTTTTCCTATGTTTATGTTTATAAACCATAAAAAATGTGAATTTGGAAGAACAAAATACGATTATGAAAACAAATATTGGAACATGAACAGTATTGCTGTAATAAAATCCTTTAAAACTGCTGTTTAGAAGATGGCTACTCAAATAGATAATTACACTGAAAAAATACTTCAGAGCACAACCTATAGAGATCTGTTCATGCTTTGTGCAATTAGTCAGACTTACACTGTGGATACTAAATTGATTTTTGATACCTGTCTTTCCTGCTTATGACCTTGACAGTCATGGTTGCTCTGCTCAGCAGTTCTGAAAACTGTTGTGCACCTTGTGATTCAATAAGAAGGCCTGGAAACGCTTTGCTTTCTCATAACAGCAACATAAGGAACACAGTGTTCTTAGCTCCCTTGACTCTGTGAACAATCCTGGTGTCATGACAGATTACTATAGTTTCCATAAACACGCTTTTTGTGGTTTGGTAAGAAAGCTTCTTCCCTGAAGGTATTTTGTACGTGGTGCTAGTAGCATCCTCTGTTTCTTAGTAGCGCATTCCTATTTACTTGGAATAGTCATGCTTTTTACAGTTTCCTGAAGTATTTTTAGAATAATTTTAATGCTACCAGAATCTCTCATTATTGCCCCAAATATTTCTAAAGCTGCCTATCATCTGGAAAAGTCTTAAAATGCAGTATGTCGGTAGTTTATTCTTCATTAATGCTTAAATAAATATTTAAGTGTTTTATTGTAATGTCTATTCATCATCTTCTTCTGTTGTAACTGGCCTTCGTTTTATGTTATTGTCTAAAATAGCTGAGTTAATACGAAGTTCCATAAAAGGTATTTTTACAGCAAATATTCTGAAATAGAAGTGAAATATTTTTCTTACTTTAGACAAAACCGTTTTAACTGTTTTATTAGTTCTTGGCTTAAATAGGAAGCAATCATGAAATTAAAATGCTGCATCTTGTACCCTGTGTATATATTTGTGTTTCAATTTTTAGCATCAGTATTTTGATGAATCTAATTAAAGAATATAAAATTATTGGTAGTTTTGCTTAAGTGCTCAAAGTGTATATCAGGATGAAACTATTGATGAAGCTATGTGGTTTCATGTGTGTTTACATATGTAACTGGTCTGCAACCTCCTATGTTGCAGAAAAGCTTTCTTTGTGTGGGAGAGAATACGAATACACAGATGTATATCTAAATGCAGAAAGAATTGTCAAACATGTCAGATGCTTTAGATGATAGATCAGTTGCATGTGCTGTCACAGACACAAGCGCTGTGTGAAATGTCAGCTATGGTCACACACATAATGTGCCTTTACAACTTAACTGCTCCATCTGCAGGCACATTTCTGACCGCTGGTGGACATTGCATGCTTCAGTCTGCCCTGCTCCTGCACGCACCCTGCTTGTCGGTAAACTTCCAGTTAGAACCAGAGTGTTAAAATGTAACCATGGGAATAAATGGTTATGAACCTATTTTCTACTAAGTGAAGTCGTTAATTCCAAGATTGCTCATTATCTAAAAATTGGGTTCCAGTCCCATTGCAAGTTACTGCTTGCGGTAGGTATTGTGTTAAATTCTGATTTCTAACGCTTCCAGCTTCAGGAGACCCCAGGCTCCAACCCACCGATCAGGGCAAGGTTTCTGAACAGAACGTGCAGTAGGTCTCTGCGGGCAGTACCCAACTTCCTAAATGATTACCCTACCGATCAGGTCAGTTATGTGGCCCCTTTAGTTCACGGGGCATAGTGCAGGCTCCTTACTGAAGGTTGCATGTGCTGATGCCCTTCAGCTGAGTGCTGGTCACACCTCCCGTGTACGGCTAAACCAGGCAGAACTACTAAGCTTGAGAAGGACAGAGCAGTAGGACTTGCCATTCCTTTCCTTATTTTATATATTAACTGACAAACATACTTTTCCATGTACTTTTTCTGCGAGCTTTTCTCAATGCAGGGGCCTCAGCTGTTGAGAAAGAAACAATTATTCCAATAAGACCAAGGATTCCAATTATTCCAAGGGTTTGGCCTATGACTAGTTACAGGAATAAAACAGCAAAACTCTATTGACAGTGGTGTGCAAAGATTGGATTAGAAAATCACATTGTTCCCTACAAACTTCAATACCTCTTTTAAGGCTCCCTGCTAGCTTTGATTTTCTTGTACAGGTTTTACAGTTCTTTTCAAACTGTACGTGAAATAGCTGTATCTGACAAAGATACCTCTGTCCTACCTTTTTTAACAAAGTTTTTCCCACATGCCTGTTTTATTTTTCACTAGGTGAAAGAAAGACAACAGTCTCCTGCACAAAGATTATGAACAAGAATATCAGTCTTGTGGACAACAAGAAGTGCAAATATTTAACAAAACCTGAACCACAAGTCCGCAAGTGCAATGAGCAGCCATGCCAGACCAGGTAATAGTGATTTGGTTAAATTAAACTGAAATATCTAGTTGTAAAAATCTTAGGAGCTAAGAGAGATGACTGCCTCTGCCAATGAGCGTGCAGTAAATACATACATCCAAAAGGTTATAATGCAAAATGTAGGGAAACCAGAACCACTGGCTGTTGTTTCTCATGAGTTTTAATGAAAGAGCCTTTAAGCACCATGCCTGAATCAATTCTTATTTGATAAAGCAGGTCATTGCTTTCCTCAGGAAGAGTTCTCACAGGCTGATGTGTACCACGAAATTGAAATTTAAATGCTGTTTATATAAAGAGGGATTTCATCCCATGTGTTTAATGAATTATATATTTTAGTGTTTTGTTCAATCAAGGCTTTGCTCCTTTAAAAGCTCTTAGTAAGCTCTGGGTGCACTAAGTAGTAAATAAATAAGTAAATAAATAAAAACCTGTTCATCAGGTTTTCTACACTGATGCAACTTGAAGTATAGAGACCCTTCCTCTCACTCCTCTCCTCCCTCTCCCCCCACCCCTTTCTATGTGGATCAACAGGCGGGACTAGATTCTGATGGTGGGTGGCATGGTGGAAGAAGCAGGAGGAGCTTTTTTTCACTGAATGTCACCCCAGGAGGCAGCTGCAGCATACAGCCTGTGCCCTACAAAGCCCACCCCATTTGACGTCCCCGCAGCCCCTCTGACAGCCTGTTCCTTGCACTGGCTGGCCAGGCTGGCACGGTGACCCATTTCAGAGTTTGACATCCTGTTTCCACATGGCAGCTAAGAATTATTACTAAGGAAGTCCTCAAATATTGTGTGGGCTTGGTTAAAGTATCTGCCACCTTTCGAGGGAGGGGAGAGCAGCTAGCAATAGTTGGTTTGCATCCCCAGGAGTAAGCACTGGGACAGGTTTACTGCAGTCATCTGGAGGAGAGGAAGGTGGTAATTTTAAAGAAAACAATACAAAGTAAATAAAATGCAAATAGTATTGAAGAAAGTATGTAAAATGAACCAGAAGACATAGCTTTCTTGGGAAGGATGAAATACTGAAATTGATAAAATGCAAGATATGGTATGTTTTAAGTAAGACCAAACCACTGAGGTCTGG
This sequence comes from Phaethon aethereus, assembly GCF_964289735.1. NCBI lineage: Eukaryota > Metazoa > Chordata > Aves > Phaethontiformes > Phaethontidae > Phaethon > Phaethon aethereus. Next base: position 53,776,710 of record NC_138577.1, on the reverse strand, counting down.
ACTTTGCCAGACTAGGTGCATTACACTTTGGAGGGATTATTTGTATTTTATTATATACATACTTGAACAGATCTTTATTTTATTTTATGAACATCACTATGCACTTACTGGTTAGAAATTAAATAGTCTGATCTTTTTCTGAGGCATTGTCAACTATAAATTTTCAATGTTCTGTACTCTTTCCAGATTATTAAATGAAACATTTTAAATGTTGCTAATTGCTACTCAGAAATGCTGTGCTGAGAAATGTAGAAAGACATCATGATCCTTAACATATATCCAGTTTTTTGTACAGTGTTAGTGATTATTACAAAACAAATAGTTCGCTTTCAACAGAAATGTAACTAAAGCACATGCTTGCATAAGTAGTTGTTTGTTATTGGTACTTGAAGAAGTGCCTTAAACTCTGTTGAATTATCTTGACAGGCTGTGATTTGTAAATTGAGTCTGATAATAAAAAAACCTTAGTTAAATGTTTTATTTTCTTACAACAAATGAGTGGCAGAAGATTGGAACAGATTTGTTAAATCTCAGTTTCCTAAAAACTCTCCCATGCAGTCTAAATCTCCTGGGATACACTTCTGTACTGCATCAGTGGCAGAGCTGTTTGATTTTTAAGGGCACATGGCCATAGTCTGGAGCTACAGAACATTTTGGGAAAATTATATTCGAATGATTGCTCTCCAGGTATATGGCTCTGCCAAGCTGCATCAGCCTTCCTTGCTGTTGTGATTTAAACAATGCAACCCGAGTTAGGCCTGACCCTGAAGAATATGAAGAAGTTTGAGCTTTCATATTTCTTCCAGAGCAGAGAGCCTTTCACGTAGGAGTGATTCCATCTTGCAATTAAGTATTTTCAAAGAATGCTGGACTTCACGTGCATGGTGTGCACATATAAGTAGTCATATAGATAGAGAATAATAGGCTGATCGGTGACTGTCATCTTTAAAACGCATGTGTATTTTGGAGCTTTTCTAATTGGAATTTTAATGAGATTAGAGTACTGTGAAAATGTAGGGACAATGGGCTGGGGAATGAAATGATATGAACATTAACACCTTATTTAATGTAAATGTTAGATTAATTAATCCATTAACAAAGTGAAGTAAAAAGGAAACAGAAAAACAGAAAAAATGCAAGTGTGTCTTGCATGTGTGCACTGGTAAGCAAGATAGTAAGATGATGTGATGGTACTTACCCTTTCCTGGTTTCTTGTTACTGCATTGCCTCTATTTCTTTGCAGATGGATGATGACAGAATGGACTCCGTGTTCAAGGACATGTGGAAAAGGGACACAGAACAGACAAGTAGCCTGCACACAGCAGCTCAGAAATGGGACCCTGATCAGAGCTAGGGAGAGGGATTGCCTTGGGCCAAAGCCCGCTTCTGCACAGCGCTGTGAAGGCCAGGACTGCATGACTGTGTGGGAGGCAGGAGTCTGGTCCGAGGTACTGCATTTGTTTATACAAACAGTCTATAGTGTTTATTTATGCTGTGTGATTGCTAAAAAGTGATTACTGTTTTCTGGGAATATGATTTTTTCAGCGGCAAGTGGCACAGCTCAGCCTAATGATTTTCACGGTCCTCATGCAATAATTTGGCAAAGGCATCAGGGACTAGGAAAACCAGCCATGCAGAACTACTACATTTTACCTAGTTAATGTCCTGGAACAGTTTATTTTGGCCAGTTTTCAAGCACGTATAATCAAGTATGTCCTGACCGTAGTTGTGGGTAGCTAGGGGTAAATGGAATTAAGGCCGTCACTTACCAGTTATCAGACCTTGGCTTCAGAGTAGGAACATCTCTGACATACTTTTGTACCAAAGGATGTTGATAAGCAGATGGTTGCTGCCATTCTGCTTGAGAGAGACTATGAGGGGAGCTGCTTGCAGAGGACATTTCCTTCCCTTCCTCTCTTTTCTCACCTCTTTTTCTAAGAACACAAGCAGTGGGCAAAAGGCTTGTAAGTAACACTATTTCACGTATGTTGCATCCTGAAGCATTGCTGTAGAATGCAATTATTATTCAAATAACCTTATTAATTTCAGATCTGTTGTGAGAAGAGTGGTATTCGCTTACAGAGGTGCAAGAAAGAAATCCAGCTTGTTTAGTTGGTTTGTTTTACTTGAGACATGAGAAACAAGTCAGCATGTTGTTGTTGTAAGCGATAAATATATTTTGAAGAGTGAGGTGTTTCCCATGGCCATTCCTACTATCACCATTATACTGGAAGCTAGCCATTACTGCTTCCTGCAGTTATAATCAGCTTGGCAAAGGAGAGTTTTGATCTGCAAGAAGTGGGATGATCAAAAGTAGTGATAATGTTTTGAGAAGGAAATGGCATAATTTTTGGCAGTGTGAGAATGGTGGAAAAAACATAGATTAAGACCTTCTGTGCAACTTGAAGGGAGTTTTCACATGCTGTATATGCAGTGACTCTGAATTTTCAGATTCAGTCTGGATTCTTGCATAGTTTTAGAATATTTACTTTTCCATTTTAACTTTTTTCCCTCCCAAAAAAGTTCTGTTATACACTAGCAGAGTTTTTCTGAAGTTGCTTCATATCTTATTCTTACAGACTTTATTTAGATTTTCTTTCATTGTATTTCCTTTCATTCGTAGAACAAAAGTGGGCTAATATTTTCAGTATAACATTTTGCACTCACTTCTTCATAACTTTTCAGACGTTTTCTTACCCAAAAGCCTAGTTTTTCCTTAAACAAATATTTTTTGATCTAACTATATATTTTAGGTGAAAATGCAACAGTTATCATTCTGCCCCATAAGGAATTTTTGTTCATTTGTTACTTTTTAACAAATTCAATGTCTGTGTAATTGAAGATTGGAAGTCAGGAAATCACTGAAGTCTTGAAATATTTATGTTAGCCTGGCAGAGGTCATTAGAAGGGGATAAAATGGGGTAACTATGACTTTTTGTAGAAACCTGAAAAACATCTTTTTCCAACAGTGCTCTGTAAAGTGTGGTAAAGGAGTACGGCATCGGACTGTGAGGTGCACCAATCCCCGCAAGAAATGTGTTTTGTCCACAAGACCTAAAGAAGCAGAGGACTGTGAGGACTATTCCAAATGCTACGTCTGGAGAATGGGAGACTGGTCTAAGGTGAGGCATCCTTGATACGAGTGCCCCACAGCATAATACATTTTGCAAGCTGAGTTCTTTGTAAGAATTGCTTTTACCAGAAGTGTAGGAGTCTCCCAGCTGAGGGAACAGTAAGGCTAAAAAAAAAAAAAAAAACAAAAAACCTCCAAAACATCTAGTCACACTGAGACCACGGTATAAATAAAAACCAGAAATATGAAGACAGTGTGAGATTAATCTTCAATATCATGCAAATCTGGTATAAATTTACTGTTATCAGTAGGCAGGCAAACAACTCCCGAAACTGCAGCTCACTCCAACCTCACAGTTTGCACATTTCATTAAAGTTGTGTTTTCACATTTTATTTGTGTTTCCAATAAGTTACACCCTCCAGCCTTATAAGGAAGCACCTTCAGCCTATTAAATTTCCACATAGACCATTTAATATCTAGGAAGCATCTATTACTGTCTATTCTGAACACTTGACTTAGCCGTCAGTACATTATTTCCTTGGCATATGGGTTTTGATTTCAGTGAGGTACATAAGCATAGACCAAACTGTAACAGAAAACATTGGTTATATCTGTGATTGTGTTATTGGACTGGGACCTTGAACATCTGATACAGTTTCAGCTGTCCAAAACATGATGAAATACTGAAATTGAACCTTGTCAAAGTTTTCTCTTGCCATATCACAGACCACACTTTAGCAGAGAGATGGTAATCTTTCTTTTTTCCCCTTGCTTCTCTTCATAACTTTGCACACAACACTTCTACTTTCAGTGCCTAACATTATTGCAGCAGTTTTTAACTTGCTTGTATGGAGAAGTATTTAATGTATTTTTAGTTGTCTTTCATGTGATGTAACAGCTGGAAACAAGGACTAAAGCCAGCAGTGTATGACTAGCCAGCCTTCCAAGAATTAGCTGCGAGTACTCTGTGGGCAACTAGTGTTTCGTAGAATTCTGCTTGGGAGCTCCCATTTTACAACAATGGGGTACAAATTGTCACTATCACGTTACTATTCATTTAATTTTCTTTACTTTTTCCCACATTTGAAAGATAAAGGATAGTGTCTTTTTTTTTTTACAGTAATGATCATTTAAATTAAAATATTTGGAAATATTTTGGAACAGCCTCACAAAAACTGGAAGATACCCCCCCACCTTAGTTACTTCAAAAGCACAAAGTAGTATAACCATCAATTTTTTAAACAACAGAAACAGCTAATCTCCAGAAGCAGGGTTACTTTTACAAGATGATGTTTTTTGCAATAAAGTTTAGTATTTGCATTTCCATACCACAGAACTGCAGTAAAAGCCTGCATCATTTAGCACTAGCACCAGCAGGGAGTATATTATGGAGAAATGACCATCTGCTTTCTTCGTTGAAGCAGTCATTCAAATCAGAGTTGCTGAGGCTGTGTGGGGATGCTGAGGCAGTTACACCGTGTTCTCAATGCCCTCTGGAGAAAAGAGGTTTATCCTTTAATTCAGTACTTTTCACAATCATCCATGTCATAGATGAATGTACAAGAACTTACTTCTTTCTGTTCAAAATTTACTTGACTTCTTGTATGTTCTTCTTTCCTCCTACAGGCAAAGCTGTAACACTGTCACCTAAATTGTACTTTAAACTTAGGAGAAGTTAAAACTTAAACTTTAAAATTTTAAACTTAAAATTAGGAGAGGAGGAAATATTTCATATGGAATTGACAAAACCTTTTGAACAGTTAACATACAGCCTGACTGTGACTTGTGCAGATGAAATTTTCCAAGATTTATACCAAAAAATAGATACTTTAATTTCTCTACTGAGACATGAGTTCAATTTAAAATATACTTGGACTTCCTTTTTTTTTCCCTGTTACTATTCTGTTCCATTGCTGGAGTACATAGCAACATGAAGTCATCTTAATATGTCTGCAATGGGGGAAACAAATGGAAAGCTCAGATAAATGTTAATCATTGCTCACTGTTTGTTTCTAACTCAGAAGTTCAGTGCAGCCTTCTGTGTTCACTGTTTTTACTCTTTAGGATTGTTCTTGACATTGACAGAAGGCTGTTCCTTTGATCAGAGCCAAGTTCCCCCAAGCTAATGCCAAGACTTGGCTTGAAAAATTTAAATGACGCTTCTCACACATTGAAACAAGAGGCTTAATGTGATCCTTATTGGCTTTGCTGCTCCCCTTGAACTCCTAAGTCATAATTTTAAATGACGCTTAAATTGCGCTATTACCGAAAAGATAACATTATTAATAATCATAGCAGTGGTGTAATGGAGTTAATTTGTTTTAGAGGTACAGTCACATAGAGATCAAATAATTCTTCTGCTCAATGTTTTAACAATAATACCAAGATCAAAGGAAATTCTACCAAAATTGCAAGCTTCAATAGAGTCAATAAACATATCAATCCTTCTATAACTCTGACTTAATTTAAAAATATGCTGTACAGTCTGGCCTGTATGCAGCATTAACTCCATAATAGCTCTTAAGTCAGCAAGGTGGCTCAATACGCTAAACATTGCTGTTCTTAACATCAGTTGAGCTCTGTGCCTGCCCTCGTGAGGAAAATTGAGTGTGATGAGAAAGTAAAAAATAAAGGCTCCAACTGAGTTTCTGGAGCCAGCACTTAGGGCAACATTACCAATTACATTGCCTTTTCCCAGTTAACACCATCCTTGGAATACCATACTTAACAATGTAAAAGCTAGCTTCAGGTGAGGTACTGTCTTGACAGTTAGGGCGAGGCATAACTTAGCCTTACTAGCAGCAGTGTCCTTTACTAAACATCCCATTGCCATCCATTTCAAGGCTATACAAGGACAAGGTCACACTCAGAGGAATTAATCATCTACGTATAAACAAGAAGGCAGGGGAGAGGTGAAATGAAATGCATACGAACTGCATGTTTACACATCTGCCTGGCTTACTGGAGAATTTCACATCACTGTAGAAGTCATTCTACAAAAAAGACTTGAATTTATCAACAGCATTGGGTGCTCAAAGGACAGGTCTAGGGTATTTTATTTAGGAAGCTGTGTATATTTTTTTTTTTGCTAGTATCTAGAATATTCGGAACATTGGTGGAATAAATGAAGCATGAGAGGCAGGATGAATTCTGGAAGGGAGAGTAATTTGGAAAGTGGGTTTTGAAAATAATAATTAAAAGCTTAAATTTGCATGATACTATGCCAGCAACTTTTGGAGAGATTCGTCAGGGGATAATAGAATCAAAACACTGGGTAACAGAGTAGAATTTAGGAGCTGTCATTGGTGAGATGAAGAAATACGAAGTATTTGTGTATAGGAGACCAGAGAAGTGGTCTAATATTGCATAATATGGTGTAAGTTCTAAAAAGACATTTGGCTATGGAAGCTGGAAGGAGGATGCATTCAGTAGAAACTAAAGCAGCAGCAGTAACAGGATTTCTAAACAGTATCTGTGTTAGGCCAGAGATGCAGAAGAGGCAAAAACAACATCTGGGGTAATGGTCCAAATGGTTAGGATGGAGTTTACTTTGTCTGTAGCCTGAAGAAGCGAATATGAGGAACAAAAGTTAATCTGCTAAATTTTTTCCAGTGAGTCTGAAAGGACATCTGAAGCAACTGCTTGTTTTTTGCACCAAGTCCCAGAATTCATGGCCTATTCCAGATTATTTATTTAAGACAGTACATGCAGTGCTGTCTAGAAAGTGTATGTTTCAGGGGGAAGTCAAGTCTGCAGCTTTGGGGAGGAGACAGAGTGAACCCAACAGGTCACAGAGAGATCTCCCAGTTGAGTGGTACAAAAAGCCACTGTCAGTGATGAGGATTGCTTTACTTCTGTTCCAATCAAAGAACAGAGAGAGAAATGGAGACAGAAAAAAAAAAAAAATCTCTTTTTTCCAACTATTCAACAGCTCGGGGCATTCAACCTTTAAACTGTGTACTTAAACATTTAAACAACCCTTAAATTTTCATAGCAAATAAACTCAACTGTTTTAGTCTCCTTCAATTAAAAAAAATGGAATTTGGATAGTATTAATGTTATAGTTTTACTGACAAGGTAATTAGCCTTGGTTTTATTCTTTGGATCCCCGTCCAAAACTGTTAGTTCTTTTAGATTCCAGGAATGGAACAGAACTGGCCATGAGTCAAAATATGGCACTATTAATAGATTTATGGACAAAGAAATTATGTGACTTTTCTGAAATAATAGAAGTCAAAGTAATCCTGGCATCATGTTAATAACTTCTATATTGACTTAGTTATACAGTTAGTTTCCAGCAAATGAGGTATGTCTTTGTTTCAGAAATGCAGTTCAAGCAAATAATATTGGAGATGTCAATATAATGAGAGTGGGGAGGGTTTTTGTACATTTCTAACTAATCCTGTAATATTAACATCATTTGTTTCAGGTAAAGTTTTTTTTTATATATCAATGTGCTGTAGTACTTTGCCTGCAATAAATGTAATGTCATGTTAGTTTCTAGAAAAACAGAACAAGAGCAACCTTAATAATAGGCAAAGGCACAGATAAGAGTGGAAAGGATTTTAAAAGTAGACATTACCCATTTTGCACACACACAATAATCACACATAAATGGGAAGTTCTGGTATCTGCATCACACTTAAATCTACTGGGACATCTTTGCTGGTTTTCTGCTACAAGCCTCTGTAGGGAAAGCAAAGTTTTTGGGAATACCAGACTGGAATCAAAAAGTAAATACGGGTGGATATTGTGTTGCCTCTTGAATTGCATTATCTGTAATTAGAAGAAATTAAGTTGTGGTACATCAATAGTTCCCATCAGGATTGAGCCTTGCTAGGGCCCATAGAAAAACAAAGCAAGAACAAACCAGAACAAAAGAATCTTACAATTCCTGCTGAAAGATGCTTGCAGTCATATCTGACAAGTCACACGGTAGCGGGACAACTATATAATCAAATAGATAAGGTAAAGGACAAGGAAAAGAAAGAAAAAAACATTTTAAATCCACCTAATAACAGGTATTCTTTTTTTTCCTATGCATCCTAGGAGAGGGTCTCAGGCAGAAGGTACAGCCTTTATACATTTGTTTTGAACATTCCCTTGAAGAAGTAAACAAATGAGTGCCGATAGTGACCTTCTCAGGGAGTACCATAGATGGCATAATGCAAAAAGAAGGGGAACAGATGAAAAAATCCCAACCCTCATAGCTAGAAGAGGATGATGGAAGATGGCAGCATGTAGCAGAGGCAAATACAGCCCCATGCTTAAGCGGGCTTGTACAGCCACAGTCTCATTGCGTGATGCACAGTGTGCTGCAGGGTGCCATGCGAAAGAGTGGTGTGGGGAAAGAGGAGATTCACTTACACAGCCGCTCCTGTTGCCTGACTGAGAAAGAAAAGGGCAATGTTGATGAGTTCAGCCGCTGTATGAAATTGCTTTGGACTGTGCTGATTTTAAAGAATGTTTTTCAGGGAGGCATGCTGAGATGCATGCTAGGGACCCAAATTAGTAGTGAAAAGGTTGACTTCTAAGTCACCTTCATAAACATTAACAGCTAGAGGAAGTCTAGGAAATTCCAAAAGAAGAGGAGATCTGAAATGTACCTGAACAAGCTGGGGTTTTCTTACTCCCTTGTAGTAGAAGTAAAATGATAAAAATGCTGTTGAATAGATAATTGAGAACTTTATTAGTAAATGACATTTTCTTCTACGTATGCCCAGCCATATTTTAGAAGTATAAATATTGTTAGTGTTCGTATGCAGTCATAGACTTTGAACCTCATGGCATCTTTACAAATTTTCTGGGTGCTCTTTCCAGCCATATCCTCTGTGGTTCTACCTACAGCCTGAAACCATAGCTATGAAGAAGTCTCGCTGCTTTTTGCCTTACAATTGTTTAACACTCCTTAAAATTGACAGGTATGATTGACTGGACACTGGCTTACTGGTGTGAGAAGGATGTGTCTATATCATCAAAACAGACTTATTTCTAGTGAAGCAGAAATTGCTGTGTCAGTTGGCATTAATTTTAAAAAACTTGTCGGTATACAGTGTAGCCCATTTTATCTTAAATTGAATAGACTGTAGGTATCCATGCTGTGCACATGATCTCCATTTTGCTGTTTTCTATTTTTGACAACTAACTGTCCCTTTAGCTTCTGTAATTAGCTTCTGTACTGGCAGCTTGTCTAGCTGTTTATTGACTTGCCAGATTTGGCAATCTGGCATTGCCCAAAAGGATAGATCGCCGCTATGGATACTCTAGCGGTATACTGGATTCAGAGATCCAGGGTATCCACTGAGCTTTGTGATCTGACACCTTTCTTTCCATAAAAACGACGATGTTTAAAGAAATTAGTCTTTCTACAGCCTTACTGAAAAGAGACAGTGTGGGTTTCTGACAGCCTGAAAAGTGCTGTTATTAATGGTCCTGATTTTTAGCTGTGATGAACAGAGTCGGTAATCTGGAGTCCAAAACCTGCATATATCAAATATCTAAAATGCTAATTTATAATAACTTTTTTGTCATTTTAAAGACCATCTTTGACTATACCCCGTGAGGTTAAAAATTTGATTGTCTAGAATGGTAAGAATATTTTTCAAGCATTCCTTAAAATTGAAAATTAATAGCTTCAGCCCCCCAAAATTAAGCCTAAATGTTCTCATAAGAAGTGCATTGGTCAAACAAGATACTGTCAACTGGATGAGTTCTTGGAATGGCTTTTTTTGGACCAACTAGGTCAAAGGATCCTTGAAATTTTGCATAGAAATAAAAGGATATGGCTTCAGGGAGAAAGTTTGGTTAAACTGTTAAGCATCATGGCCTTTACTAAACGTCTTCACAAATAGAAAATTATACATGTTTGTGTTGCAACATTAAATGTTGATATTGCATCTTCTTTTTAAAAAGGAGATGGGATTACCTTCAAGGGAAAAAAAAAAAGAATTAGAAACCAGAAGATTAGATTTGGGATGGGGGGAAATATTAGCTATAGTTATTAGAGCTAGAAGTACAAGTAGGATGCCTTTGAATAACCATTAAGTGTTTCTACTACAGAGAAGATAGCAGAAAGCCACTTGCTTGTGCTGAAGCTTGCTGTGTGCTATCTTTCAACATTTGGAAGTTGTGATCTCTTGGAGCCTACAAGGCCAGGCAAAAGACACAAGTTCACACCTAGCAGGAGACATATCACGCAACTACAAAGGTGGAAGTGATAGAGGATAGTAGTAGCACCTTCCCATCACCTTTTGGCACTGCCACTATCTTCCAAGCCATTCTAGTGCAATCTAGATCAGGCCAAATACTAGTTCCCAAACTTTTCTGATTGTGAGCTTTATAGTGCCAGGCCAGGCCTTATAGAGGCACAGAATCTTTGGGTTGGAAGGGACCTTTTAAGGTCATCTAGTCCAATCCCCCTTCAGTGAGCAGGGACATCTTCAACTAGATCAGGTTGCTCAGAGCCCCATCCAACCTGACCTGGAATGTTTCCAGGGATGGGCCATCTACCATCTCCCTGCTCTGGGCAACCTGTGCCAGTGCTTCACCACTCTCATTGTGAAAAATTACTTCCTTATATCTTGGCAAAATCTGCCCTCTTCTAGTTTAAAACCATTACCCCTTCTCCTATTGCTGCAGGCCCTGCTAAAATGTCTATCCTCATCTTTCTTATAAGCCCCCGTTAGGTACTGGAAGTCTGCAATAGGTCTCCCCGGCACCTTCTCTTCTCCAGGCTGAACAAAGCCAACTCTCTCAGCCTGTCCTCATAGACTAAGTGTTCCACCCCTCTCACCATTTTTTGTGGCCCTCCTCTGGACCTCCTCCAACAGGTCCATGTCTTTCTTGTGCTGAGGGCTCCACAGCTGGACACAGGACTCCAGGTGAGTCTCACCAGAGCAGAGGTGTAGAATCACCTCCCTTGACCTGCTGGCCACGCTTCTTTTGATGCAGCCCAGGATATGGTTGGCCTTCTGGGCTGCAAGTGCACATTGCTGGTTCATGTCCACCTTTTCATCCACCAGTATCCCCAAGTCCTTCTTGGCAGGACTGCTTTCTATCCCCTCATGCCCCAGGGGTTGCCCCAGCCTAGGTGCAGGACCCTGCACTTGGCCTTGTTGAACCTCATGAGGTTCACACAGGCCTATTCCTTGAGCTTGTCCAGGTCCCTCTGGATGGTGTCATGTCCCTCAGGCATGTCAGCCTCACCACTCAGCTTGGTGGTGTCTGCAAGCTTGCTGAGGGTGCACTCAATCCCACTATGTCACTGATGAAGATATTAAAGAGTACTGGTCCCGATACGGACCCCAGAGGGACACCACTCGTGACTGATCTCCATCTGGACATTGACCCATTGACCACTGCCTTCTGAATGTGACCATCCAACCAATTCCTCATCGACCCAACCATCCACCCATCAAATCCATATCTCTCCAACTGAGAGAGAAGGATGTTGTGGGGGACTGTATCAAAGGCCTTACAGAAGTCCAGATAGATGACATTGGTAGCTCTTCCCTTGTCCACTGATGTGGTCACTCCACCCTAGAAGGCCACTAGGTTGGTCAGGCAAAACTTCCCCTTGGTGAAGCCACGCTGGCTGTCTCGAGTCACCTCCCTGCCTTCCATATGCCTTAGCATAGCTTCTGGGAGGATCTGTTCCATGATCTTCCCAGACACAGAAGTGTTGGTAGTTCCCAGGGTCCTCGTTTCTACCCTTTTTAAAAATGGGTGCGTTTCCCTTTTTCCAGTATCCAGGGACTTCACCTGACTGCCAGGACTTTTCAAATGTCATGGAGAGTAGCTTGGCAACTACATCAGCCGATTCCCTCAGGACACTCAGATGCATCTTGTCAGGTCCCATAGACTTGTGTATGTTCAGGTTCCTCAGGTGGTCACAAACCTGATCTTCTCTTACAGTGGGAGGGACTTTGCTCCTCCAGTCCCCATCTTGCAGCCCATCCCCTCAAACAGTGTGAGAAGAGACATTGCCAGTGAAGAGTGAGGCAAAGAAGTTGTTCAGTACCTCAGTCTTCTCCTCATGTGTTGTTACCAGTCTGTCAGTCTTGCTCATCAAGGGAGGTACACTTTCTTTGATCTTCCTTTTCTGGATAATGTACCTATAGAAGCCCTTATTATTATTCTTTGCATCCCTTGCCAAGTTCAGCTCCAGATGCGCCTTGGCCTTCTTGATCTCATCCCTACACAACCGGGCAGCGTCCCTGTACTCATCCCAGGATACCTGTCCCTTCTTCCACCACCTGTGCATTTCTTTCCTGTCCCTTAGTTTGACCAGCAGGTCTCGACTCAGCCATGCTGATCTCTTGCCTTCCTTTCCTGATTTCTTACACCTGGGGATCAAGAGCTCTTGCACTCTCTGGAATGTGTCCTTAAAGATCTGCCAGTTCTGTTCTGCTCCCTTGTTCATGAGGGCAGTTTCCCAGGGGGTCCTATTGACTGACTCCCTGAAGAGCTGGAAGTTTGCTTTCCTAAAATTCCAGCTCCTGACTTTACTATTCACCTGCCCCATATCCCTCAGGACTCCAAACTCCACCAGTGCATGATCACTGCAGCCCAAGCTGCCTCCAATATTGATGCCACCAATTAGCTCACGTGCACTGGTGACCAACAGGTCCAGTATGGCATCCCCTCTGGTAGGGCTGTCCATTACCTGGCACAGGAATTTATTCTCCGTGCACCCCAGGAGTCTCCTGGATTGCCTACAGCTTGCTGTGCTACTTTTCCAGCAGATGTTGGGGTGGTTGAAGTCCCCCAGCAGGACGAGAGCCTGCACGCGCAATGCCTCATGTAGCTGGAGTGAGAAGACTTCATCAGTAGACTCCCCTTGATCTGGTAACCCATAGTAGACACCAGCTACAAGGTTCTCTTTGTTGCCTCGGTCCCTGATTCTTACCCATAAGCTTTCAACCTGCTCATGGCTATTCCTCAGAGACAACTGTTCACACTCTATCCATTTCTTGACATAGAGGGCAGCACCTCCACCCTTCCTGCCTTGCATATCCCTTCTGAACAGCCTGTAGCCATTGATAGCCGCACTCCAGTCGTGGGATTCGTCCCACGAAGTTTCAGTCATGGTGACCAGGTCATGGCTTTCAAGCAGCACGGTGGCTTCCAACTCCTCCTGTTTGTTGCCCATGCTGCGTGCATTGGTGTAGGGGCACTTCAGCTGGGCTGTTGGCTGTGTCATCCTCTTAGAGGAACCCTCTTTAGTTCCTCTGAGGTCTTTCTCTGGTGCAGTAGGCTGAGGGATCTCGCTAGCACCCCATCCCTCTAACCTTGGTGTGTCATCCCACAGCTTGTCATGGGTTATCCTGATATTAACCCCCTCGCCCTTCGAGTCTAGTTTAAAGCCCTGTCAATAAGCCCTGCGAGCAAAGACCCTCTTCCCCTTTACTGCTGCAAGGGACTCATATATGCACACATATGCATATAAACATATAAACATAGATTTAAACAAAGAAAAACATTTTTGGGAATTGCTGAATAGAATCAATGTCCGATATCCAGGACTTCATTATGTGCTTCCCCAGAAATGCCTACCAATTTTTGTTGAGGGCTGCTGGGATCTTTGAACAATGAGTCTTCTGGAAGGCTGATGCATAATTCAGCAGGTAGATAAATGGTGCTTTACCAGTGATATTTTTATACTGTACTACACAACCATTACAATGAAGAACTTCATAGCCCAACTAGCAGGTTGCATATCCCAGAGTACTGTTCTGAATGAGAAGGAGGAGTAACTCTGAGGATCCTTTCAATGTCCTTGTGCTGACCCTATTTCTCGCTCAATCAGGCTTGGTCTAAAAAGATTATTCTCAACAAAATTTTATAAGATAGGGACTACACTGACCATCAGAATTTCAGTGTCCCAAGGAGCTATGCTGAATTTATGTCCAAAAAAATGCTATCACACAACATCACATGTAAGAAAAGAGCTAATGGAATTAGAAGTAACATTGGATGGCAAAGGGGGGGACAAGACAAACAAAAGCAGCAACTTCTGTTTTACCTTCTCAGAATTTCACAACTGAAATGAATATATTGTGTAAGTACAGCCCACTCTACGTAAGGATCACCAGTGTCGTTACAATAACTGATTATGTACCTGAGACTACATTGTAAGACTATCTCAGTATACAAACTAGAAAACACTGCAGTTTGTCTGACTTTACGTGGCTGGTCTTACAGTTTGGAGGAGAACACCAGTGTCCTGACATTTTCAACCACATGCTTTTTTTATCATTTCAGCGTAGGCTTTTGCTACATGTTCATTACTCTAATTTCTGTCTTAATGTTCTTTCTTGCTTTTGCTTAGTGATACATATTGGGCAAATCATTTTATCAGTCTGTTCATGATAATGCGAGCTTTTTTTCTCTAATAGCTGACAAGTCATTCCAAAGTTGTCAATGTGTGCAGGAAAATTCAGTTATCCGGTCCAGTGCTGAGACTCAGGCCAGTCAGCATTCTTTTGCCTGGTGTATCTCCATCTCCAAGATCATCTCTCTCTCTTTCCAAATGTTTTCCTTAGCATCTCTGACTGTATCATCTGCCAACATGTAACTCATTTAGCCGGTTCACTTGGGTTCTGTTAGAATTTATGTAATCCTTCTGCTCTTGTGGGATCTAATTGATATTTGTGTGTTGGAAAACCTTTTTATTTAATGCATTTTGTAATCCTATCTTTCATGCAGTTAATGTAGATAATACTGCTTCAGGTGTTCATTCTTGCGATAAACTTGACCTATGAAGTCCTCATTTTCTCACAAAAGTATTTATTGTTGATTATTTTTTGTTATTTTGTTTTAATCTGTGTGATTCTCACTTTCTACTGTTTTCTAATAGCTTGTAACTAGTTACTAGCTGAAAATACTTTAAAAATATATTTAATAAAAAATTCTTGAAAATCTCTTTAAATAATTGCTTCACATTAAAGTCTGTGATTTCTAACTGGAAAGACAGAATCAGAATAGCTACTCAACATTATTCATTTATCAGTTTTAAATAATTACAGGAAATATTACATATTTTTAAATACTGTGAGAAAGATTTACTTTTCTGCTTTATCTGTGCTGTTTCAGGCTGTTGTTCATAGATTTATGTTTAACCTCCAGATTTCCCTCATCTAATCTTGCCACAAACACTTCCAATAATGTTGACATAAAACAGAGTTCGCCCAAAAGTAATGATCATTCTTTGGTAAGTTTATCACAGGATCACAACAACTCAGGTCAACATTGTCTAACTCCTGGCCCTCTGGTTGCTCCCTCAGGACAGTCATGCTTTTGAGTGACCTCATCATAAATAACAAAAGTGTGACACTTCAGTATGGTTTTCCTACTAATAAGGCAGTTAGAGTTATTTTCTGGAAATCCGTTTTCTTCCAATCAAGAATGTGTTTAGACATTTTGAAGAGAAAATTAACCAGTGGAAGTTTTATCGATAGTTGGAAGTTATTTTTCTACTTCATTTTCTCTGTTTCTTTTTTAAAGTTTTTATTTCAGAAGTAATGACCTGTATGTGGGATCATGGTATTTCAGCTAAAAAAAGTCCTTAGGGTTCAGTTGCCTCATAAACTCTCAATTTGTTGTGTTTTTTAAAATATCTTTCATATCCATTTAGCTGAGTTACCTGATATAACTTCAGATCTTCATGATTTAAAATTTGATAGATACAGTGAATGGAAGTAAAGGACCATTATTAGGATGAACTCTTTCTTTTACTTCTAATAGTACTGGGAGAACTTGAGAGTGCTACATATTATGATGCTATTTCAAGGCAAATACTTAATTTTATGTAGCTTTTTGACATATGTTTCTTTGAATTTTGAAAAGTAAATAGATAAAATAATAGTAGAAATTTTTAGGGCAAAGGGGTTTCTTGGCGTTTCCCCCCCACCTCCTATGACATTTTCTTTACGTCCTTAATGGGTTCTTTGGATTGTGTTTTCACTAGAAATGCCATAATCCTTTAATTACATTTTTGTGCTGATGAGCTATGCTTTTCCCTGGAAGGTTTTCTACAGAGCAGCAGGCCAGCATTGTGATATATATGCCAACATTAAATTATATACTCAAAGGCTAATATTTCAAATTGTTTTTAAGAGTTCATTTTCATCAGTCAAGAATGACATACTCCCAAATAATTTCATTGGAAAAGATGAAGGTAATCATGAGGTCGTCAAATCTAACTGCTTCCAGATTCTTGTTTGTGTGTTTGATAGTTACAATCAATGGAGAGTCATCTTCTGCCAAAATACCATGCAGTGATATCTCAGATATGAGAGTGTGGAGTATAATAATGTCTTATTCATCACTAAGCACTAATGGCAGTAATATATACAGTATGCTATATACAAGACTTTTTACAAAGTGTTTGCAGTATAATCACAAAGTCTGAATCCTCTTACAGCATTAAGAGTTGCATCAGTTTTATCACATAGCTCTAACAAATAATTGTCTCCTTCTGGTTTCTTTGCTGACATATTTTTAAAGTAACATGCAGCCTTAGGCAAACCTTTAGTATCTTTAGAGTTGATAAAATATCCATAAAGTCATTGAAAACAAGCCATAGTTCTGTAAAAGTGCTGCTGATTGGAGTTGTTTCCTTGGTTGGACAGTAAAAATCCTAAAGAAATTATGCTCATATGATTTGCTTTCACTTCCCTCATCTCAGAGTACCACGACCATCACAGATCTATTTTATCAAAAAAATTCAGTATATGGTTTCAGCTTTGTATCTGTATTGCCTTCAGAAACCGTGAAGGATAAATACAATTTACAGAACTGGGAAAATAAAAGTTAAGGTTTCACATCACTGAGAAGCATGGAAATAGTTTTATGGTTGCCCTATAGATAACTTATAAATTGTAAAGACCTTCAGTTAATTTAGAGAGTATATCACATTTAAACTTAAGCAGGGATACACATTTTGCCAGGCACCTTTACCTGAAAAAAAGAGATAATAATGTGGTGGTGAATCTGTTGACTTGAGTTTTGAACCAATGCCTAACTCTTCCTTTTTTTTATAGAAAAGTCAAGCTTGCCCTGCAATTTAAAAAATGTTCTTTGAGGATATATTTGTATATTATCAATAAGTCTGAACATCTCCGCTTTTAACTGCAAAATACTGCAGCCGTGTAGAATGCTGATGTGTAATTAATAATTTGTCAGCAGTCACCAGCTTATTTTTTTTTTTAATCCACCAGTGTTCTGATGTCAAATACTATTTAACAATACATCTAATGTCCTAAATAAGAGTAAAGAAATGATTTTTCAGGTGGAGGTATGCTTAAAATGGTCTTAAAACTTGAATATGTTTTTGCATTAAATATAGATCTATAGAAAGTGTAAATACAAAATTGAAATTTATGGGAAAGTAAAGTGCATCTGGAGCATACAGAAAAACATCACATAATATATCACCTATATTATAGTGTTACGTTTTGTCCATGCTTTGACACAGATCATGAATGATGAGAGAACAATGCTGATACCTTCCTTGATTTGCTGCATGGGAGGCTGTAATACAGTGTGTTGTTTTTATGGGTCAGGACTCCAGATTGTCATACATGGAATTTTTGCAGCTTAATGCTGAAGTTTAATCTTCAGTTTGAAGTTTTCAGGAACTTTTATCCTAGTACTTTTTTGGAAAATAATGCAATCATACTCAGATTTCAGTTTGTGCAGGAAAGGAAAATCTTCATGATAAAGGCTTTCAAGTCAATATAAAGCTGGTGGAAGACTACATCAGAAAAACATACCCTTCCCTTTTGCTCTTTTTCTGGTTCCAGAGGGATCCAAATCTATCCTGTGTGCCACAGTAGACAATTCTTTAGTCTTGCAAGAAACTTTGTCTTCAAAATTCACGTGTCTTCTACCTGTGCGTTGCATAGTTTGGTAAGAAGTGTATTGTGGCATCAGCCTTCCCTGAGCTTGAGGAGATTCTCATCCCTTCCCTAGTCCTCCCCAGTACTTCCCTAGTACTCCCTAGTACTTCTCTAAGCAGGCTTCCTAAATGAACTAATAAGTCCAACTGTCCTAACAAAGCAAACTAGTTGCATTGGGACAATCAAGATTTTTAATCATGAAGTAGGTGACTATGTTTCATTAGTTCATCCAGGAAAGCAATTGGAGAACTGAACCTGGGTTTCAAATATAGACAAAGAATTTGCTAATTCCCAGTTGAGTCCCGCAAGTCTGTTAAGACTGAAGCCTATTAAACCCTACTATTGATCCAGTGTAAATGAGTAATGATATGCTTAGGTATAGATTTTTATAAACTGTCCTGGAAAAATGACTTGGGTTGTTTTTTTTTTTTCATTAGTAATGATATTACACTAAATTCTATATGGTTTTCCTCAATCAAACTTTCAGTTGCTTCTTGTTTTGTTACCAAAGACAGTTACACATCATCCACCAAACAACTGAATTGTTCTGCATGGAAAGCTAACATGGATTTAAAAAAAAAAAAAAAGGGAAAAGGAAGCTCCAGATTCCTGAAATGAGGTGAAGAGGGTTTCCTCCATAGGAACCCTCTCTCTAGCCCAAGTTATGAAAGGTAAGCTGGAGCTCTGTCTATCTTATTTTAAAATCTTATCTCTTTTGAACAGTTATCCTGTACTAATTATTACTCCAGAAAGAAAAACTATAAAGAAAAATATGGGGGGAAAAAGAAGGGGGAAAAAAAGGTAAAAGAAAATAAAATAAATAAGGACAACTCAAATTTGTTAAACTTAGGACAGACCAACAGCATCATTTTTTCAGCTGAATTTAGGACAAGTTCTGAATTTTAAATTCAGCGTTCACATACTGAGGTGTTGGGTGTGTCAGAAATGCAAGAGGCAGAAAGACCTTCCTGGAAATGATGCATGGGAGAACTCGGACTCCATCTTATATATGGACCCATTAGTCCCTCTTTTTGTATTCGTTACACTATTCACAAATGCCTTTATTAAAAAAAAGTTCTTAAATAAACTGCAGATTATTTGCTTTATTTAGTAATCCCTAAGACTATACTGCTAAACTCAGTATAAAGTGTTTGTTGAAAACAAATGCACCACTTTATCTACTACCTGCCTTCAAAAGCAAACTTCATAAAAAAACAAGATACATGAAAAGATTGCAATCATGTCATCAAATATGAATCTTGTTGCTAAAGTCTTGCTGTCCTTGTTTCAGACTCACTTTATGAAAAGGTTGAAACCGCTTAAATGCTGGAACTGATGAACCTATACATAAATGATTAGGAATGCTCTGCTAATAATTTCCAGTAGAACTCATCACTAGTTTCCTTATGAGCACATTGCTCTCCACTTTGAATGCTACTTAGACTTCTAAAAACCTTTTATTGAACAATCCATTTATTCTTGAAAATAAATTGTCCAAGTCAATTCTGTTAATATTGTCACAGATTGAGTTTTTCACTGTGGATTGTATCAGCCTCTGCAGTGATTGCCTGTTGTCTTGGCAGAAAGATACAGTTTGACTGTTACTGTCTGCCAGTGACAATTTTTCCCTTAATTTAGGAATTCCTACTTGTTGTGAAGGCCAGCTGGAAGCAGCTAAGGCATTACAGCACCTTCCTCAGCTGTTGGCCTTGGGAATATGTATTCTCTCCAGAATATATATCTTTGGCAGGGAACAGAAAAAAGGAATCTTGGGTAAGGGTTGTGAATGCCAAGTATAAGGATTGTTATATTTAACACCTAGGTTTCTGTCCTTGAAATTATGTTTAAAAGAAGTTCAAAAGTAGGACAAAATTCAAAGAGGGTGGGTAGATTTTATTTGAAAGAAAGAAAAACTTTCAAAAAAAATAGCTGTTAACTATATTTATCCAGGAATTTTTTGTAATCTTTAACGGGAATGTTTTACATGTCTTGCTGCTTGAACGGTTTTACAGTACCTTTAGGACTGTGTCCAAAATGCACAGATTAACAGCCACATAAAAAACTTCTGGCTGCGTATTAGAACATTTAGTCTAAACCTACAAACACAGTTGTCCTACGGGAATTTTTTCTGATCAGCTACATGGCCTTAAAGAGTGGGCCATCTGAACAGTCAGAAGTAAAACGTAATTAAGCACCAAAAAAATAAAATGTAACGTGGAAGAGTGACATTTGGGAGGTGGAAAGGATGAGAAGAAGACCTATAGAAAAGTATTCTTCATTCACTAGTAATAAAAGTTGTGGGTTGAAATTAATTTGAGATCTGATGAATTGATGCAAGTTTCTACAGATTTGTTTGGAGTGGGAATTTTCTGTAAATTTTAGATATGTATACTTTATAAATATTTATATATATTTATATGTATTTATATATAAAATCATGGAAAAGTAGTTTTGACAGATAGATTCCTTTCTGATTGAATTCACTGCTTAATACGTAGAAGTGAAAGTATTTTTTGTTTCCTGGAAGTTGAAGGCTTTGTTACAGTTTTAAACATGGCAGCTCCAGAAGTATCCAGAAGCTATGCAGCTTTAGCTACATACCACAAGTGCTACCTAAAATATGACAGCTGCACATCCAGTGAGAGGTATTTGCCTCAGGTTGAATATTTTCAGTGAGAGAAATCCAAAAGCGAGGCAAGCTTAGGAGACGGTTTTGGAAGAATCTGCCTACGTGCATATGCAGTAAAACAGGTATCAAAATGAGGGTCAGAGCTGTTGCTCTCAGTTGCATCTAGCTGGTTTGCAGAAGTTGAGGTGCCTCCTAGTGAAATGGGACCAAGTGCATACCTTTGCAGAGTGAAAAAGAAAAATACTATGGATGCCTCTCATCCTCCAATAATCAGTGGCTGCTTTCAGTTATACCAGCAGTTGGCTGGTGCGTATGCAGCACAAATTCAGGTTTAAGACCACTTCATGGAGACACGCAGAAATCTCACTGCTAGTCTGGGTTGCTAGCAAAGGCACTGCTAAACGCCATACCTGAAGTGTGTTTTCCCTATTATTTCATACGATTTCATACTACTTTGAATGCGAGATAATACAGATATGGTAAAAAGATACTATTTTTTTCTGGCTTCCAGTCAGTCGAATCCTTAATTCTGAAGTCAGACACCGCTGCTGCTGCTGCTGGTGTATGAACAGGGAAGAGCACAGCTTGACTATCAGATCCCTGGTTGATTTTAAAATACTGGTGGTTTGGAAAAAACTTTCTTACTTGTAAACTGATCAGGCTGGCTTTGAAAGTGTTGGACTGCAAACCAGTGTAGTAGCCCTGTCTCTTCACAATTTTCCCCAAACATCTTAAAGACTTAATAAAAGTTCTCTGCTTTATAAAATAAAAATAAATACAAAATTAAAAATCAGTACATTTCTGTGAAAAGAAAAGAA
Source organism: Phaethon aethereus (assembly GCF_964289735.1). NCBI lineage: Eukaryota > Metazoa > Chordata > Aves > Phaethontiformes > Phaethontidae > Phaethon > Phaethon aethereus. Next base: position 53,755,289 of record NC_138577.1, on the reverse strand, counting down.
GGCAAAACAGAAGGCATATTTCTTATTTTATTTCCTGCTTTGCTACATGTTTTCTATATGGGCTAAGACATTTTATTTTATCATCCTTTAGTGTCAGTTTCCTTCTCTAAAGCCGGGATGTTAGTAAGTAGGTCATGCAAGACTAAAATTAATTGTTTGCAAGATGTATACATCTTCGGACAGAAAACTGCATCGTAAATGCTTCATAACGCTCTTTGAAATATCTCACAAAGACCAGTAGCGGCTCAGTCATTAAAGGGATGTTAATTCACCAATTAAGATTTTAACGCCAAAATCTTGCCAAACTCTGCATAGAAACTCAGGGCCTCAACACTGATTAGCCGAGAGGGAGACCCGTCTGCTTGTTGCATGTTGTCTCGGTTGCAGTCACAAGAAGCTTTCAGGCTCATCTGATATAGAGAAGATATGACTGCTGCCAGAGTGCTCCCCACAAAGGCACCTGCATACATGAATTGTAATGAATTATCAATTTGCAGATAAACCATTGGAACCCATTTTGTCAGCAGAAGTCTAGTGTTTTCAAACGCCATTCCTTCCAGTACTCCAGATGAGGAGGTTGCACCTACTCACTTTAGTTAACCCAAAGGTTAAGGGCAGATAAATTATTTTTAGGAGATCTTATGTACCATATCCAGCTGCCTGTCCTGTCCTCTTCCTCTGTAGCTGTTAAAAGAAGATACATACATACTACAAGCTCACACATACTCTAACTCTGGTTAATAAACATGGAAGTGTTTTACTGAAGGGGAAAAAATACAATACTGTGTGCGAAATTACTCTAAATTAAGATCATTGTGATAATCTTTAAAGATTATATTCATCTTTTTATCTTCGTCATATTATCTGCATCATATTACTTTCATCTTCTTTTCATTCTCAAGTATTGGGGTTTTTTGTGTTGTTGTTTGGTTCATTTTGTTTTGTTTTTTAATTTTGCTATTCCATTGTCTCGCTTGCTATTCCATTAAAATATTCCAAAGAGAAATCTCTCTGAAATTATGGAGACAGGAATCCAAGAAGTGGCTGGAATTTTGGCAAGGTTAAGATCAATATTCTGTCTGCTATTGGTGATTAAATTTGGGTATGTATATTTGTGATTACACATGTGTACCATGTGCATAATGTTGGCTATTATATGAAGTCAGATTATTTTTAGCTGCACAAGAAAAAGGCAGAGAATTCATTAAAAGGTATTCTGTTAAGGGGCTTTTTCTCATGCAATTTAAAGCAGTATACTAAATTCAAAGTTGTTGACAGACTTCTACTTTGAAAATACTTCAGTACTAGCTGGATTCCCTCCTGTAAACAGCATATTTGTTCGTATGTTAAGCTGTGGTTGCTATTGAATAGAAAATTACGTATTCATAATTGAATATCTTTCTATGCCTTGGCTCATGCAGGCTGTATCTGATTAACTTCGCAAGAAATTATAGTTCTTTATTGACTTTATGGAGTTACTCCTGATACACATCACTGAGAACAGAAGCGAAATCAAGTCCACTTGCTGCCTCTATAGAACACCGGTGTTTGATTTCACATAGTTACAAGCTGAAGTGTGCTTTGGACCTTGTTCAGTCCCTTGTGAAAACACCCTTCAAGTGGATACCCTAGTCTGTTGTACCTCTCTTGGAGTCTCATGAGTCCCAAAGACAGGAGTCTCACTTCGCTTGATGTACATATTTGGGTGCAAGCCCTCTTTCCCATTTGGCACGTGTAAATCTTTCCTCCAAGTAACAGTGTTTAAAATGTCACTCAAAAGCACACAGATAACAAAACTAAAGGGTAAAAAGCCCTTTAGTGTTTCCTACACTCAAAATTTATTATTTCTTTTCAGAAAACTATACTTCTCCATCTCCATCTTAAGACAGAATGGTGGGGAAACCTCTTTTGTTATAGCACCCTCTCCTTGTCTTTCTCTCATTTCAGTGTTTTTTCAGTTGCTTCTTCAAGCCTCCTGAGGAAATGTGTTTTGAATATTTATGTAATTAAGATTTTTTAGAATTAAAATATTTCCAGGATTATGTGGATGGTAGTGGCATAAATTTTCAGCCAGTGCACATATCATTCATTGCAAGAAATTAATTAGTATTTGAAGATGTCCTCTATAGTAAATTTATCCAAAACGTAATGAAATTTATAGTACTTGAATCAAAATCATTAACAGGTAGCAGCAAATTGCAACATACATACATGTATTAATGAATTTGTAGTTAAACCAATAGAACATATTGCAATGGACACAAAAATATTTCATGGCCTGTGAAATTTTGTTCACAAAAATGTTGGTTTTGAATAGGTTTTGTATGTGTCTATACAGCACTGCCCAGGTTTTCATTCTAATATATTGTGTTACTCTGATAGAAGTAGAATGTTACCGTTGTTACAGTGCTCATCTGTTTTATTTTCTCACCTCATTCTCTGTGGCAACAAGATGGGAAGGTTGATTAAAGGCCAGGCAGCATATCTCACGTTGTGTGTTTCATTTGTGGGACAGACATGAAAACATGAAGATGTGACACAAAGACAGGAGGCATATACTCTGCTCAGTAGAAAGAGCATTTCTGAACTGGCAGGAGTAATAGCTTAATTAAAAATACTTCTCTCTCTCAGTGTCTGGGAGCATTTTCTTTTGTTCCAACACCTTCACCACTAATAAGAGTAAGTTGGGATACAGATACAGAACAGCCCCCGCTCCCTTCAGGCACATTGCTGTGTTTCAGTTTCATCACAGGCTCTACAGAATGGACCTTGACAGCAACGTGATGCTGTGATCAGCGCTTCAAAAAATACTGCAAATTTATTTGTGTGTTTTTAATTGATTTTCATTTAGCTAATGGAATGGAAGGCAGAAGTCTTGGAATGCTGACAGCTGAAGGAGCAGCCACTGACTTCACCTGGCATTTCACCTTCATGTTTACAGGCAAAAATACCTTTACAATGAATGTGTGTCTTCTGTGTGTTCCAGTGCTCCATCACCTGTGGCAAAGGGATGCAGTCCCGAGTCATCCAGTGCATGCACAAGATCACGGGAAGGCATGGCAATGAATGCTTTTCCTCAGAAAAGCCTGCAGCCTACAGACCCTGTCATCTCCACCCCTGCAATGAGAAAATTAATGTTAACACAATAACATCACCCAGGTTAGGTAAGCAGTCAAAATTATGCATTCCCTCTGGAAATATCTTTTTTGATCTTTCCATGGAGTAAAAATGATCCCAGTTTAAAAACAGAGGGCTAGGACTCAGGAGACTGTAAATTCTATGCAGAGACTCATCTCTCTGCCTCAGGTTTCCAGTGTGTACATCAGAGACTGTACCTCAGAATGGTAAAGGGTTTTGTTATCCAAGGAAGGACCATAGTATGGACTGTATGATATTATGGACACAAAACATCCAAGGTGAAAATGTGTTTATATTAGAGACATTATGAACACATTATATATGTTTTTATATATTTGCCCACTCAATTTTATTAAACATTTCTAAAGTAAGAAAATACCTTGTTTTCTCTTTAGAAGCTCTGCAACCTATGTTCTCATGATATTTATGACATTAAAGAGGCCCTTATTTTTTCCTCAAATACAAATAGCTCTTTCCACTTGTCTTAAATTCAAATATCTACAATCTATGCCTGATGGATTAGGATGTGTGAAGGAAAATTACTAACATGAAGAGATTTGCTGTTCCTGGACGAGCTCAGGTCTCGGTCTTAAAGAAACTATGTTACTGCATAACTACAGAACTGTTAATTCTGTTAATTGTTATTTCCTAGGGGATTGTTGATGATGGTCTTACCATTAGCTCCCCAAATCATTCATCTGCTTCTTGAGCATGACTGGGGAATATTCAAAGGCTTGCTGTAAGACAGCATACCGTTTCCAGATGATTTTCCAGAGCCCTTGTTAAGATAAACCCTCCTGTCAAATAGATTACTGCTGCATGGAAAGCAAGTCTAACATTTCAGCCTGTATGTAATCCTTCCTTTAAGTCAGTGAAGAGTATTTCTCTTTGAAGTCTTTAACCCTTAAACATTTCTGTGTAGTGGTCATTGTTTCAGTTTGCTGTATGAGATGGCAGCTGTTGCTTGTGGCCCTCTTCTCTGCTCTTTCACTGTTGTAAGGTTGCCCTTCGTATTTTATCTTTCTTTTTCAACTGATCTCTCAGAAGCCAGAGGCCATCCCTCCATCACTGACACTTTCCCTCTGGGGAGGTATAAGCAGCTTTGTGTCACAGAGTAAAGTGAATCACAAAGTTTCACAGAAAAATACAGCATCAGGTTCATTAAAATCTGACTTAATGTGCAGTCCACAAAAAAAGATTGGGCTATGTTGTCCTCATAGAATGCATTATGTAGCACTGATACTAGTCATCTACAGGTCAACCTCACCAGCAGGAGTCAGAATCCAGCCCAGTAGAAACATTAACATCTCCAAAATACATAATGCAATGCTTCTGTTGAATATATTGATCATTTTGGCCTCCAGTTCCATTCCTGTTATTCAGTATAGATCCTTTGGATTTGGGGGTAGGGCAGGTGGAAGCTGATGCGGATTGCACCATCTCTACTCTTTTATAAATATGCTCTCAGTTTCTCTTTCCCTTCTATTAAAAAGAGTAAATCAAATCTCCCATGAGATTGATTTTTTTTTTTCAGTTCAGTGTTTATGATGATTTTTGGATGGTCTGTTTCTTGTGCCTTATTTTTCACTGTTTTCCCATATTAATTCATGTACACGCTACAGCTTGAATAACTGAATGGGCAAAGACCCCAGTTTGGTACCAGGGTCCTTATGTGATAAGCACTGTAAGAGGCTTTCATAAGCAAAGCAGATGGGTGGATTAACAGATTACTTCACAAGAAGAAAGGCAACACACATGAAAATATGCCTGTTTTGTACAACAGGCATAAAACAGAAGTCGGGTTTCTGCATCTGAAAATGACTGCTAGAGGCAAGCAAATAATTGTAACTGTGGGAGGAGGCAGGCTAAACCAAACAGTAGCTTTCCAGGCTAGCGTGATGTCCTTGTCATTTTAGAAAGTTTCTGAGGAATAATTTGTTAGTCAGGGATTCCCACAGTTAGAAAGCAGAAACAGATTACTAATAGAGCAACCTGAGTAACTGGGTGAAGATAAGACATGAAAGATGTGAAGGTAAGGATTAATAGCCTGACTTTGACATGGAGTAAGGAAGACCCATCAGAGTCATTAAAAAGAGGGTGATGAAGTCATACCAAGGTATTGTAAGACAATTTAAAAAAAATATTTTTGAATGTACTTGGAGAGGAGATAAAAAGGTTAGGAAGGTAAGAAATGCACAGTGTTTGTGTTCTGTTCCTTTGAACAAAGAAGCCAGACAAAACTAAAGGTCTAGTAGATTATTTCACTTACAAAGAAAGATGATGCAAGTCATTATGTAGTTTTGTTCAATTTCCATTCATTGAAAACATGGCACAAAGTCTTGATTTCTTGAGCAAAAGCTGATCAGAAAACCAGCAGCAGTCTCCATGCTTTAATTCCTACATTTCCCTACCTGTCTCTGATTAAAAGAAAAAAATCCCCTTACAGCTGTCATTGAGAGCCCCATTCTGGTATTATTCAAGCTGAGGCTTCCTGTTTTTCCAGTGGGAACTTCCATCTCAGACTGAGGGCAATTTCAGCTGGAGCTGCTGCTTCCTGCAGCTTTGCTGGAGCTGGGTCTGCAGCCCCCAGATAGCCCTGGCCCCAGCCCACCTCTGTACAGGGCAGAAAGATGGGCTTCACAGGAGACAGCTGCATGACATTAAACCGATTAGTTTCAATGCAATGTAATCCAATTTATAAATTAAGCTGGCCTTAAAAAAAATTTAATGTTGAAGATATTGACAGCAGGAGGATTTTTTTTTTTCTTTCTTTTGTTGCATATCTGCATCTATTCTCTTTTCCCTTCCCAAGATACATTTCTGGTATCCTTGTCACCTTTGCTACCTGATTCTTCACTAATAAATGTAACAGTAATGTATATTTGATTTTGTTGTTGTTGTTTCACAGCTGCTTTAACATTCAAGTGCCTGGGAGACCAGTGGCCTGTGTACTGCAGGGTGATAAGAGAGAAGAATCTCTGTCAAGACATGAGGTGGTATCAACGGTGCTGTGAGACGTGCAGGGACTTTTATGCGCAAAAAATGCAACAAAAGAGTTGACCTCTGTCAGGCTGGCTGGCTCTCGGCTCCTTGCAATCTTATTATTTATAAACACACACACATACACACACACACACACACATGCGCAATGCTTCATCAGACCAAATATTATCAGATTACATATAATTTAATCAAATTAATTTATTTTTGCCTGCCAGACATCCTTAATTGTTTTGGTTAGACAGCCAACTTGTTTTATTCTCTGACTTTTTCATAATTAATTTTTATATGTACAATTTCGGATACATTTATCAGAATTTTAAAAAAATAGTAACTAGTATTTTAAATGTTTATTTTCAGTAGGATCATCTCTCTGTTGCCAAAAAAAGTCATGTTATCTTGAATTTATTTTAATTTAGTTGAATAGTTTTGTTGTATATGGAAATAAAGCCCTTTTTAATTTTATTATATTTTTGGCATACAGAGTCAGAATGATTTTGTGTATTTTGCAACAGATCTTGAGGTGAGTGAGCTAACATTATTGAACAAGTTATTACAGAATGTATTGTGAAATCAGTTCATTTGATTTAGAAACATACTGAAGGGGATAATCTACTGTAACTTATATTATAAACAAGAAAATTAAAATAGCTAAGTAGGGATTTTGATCATTCTCATGGACATGTACTTGAACACAAGTATTGAATCAATGAAACACTGTAGAGATTTACACTGAATCACTGTTGCACTGTTTGAGGTAGTGTAGAGAAATGCAGTCCTAGAACTTGTACCATCCTATGAATCCACGTCTGTACTGTTTTAACATGTCACTTGATTTTAAACGTTTTGAAACAAAAAACCCATGCCCCTCTATACCTTTGTGTGTCCTCTTGCAGATTTATGAATGGAAGAGTCCTTCCTCCTGCCACTTGTATGAATTAATCTGTTAAACATTTTCAGTTCTCTGTTGACAATTTAGAAAATAGCTTTGTAATACTACTTTAGTTTTATCTTTGTTTTATGAAAAGTCTTTATAAAAATAAAATGTTTTACAGTTTTGTGAAACGTAATGAAACAGCTAAAATTTTCCTTATGAGAAAATACTGTACATGATTCACATGATTCTTACATTTTCAATAAAAAGTAAAGCTTCTTTCGTTATTTGCATTTTTCCTCTTTTGAGCATCCATGTCTGGTAGTGAATCCATCAAGTCCTACGTCGCAGCAAGTACAGCTACAGTAGTCCTTACAACAAATGCCTCCTGCCTCTTGACTTAAGCAACTTTCTGCAGCTGCAGACAGACATGCCACTCTCTGAGGTTTGATATATGGAGAGTTGGGTATAACAGAGTAATATTCAGTGGAGGAGAAGTTATGTATCACAAGTGAGTCCTGTAACCAGTGAACTTGGCAAGAAGAGCGTGGTAGGTCCTCTGCCTCCATTTTGTGATGCAAGCCTTTAGGCATGGTCTGAAATATGTAGAAGAGCAAAGCCTGAAGGAAAGGGAGCCAGAGAAATGTGTCTGAAAGGCACCATATTTTCTACTCAAAGTGAAAAGGTATGCATTTTTTATTGGAGTGATTGTTCCTTTTAATTCTCTGCAAGGAGTCTACTGTTAGAGATGTGATGTACATCATCATACCACACAGTTTAATAAACTGAGGCCCCCAGTCAGGGCTGTGATTCTGTCCAGGAAGAATGCTTAGCTGCAATATTGACTCCCATTGAATTAATGTATGTGCTTTCAAATAGCTGCACTGTCAAAATCTTTGGATTGGCGTCTTACAGCTATGCATTCAAAAACTGCAATTTAGTGATGTACTAATGTATGATTTTAAAATTAGTATCATATGGTTATAAAAAGTAAAGAAGGAAAGGAAAATAAGTCTGACATTATGGACTGTGATACTTTATTTTGTATAATTAAAAAGTTTCAATGAACAGAAAATTCAGTTGCTCTTGGGCATAACTCCTCAGTGTCATAGACACACATTTGAAAGTCTAAGAGAATTATTGTAGTTGTCAGGCAAAAGAAATAGTCATTATTTTAAATTTTCCTCATACTTAGTACTCAGTCCTGCTAATACTCCTGCACTCGCTTGAATCACAACTAAAAATCAAGTGAAAGGAAAGATGTCTCCAGACTGAGCCAGAGAACAGTCTTTTATCAGCCAGTGATGTCATCAGCACAATTTTGAATGCTTATGCTCTGCTCTTTCTGAATATTCCACTAACAAGAATGTCATCTTTACCTCAAAATGGAAAAGTATATTTTAATTCTGCCTGTATCAGTTGAAAACAGATGAGTGCTGAAATGTCTCATGCTGAAATCGTGCTCCCATTACCCTTATACAACATCATAAAATGGAAAGGACTTTTGAATGGCAACCAGTTGAGAGTTGCACAGTAAAATTATGTTCTTTTTAAATGTAATGAGTGAAATCAGGATGTTATAACACTGATAGCTCTGGCTCTGATTCCTTCAGTATCTGTAGTACAAAACTATTAATTAGGCATGTGTAAATAATTTTGAAAAGTTTTGTGTCTATGCAGCAAAAAGTCTCTTCCTTCTCTGCATGAATTTGTAAATTTTACTACTTCAATATACTAATCATCATTTAGAGAAGCAGCACTGACCAAAGTACCTGTTTTGTCAGAAAATTATAAGAATGTTTTGAGAATGTGTCCAGCCTGTGGTCTGAGCCCCAGCACACTGTTTTGTTCTGGAGAAGGTGGTTAAGGTTTTGGGTTTGGGGTTTTTTTAATTCAGTTTTCATTGTCATCTTCAGTGACAGAGAAGCAGCCATTTGCTTATTCTAAAAATATATTAGAAATGGAAAGCCTGCCTGCATGAGATCAATGGAGGCCCTAAAGCCTAACAAGACAATTGTAAACAGAAAATTAAGAGCATTCAGAAAGAATTTTAAGAGCTCTACAGAAAGGATGCTCAAGCTAATAGTAATAGGAACTTGAAATACCTCAAAAGCAGGAAGCCAGCTAGGGAGTCAGTGGCACCACCTGATAACATAAGTGTGAAACGGAGACTCGGGGATGGTAGAGCTATGAAAGGGAAATTCAGTGAATTATTTGTGTTGGTCTTTCCAGCTGTGAAATGGAAAGGGGGTTCTCGCAGCTTGCACATTCCTCATAGCAGAGATGTCAGAGAAGCTGGATCAAGTTGAAGAAAATATACATGAATGTAAGACCGAATACGTATGTTCGATACTAACAGGTATCTATGGTGGCAGTCACGTGAGATTCCTGGAAGAACAAAATTGGGAAATTACTGAACTGCTTGCCACGGTGCGTAAGTTGTTTTTCCAAAGAGCAACTCTGCCAGAGGACTGGCAGATTGCAGTGTAATTCCTGTGTGTGGAAAAGAGGATCTTTAGAGGATCCTTTGAACTACAGACTACGGAATCTTGAGTTCCTTTTCTGGTGCCCTAATAGCCAATAAAAAAGATTAAGATACCTGAGCACCTGGATAAGCATGGGTGTTGGGAGAGAGTCAGCATGGCTTCAGTTGTGTCCTGAGGAAAGACAATCAGCTGGACACAGAAGGTTCCAGCAAGGTTCCACATTACAGGATATTCAAGAAACTATATTCACACAGGACTACAGCAACAATCTTTATGGTTTGAAAGCTGGTTCATAGAATCATTAAGGTTGGAAAAGACCTCTAAGATCATCAAGTCCAACCATCAACCCAACACCACCAAGCCCACTAAACCATGTCCTGAAGTGCCACATCCACACGTCTTTTGAACACTTCCAGTAATGGTGACTCCACCACCTCCCTGGGCAGCCTGTTCCAATGCTTGACCACTCTGCCAGTAAAGAAATTTTTCCTAATATCTAGTCTAAACATCCCCTGGCACAACTTCAGGCCATTTCCTCTCGTTCTATCGCTAGTTACTTGGGAGAAGAGACCAACACCCACCTCGCCACAACCCCCTTTCAGGTAGTTGTAGAGAGAGATAAGGTCTTCCCTCAGCCTCCTCTTGTCCAGACTGAACAACCCCAGTTCCCTCAGCTGCTCCTCAGAAGACTTGTTCTCCAGACCCCTCACCAGCTTCATTGCCCTTCTCTGGACACGCTCAAGCACCTCACCATCCTTCTTGTCGTGAGGGGACCAAAACTGAACACAGTATTTGAGGTGCTGCCTCACCAGTGCCGAGTACAGGGGCACAATCACTTCCCTACTCCTGCTGGCCACACTATTTCTGATACAGGCCAGGATGCTGTTGGCCTTCTTGGCCACCTGGGCACACTGTTGGCTCATGTTCAGCGGGCTGTTAACCAGCATCCCCAGGTCCTTTTCTGCTGGGCAGCTCTCCAATCACTTCTCCCCACGCCTGTAGTGTTGCATGGCGTTGTTGTGACTGAAGTGCAGGCCCTGGCACTTGGCCTTATTAAACCTCATACAGATGATCGCAGCCCATTGATCCAGCCTGTCCAGATCCCTCTGCAAAGCCTTCCCACCCTTGAGCAGATCAACACTCCTGCCCAGTTTGGTGTCATCTGCAAACTTACTGAGGGAGCACTCGATCCCCTCATCCAGATTATCGATAAAGATGTTGAACAAGACCGGCCCCAGAACTGAGCCCTGGGGAACACCGGTTGTGACCGGCCGCCAGCCGGATTTAATGCCATTCACCACAACTCTCTGGGCTCCGCCATCCACCCAATTCTTTACCCAGCAAAGAGTAAACCTGTCTAAACCATGCCAGTTTCTCTAGGAGAATGCTGCGGGAGATGGTGTCAAAGGCTTTACTAAAGCCCAGGTAGCAACATCCACAGCCTTTCCCTCACCCACTAGGCGGGTCACCTGGTCATAGAAGGAGATCAGGTTGGTCAAGCAGCACCTGCCTTTCATGAGCCCGTGCAGGCTGGGCCTGATCCCTTGGTTGTCCTGCACATGCCCTGTGAGCACCCTCAAGATGAACTGCTCTGCAATCTTCCCCGCTACCGAGGTCAGGCTGACAGGCCTGTAGTCCCCAGGATCCTCTTTCCAGCCTTTCTTGTATATGAGCGTCACATTGGCAAGCCTCCAGTCGTCTAGGACCTCCCCTGTTACCCAGGACTGCTGATAAATGATGGAGAGTGGCTTGGCAAGTTCTTCCACCAGACCCCTCAGTACTCTTGGTTGGATCCCATCAGGCCCTACAGACTTGTGAGTGTCCAGGTGGTATAGCAGGCTGTTAACTGCTTCCTCCTGGATTATGAGGAGTTTATTGTGCTCTCCATCCCTGCCTCCCAGCTCAGGTACCCTGTGGATACCTGGTCTGGCTATTAAAGACTGACAAAAAGGCAGTCTTAAGTACCTCAGCCTTTTCCTCATCCTTGGTGACAATGTTCCCATCCTCATCCAATAAGGGATGAAGAGTCTCCTTGACTCTCTTTTTGTTGTTAATGTATTTGTAAAAACATTTTTTTGTCATCCCTTACACCCATGGCCAGACTGAGTTCTAGCTGGGCTTTTGCGGGTTCTAGCTGTGCTTTTGCCTTTCTAATTTTCTCTCTGCGTGACCTAATGAGATCCTTGTTCTCTTCTTGAGCAGCACAGACACAACCATGCTCACAGATGCTTCGAGATATACCTGCTTTGGCATGGGCTTACACACGGGCACAGACGCTTCGGGGTGTCCTGCTCCCACATGGACACATCCACAGGTCACAGTCCCTTTGACTCAAGTTTACACTGGAGTTCCAGCCTGTCCAGTACAGCAGCACAGAAAAAGCAGCGATGCCCCGGCCACCTGCCAGCCAGGCCCAAGGCCATTGCTATTATCAAAATGTTCCCAGGCACAGCAGAGTCAGACGATCAGCAGTACAGCAGCACGGCAGCAGCGAAAGCAAAAAGCAGCCACTAACGAGCACTGGACTTTAATATACATAAGGAAAGCAAACCCATGGCAAGCACAGGGGCCTGGCAATTAATAGCTAAACAGAAATAACAGCTATAAATTCTATCTATCCAGTCAAACCTGTCATTATCTTAAACCCTTTGTGCCCCACGTTGGGCACCAAAAAGGACTGTCGTGGTTTAGCCCCAGCTGGCAACTAAGCCCCATGCCGCTGCTTGCTCACTCCCCCACAGTGGGACGGGGAAGAGAATCGGAAGAGTAAAAGTGAGGTAGTTCATGGTTTGAGATAAGACAGTTTAATAAGTAAAGCAAAATACACACACACAAGCAAAGCAAAACAAGGAATACATTCACCACTCCCCATGGGCAGGCAGGTGTTCAGCCATCTCCAGGGAAGCAGGGCTCCATCACGCGTAATCGTTTCTTGGGAAGACAGACACCATCACTCTGAACATCCTTCCACCACTTCCTTCTTCTTTGTCTCAACTTTATATACTGAGCATGACATCACATGGTAGGGAATATCTCTTTGGCCAGCCTGGGTCAGCTGTCCTGGCTGTGTCCCCTCACAGCTTCCCGTGTACCCCCAGCCTTCTTGCTGGCAGGCCAGCATGAGAAGCTGGACTGTCCTTTGACTACTTAGCAACAACTCAAAACATCAGCACGTTACCAATATTTTCTCATCCCAAATCCAAAAACAGCCTCACACTAGCTTCTATGAAGAAAATTAACTCTACCCTGTCTGAAACCAGGACAGTCAGGAACCTCCTAGACTGTTTCCTCTCTGCTGTCTTATACTTCCAGCAGATATCTGGTAGATTGAAGTCCCCCACAAGAACAAGGGCTAGCGATTGTGAGCCTTCAAGCCAGTTGCTTGTAGAATGCTTCATGTTCCTCTTTGTCCTGGTTGAGTGATCTCTAACAGACTCCCAGCAGGTTATCTGCCTCATTTGCTTTCCCCCTCATCCTTACACGCAAGCACTTGACCTTGTCATCACAATTGTTGAGCTCTATACAATCAAAACACTCCCTAACCTACAGAGCCACCCCACCGCCTCTGCTTCCTTGCCTATCCCTTTGGAAGAGCTTATAGCCATCTACTGCACCACTCCAGTCATAAGAGTCATCCCACCATGTTTCTGTGGTGGTGACTAAGTCATAGCTGTCCTGCTGGACAATCGCTGTGCAAACAGCTCCTCCTGTTTGCTGCCTATGGGGTGTGCATTGGTGCAGATGCACTTGAGCTAGGCATTGATTTTGCCCTCAACATCGGCACGCCACCCCTAGGCTTATCTCCAGTGAGCCTGGTTTTATCCCCTTCTCCCTTCAAATCTAGTTTAAAGCCCTCTTGATGAGCCCTGCCAAAACATAAGCAAGAATCCTTTTCCCCTTGGAGACAGCTGAACTCCATCTGCTGCCAGCAGACCCAGTGCCGTGTAAACATCTGCATGGTGAAACACCCCAAAATTCCACTGATGGCACCAGCCTCTGAGCCATGTGTTAACCAGGTGTATTTTCCTATTCCTTCCAGTGTTCCTCCCTGCCACTGAAGGGATTGAGGAAAACACTACCTGTGCTCCTGCTCCATCAACCAGTTGCCCCAGCACTCTGAAGTCCCTTCTAATCACTTTTGGACTTTGTGCAGCCTCATCACTGCCAACCTGCATAACCAACAGCGGGTGGGCCGTACCAGACCAGGGAGTTTCCTAGTAACATCTCTAACCTGGGCCCCAGGGAGGCAGCAGACTTCCCTCTGGGTTGGGTCTGGTCAGCATACTGGGCCCTCTGGTCCCCTCAGAGGGAATTGTCTATGATAGCTACTCTCCTTTTTTTCTTAACAGAGGCAGTCGCAATGCTTGGGGCTGACTGACTCAGCCTAGACAACCCCCTGGATGGACCTTCATTTATATCCTCATATGCCTGGCCCTCAAGTTCCAGAGTCCCATATCTGTTATGGTTAAAGGATTGGATGCAAAACAGTCATCTTTCAGGATGGAGTGGAGACAGCAGACTCCCCAAGGAATGATGCTGGGTTTAGTTTTTTCAGCATTTTCATCAATGGTATGAGGAAGAGAGTAAAAACTGAGATCTCCAGTTCTGCAGTTGACATTAAGTTCTGCTGGTTGACCAGCTATTGCCTCACTTGGCAAGAAACTCACAAAACTGAGTGATTAGGCAAGACCTTAGCCAATAAACTTTGACCTGGGTATACGTAAGGTAGTAAGCTATGGAAAAGAGCCTAACTACTCCTACAACATACTGAACTTGCAACTGGCAGTCATAGACGTGGAGAAGAATCATAGTGTCATTGGTTACTGTAGTCTGAAGTTATTAGCTCTATGAGAATAGCAAGAAAAAAAGCCCAAAAATGATAGATGTTGTCAGAAGAGAGGGCATCATTTTTCCCATTTTTGGAACTGTGGTGTACTCACAGCTTGAGCATTGCATTCATTTATGGTTGTTGTGTTCTCATGAACAATGCAGTGGAATTACATTGTAACACATTAAAAAAGGGAAATAAATGAGCAAGGGGATAGACCAGGTGGGTTTATGAGATGAGACTGAAAAAGCTGATAGTTCAGATTGGAGAGGAAGAAGCTGAGATGAGCATGGTCAAGGTTTAAAAAATCCTGAAGGTGATGGATAAGCTGCATGTGGAACTCTTGTTCTTAAAACCCTGCAGTACAACAAAGAGGGCATCCTTGATAAAACCAGTATGGAAATTAGTTCAAAACACATAAAACTAAGCACTTTAGACAGATGGTCATGAGATTCTGAAGCTTGCTTCTGGAAGAAGTAATACCAAAAGATTTGAAATGCAATTAGACAAATGCATGGACAAGAAGTCCATAAATAGATAATAAAAGACCTGAGAAGAGACACTCCAGCACAGAAATTGTGTGGCATCTTAGGGAGTAAAAGGAGAATGAACTGTAGAAAGTAGCCAGGTGTACACCGTCTGCCTAAACAGCCTCCCTTCTTGCCTTTTTCAAACACAGTGATAGATCCTGGGCTTGGGCATCTGACCTAGTGGGATGTTTTTCATGTTCTTAGGTCATGTCTAATGAAATGAAGTAGAATTACTTACCTTAAGGATTTGCTTACCAAAATGAAACGCTGGTAAGTAAATTCACACAGACACACGTCACAACATATGCCACAGTAGCACGTAAGAATCCTGTGTTCAGAGAGATGCTGGAAAGGGTATATATATGTTTAAGAACAAAGGTATGGTTGTATATACCCAGCAATTTTAGAACACAAATTATTACCATCTTAGCTCTGCACAGGGGAAAAGGGGGACTACATGTCATGGTAATTATAAAACAGCAGCTTCATGGTCGTCCCTTATGGTACGCTGTATAGCTGTGTTAGGGTTTCAGGTCTTCATTACACTGGAGAGAAACAGTTCTAAATGTAGCAGGAGGTCCCCCAGAAGCATGCAGAAACATGGTCACGACTGTCTCTTTTGTGGTAGCTCACAAATACTCTGAGTATCTACTTGAAAGGTGACAGATTAATAATTTTTAGCAGATACGCTGATACATGCAAGGAAAAACCATGAGGTTTATAAGTAGATAAGTGTTTTAACTTATATGTATATCAACGTATTAATTTATTACATTAGGATCTCACATTAGTTACATTTTTAAAAATAGTTTACTAGTTTTATTTTCTTTTTAAATTTCAGCAATCTTCTGTAAGAAAAATAGATTGGCCTGATTCTCTGGTCTAAGTACAAGGCTAAAATTTTTGTAATGCCCTAATTCTCAGGACTGATTTGATCCAAAATAGGTTTTCCTGGATTTCCAACAATGAATTTTTAAAAACCTGTCCTCTGTGGCAGTGTCATTAAAAATGAAGCATATCTGAGAAAAACAGAAAAGTTTGAAAAAGAACCTTAAAGTAAAAATGAGGAGAGTACTTTTACTGGTTTTAAGTAATGGCCATGATGAGAAGGCGAATTTCATTAGCTGAAAGTCAAAAGAACTTAAGACTTAGAAAATGATGACAAAAATATCAAATCTCAAAAAAAGTGAAGGGACTTAGACACTGTTCAAGTCAGTAGGAGTTTTTTCTATTCGCTTGAACAGGAGCAGAATAAATTCCTTGAAAACTTCTGTTATCAATTACTTGAAACAATCTAATATTTCCCAGGGTCAAGAAGAATTTACTGTGAAAGAAATCCCTGAACCTAAAGGAGTGCATGTCATAGCCATCGTGGTAAACAGTATCGTCCCACACAGCACAATGGAGCCTCTTAGTTCTGCCACAGAAAGGGAGGACTTGCTTTGCACTGGGAGCTGCTTCTAATTTTCTGGGAAAAAAGCTTGCTTTGAAGTATTGTAAGCTTGACATTTTTGGCAGGTCACTTGAGGAAGTGCTGGTATGCATTTAAGTGTCTCATGCATCTACTCACTGGTACTCTGTTAGCTTTAATGAGCACATATGTATCTATCAAAATAGACCTTGAACTTGAAAACTTAAGCTAGGCACTTACAGAAACATGTCCTGTCTGCTCTGCCGCTTCTAAACAATCTTTTATCATTGGTAGATGATATAAGTGAGCCTGACACCAAACAGGGGTCAGATACGGTTTCAGGAAACTGTCGTATCCTTCTTCACATCATTAATAATAGAAGGAGTGTGCACAGCCAGGAAGCAGAAACTGGGGCTGTTTTCATTATTACTTTACAGGACAGAAACATGGACTTCTCCGTTTTGCCAAACAACAACCATCCTGATAAATTCCTGCAACTGAATGTGAAGTCTTTAGTGAAAAATTCTGCCTTTCTACAAGCCAGCCTGGCAAAATTCCCAGAAGCAACTTTGCCTGGAGCGCAGCAGTGGCACAACAGGATCTATTTGCAGGTAAGGTCTAAAAGAGGCTGACATTTTTCCTGATTTTTCTACTTCGTTTTTGGGATCAGGAGACAAATGACATGAGGTTGAGACTTAGTCTCTGGACTCAGCTTCCTGCATCTCTGAATCTGCATCACTAATATCCCCGTAAGTTTTCCCATTGATTTCAGCGAGGATCAGGCTCCAAGAGAAGAGTTACTCTCTTCAGGGCAGTCCACTGTCTTTATTTCGGTATGTTAGGCTTTGTACTGCTCCTTGTAACATTTTCATAGCATTTCCCGGGAAGTCTGCTGATGTCAAATACCGATTAATTGTACTAAAAGGGCAAATGGAATGCTCTCTCTGAAGAAGTAAGGAAAAAAAAACAACCAGACTTAAATCTGAAAGTCAGGTCATATCACTCAAACTCGATGAAAATGCACATTAGAGAGAGCATTAGAGATTCTTGCTAGTGTCTTGGAAGCTTATATATGTCTACAGAGTTCGCTATAGCTTCCTCTTTATTTTGCCTTGTTTTTCTTACTCTGCTTCGACCTTCCTGTTACCCTGACAGACAGTGGTTGAAAGTGTGAAACATGCTGACTGTATTAATCCAGATTATAATATAGGGGTAGCAGCAGTTTCTTGGTAAAAACGTAAATGTGCGCTGCCTGGGAGAGGCCCTGGATCCCGCGGAGGAGAAGTTCACGTCTGGATCAGCAGCAGTACAGCTGCATCAGCTCACACCCCTCTGGGCCCCACTTGCTGCTCCACAGCGCTCCTTCCCTGCTGCCCAGGGAGCCCCTCGCCCTTCCCCACCCCGAGCATGAGCAAAAGCTCAAGGTCTGGTTCTTGTCAAGGGATGGAGACGCACATAAGCGGGGGGGGAGGGGAGTGGAGAAGGGTCCGCATCCTCAGGATCCTTAGGGTGCAGGTCCAATTCCCAAGGGGAGTGAGTGAGAGATGAAAAAGCATCAGCCTGGGGGAAGGGAAGAGAAAGATCCTTAAAGTCTCCCACAGCTACTTCCAGTTGCAGTTCTCCCCTCTCAGACGTTTCTCCCTGTCAGCTCCCCAAACCCCTTTGCTCCCCCCCAGACTCAGTTCCAGTCCCCATCCACATGCAAAAGTCCTCCCCCTCCTGACACCCGCTTCCATGACCCCTCCTTACCTTCCCTAGCCTTTTCCCCACCCCAGACACCCCTCCCTCTGCCAACCCCAAAGCTTCCAGCCGCCTGTGCTCGTATTGTATAATCTTTGCTGGCAATTCCCCAAGGAGAGCTGGCAGGGGGGGACGCACAGTTGCCCATCTTCTCCCATGCAAAGATCCCTAACCAAGGGAAGGAGCCTGCGGGATCCCAAACAATAGGGTATGGTGCAATGCTGGCCTCGCTCCCCACCCCACCTAAGCCCCTCTTTTGTGCAGGAGGGAGGCAGCCACACACAGAGCCTCCTCCTCAGCGGGGATCCTTCTCCCTATTGTCGTTTAACAGGACGCACTGTCACCGAGCCAGGGCTGCAGAGCTGCCGGAGGATTGAAAATGTGTGGGGAGCCCTGTGCTTTTTCGACTTGTGTCCTGCCCTTCGCCACCAACGAGAGGGTTTTCCTGGAACTCTGTTCCCAGGCCCAGGATTGCCATTTCAAAGGAAATGTCTGTGCCTACCACGTCTCCAGAAATGCAGTTTGCAATGCAGTATGTTTTATAAACATTAAACCTAGGGCACAACCTATACTTTTAAGAGTAGTCATTAGTGAATTCAAGCTGTCCAGATAAAATTCATTGTGCCTTATTCTCTCTCCCTTATGAGCTTGCCTTCTTTTTTTCCCTTTTGCTGACAATCAAATAAAGGGAAAAGAACTGATGAGTTCCAGGCGTTAGAATAAACACGATGGCACAGTAGAGAACTAATGGTGCAGGAATAACATGTTTTGCTTTAAGATGGGAGAGCTAATGGGGTTAAGGGTTAGTTAATTCAGAAACGGAAACAGGGGAGGGTGGGGGGCAAAGGAGGACAATTCATTTCAGAACATATGTGCATGACCTACAGACTCCCAAAGTCGTTAAACCTTGAGAGTAGCCTAGATTCCCGTTTCAGAAATTCATTTGCTTTTAAGAAACTATTGCTACTCAGGGCTCCCCATGTAAAGTGACTTCTCAGTGGTGTGTTTGTGGTCTCTTCCAGACCTTTATTATGAGATCACTTAAATTCAAGTGCACTTAAGCGCTTATGTGTTTTCTCCACCTATAAGATTTTAGATTTATTTCCATCATAAAAAACAGCTTGACATAACGACAATTCCTATTGCTGACCAAAAAGTTGCTGCTCTTTCTCCTTACTCTTCTCTTCTGTATCAGGCAAACTGAACAGCTTCCCTGCTTAAAGTATATTTTCATCATCTACTCTGAATAAAACAAACCATAAAGCAGTCCAGAAATCTTGGCCCTGCTTTGCGAAAAGCAGCATAAAAAGAACAGACTGTTTCTCCTGCAAATGGCTAGCTACTGACCGCTTCCTGATAGCCCTGAAAATTTCCAGTCCCACTGGACTCTCTGCCCCACAATATAATTTAGTGCTCAGCATACACCAGATGATTAATCCCCTGTATCTGCTTCCGATAGCCAGGGTGCATGTCTCCCCTGTAGAATACCTAGTCATTTTCTGCAATTCTCGGACTTCTTTTTACTGCTTTTATTTCCCTTTTTTCCCTATTTCTGGAAGACAGCAGAGAGCATTTGAACACCATGCTACTTCTTTTCATGCTGCTCTTCCTCAAGAATTCACAACTCCAAACAAATTTTGGCCTGCAGGTATTACAGTTACCACACTAACTGCACTCCTAACCCTTCCTGGTCTCTCATCTGAGGTAACGCCTGTGTCCTGCCTTTGCTTGTTTCTCAGTGTACCAGGACAAGATATGTTTCTTATCTGTAAGTGCTAGGTTATAGTCACTTGTTTGTCCCCTGGCTCGGGCGTGCATTACATACTTCCACTCTTATTCCTCCCTAGACATCTGCAACTGGCCGCAATCAGAGCCAGCTGCAAGGCTGGCAGGAGCTTTAGTCTGACACTGTACAGAATTTTTTATATAATGCACTCACAACCCTGCAGAACTCCATTACCAATGATGATAAAACAGCTTTCTTTAAGTAAACAATTCATTATGAGGACAGAAGTATTCTCAGTGCTGCATAATTACAATAGTCTGTATGAATGCCTACTTTTCTCTACATAGTCCTCTCACTTCAGCTTAAGTGTTTATGACCATCTACTGATCTCCTCCCTATGCATGTCAGGTGACTTCCGAAGTTGCTTTGTAGTACCTGATGCTGCCTTACATCTCTGACAAGCAATTCTGATCCCCTTCAGTTCCTTCAATAAGAAAACTTGCATTCTCAGGTATCCTTGATGTGAGCCGTCTGCCCTACTGTCTTTTAGATCTGCTTACCTACCCTCGGTTACTCCTTGCCTTCCTAACTGTTTTTCCACAGCATCCCCGATGAGATCAGATTTGTTCGGGAAATTCTAAAGAGCTAATAATTATTTAGCCTGATACATGATCTTTTTTATTGTCCAAACGCCTAGCAAAACCTATACAGTTGTTACAATTATCAGGGGGATTCTTGGGTTACTCCCTAGGAGCTTTTTGTCTGTCACACCTTTTGTCTGTCTTAGAAAGAGGTGCCTACATCAGAAAAAATGCCCTTCCAAGCACTGGGAGAATCCTCCAGGGTGCGTTACAAGGCTTTTGCACAACCGAGTGTTACAGTCTTAAGCAAATTACATGCAAATATAGTAAACACTCTGCTACCCACTTTCATTAGGATTGAAGAGGCTGTTAGAAAACAAATCCTGCAGTATCTGCTGGCCCTAAGTTTCTTGAAAACTCTCTTGGTTAAAATTTTTAGGTGTAGCTGCCCATCGACAGTAATTGTCACGTTCGTTGAGTATCTCTGCTGGCTGCAGCTGGAGACTATGGCTGGCCACAGGACAAGAGGAAATAACTCTCTCTGCAGCGGAGTAAAGAAGAATTTGACTTGCAGGAAGTAAATTTCCTTGGTTTTTTAGGTGTCTCTTTGATCTCTGCTTGCAGGTAAATGGGCTTGAGACCAAGGCCTAGCCTTAACTGTTGATGTCCTGGTTTTGGTGGGTGACTAGCTTGATGTCTCACATCACAGACTGAGGAAAGAACAGTTAGACTCTCAAGTTGTTTCAGTGTTAACAACAAGAGTGGGAACAAAAGGGTGAAGTCAAGATAAAAGTGAGATTAACATGTTTCTTAGCGATACAGATTAATTTATAATTTTAATTATATATATTGTAATGTATCTATATGCATAATTTCCATTATGAAATAATCAGCAAGAAAAACCTGTGGAGTAAGCACATTTTGACCCAGGGATGGTAAGAACATTTTGACCCAGGGATGGAACCAACATTGACTCTCTATAGAACTTTAGGTTTTTACAGAATCCTATTTTTGTACATGTCAGGTCTCTGGGTCTGTTAAAGAGGGACAAACTGTTCTCAGTGAAACATGAGTTAGAAACCATAACAGCTTTCTTGCTCATGAGCTATATGTAGATCAAACACAGTTATGTGTTTGCAGAGTTGAGCATTTTTCATCTTGTTAAATGAGTGTTTCGTCAACACATTTCAACTACGGTTTCTTAGAGTTCTTCGTAACTATTGCTGCTTTGAGTATTTTCTGTTCCCTCCTTTCATTCAGTGAATAGTGACATAAATTGCCTCCTATTAGCTGTGATTTGATCTCTTCCATCCTCATTCACACTGGCTTCTTAGACACAGTGTATATCATAAAAATTCTGTAACACATGTGGATACCTAAGTTTACAATACTTTTCTCTGTCTTTGAACATTTGCTTCATGAATCAGAATCAAAAGACAAAAGTCTGTGAAAACTGTTGGGAGATGTTTTGAATCTTAAAAGAAAAAATATGTAGTTTTTGCTAGAATTAATACTAGCAGGCTTATTTTTATTATCTAATCTCCTTCTGCTTTTCTGCTCCTATAAATGCATATGTTTCACACAATGTTCTTTATATTTCTCTGTATCATTTCTTGGATCTAAACTTTTTTTTTTTTTAATGTGTTTCAGGCTTCTGTCCTTCCTTTTGCCTAACTAGTCTCTAGGACATATCGACTGTAGAAGTTTCACAACAAAGCATTTGCCCTCACTCAAGTGTATTCTTCCAATTAGCTTGGCACTTCAATATCTGCTCTCTAAAACTTCTGCAAACTATCTCCTACCCCAAATTCCAGTCCAGTTCTCACGGTAAACCTCTGTTGCTCCTTCCATCCTACTCCCTCTCTACTTCTGTTCCAGGCTACCACATTCTCCTGTTCTCATGCCCGTGAAAAGGAAGGTACTCCAGACAAAAGGGGAAAAAAGTTTTGCCACAAAGCACTCTCTATAAAAAAAAAATGGTGTGATGCCATCTGTTGCAAGTTTTGGAGCCTTTTATTTAAAACAGCTTTAGAAATTACTGTCAAGTCACATTCTTTTCACAATATTTTAGCCTAGGGAGACCAAGCATCCCCTGGTGAGACAGTTCGCGTTCAACAAAATGTTCTCCAAGTTCAACTATCTAGCAAGCCTGAGGGAAGCATCATTAAAGTCAATGACAAATTTTAAATAAGAAAAAATAAAATAAAATAAAATAAGAAAAAATAAAATAAAATAAAATAAAATAAGAAAAAATAAAATAAAATAAAATAAAATAAAATAAAATAAAATAAAATAAAATAAAATAAAATAAAATAAAATAAAATAAAATAAAATAAAATAAAATAAAATACAATAATAAAATGCAGTCAGAAAGAAATGACAGTTAAAAACACCAGCTCAGCTGAAATCTGGCCAGTACAACCCAGAGGGCTTCAGTGCCAGCTGTAACTGCAATGCAAAGAATAATATTGTCAGGGGATGTGTCAAGGCTAAGGAATGACATATGGAAATTATGAAATAATAGAGGGATTGGGAGGGCACTGAGGATCTGTGGTAATCTACTACTAATGGCAACTATTGATGGGAAACATGCTTAGTCACTTGTGCATGATTTAGTGATAAGAATGCCAGCATGAAGCTTCCTCCTAGAGTTTCTTAAACAAAGGTGGCTGTTTTCTCATCTTCACCTTTCCTTTCTGAAGGACACCAGTCCTCCTGCTTCCTTCTACACCTGCCTGCCCCAGACCAACTCACGCATGCCTATGCGTGCGCACAGGCACTGAGGCATAAAGTAGGTGATGACATGTGGCAGCTGGCTTCCACTGAAATTGGCTTCTCAGGCTCACTAAGGTGGCAGAAAATTAGTCAAGCAGAAGCAGACAAAAGTTTTCCATCAGTTTAGGGACCTGCACTGGCTGATGTGGGATCTGAGCAGCTCCCAAAGCCAGTGTCTGGGAGTAGGTGAGATCCCCTCGGCTCCCACCAGAAAGGTGGAAGGAGAAGCAGGATGTGAACCCAGCAGCAGCGAGCCCTTTGGCTGCTGAAGTCCATCCAGTCCATGACACCTTAATGGCTGGAGGTGCCAATATAAGTGAAATATCCTGGGAAAGATGTCCTTTCATGGAAAGAAGTTTCTCAGGTCCCAGCCTCTTCATCAGCAGCTTATCATGTGCACTCACTTTATGGGAGCCTGGCCACCGGGTCAGGCCAAGGCTTCCCTTGTCTCAACATAAAGTTCCTAAGGACAAAGGTGCTAATGGGCAAGTGGTGTTTGCTGAGGAGTAAAGCTGAATTTGCACTGTGATGGTTCTCCAGAAGCAGCCCTGCAACACAGGAGAGGTGTTAACATGAGGCAAGGGCTCCACCAGAAGCAAGTCTCCTGGGAAGCTTACTGCTGGAACTTGGAGGCTGGTGACTGATTAATTCAAAATCTTGGGGACAAAAGGTTGTGGTAAACCAAAATGTTGAACAGCTTGAATTAGAGAGTCTGATTGCATTCCACCATGCAATTACAGATCGAAAAATGTGTAGTAAGTACCATCTTACCAGCTCCTGAAGAGGCTTTTAGTGCTGTGTTAAGCAGCAGCTTGTGAGTTCTCCAAAAATGTGATCCCACCAGGGTTGTTCATCCTCCTCTCTTGTCACCCCCATGTTCTAAAAGATCCAACTTAACAATTGTCATTGCTGGGACACTGCTCAGATGCTTAATTACGTATGACTTCTGCCAGTGTGCAAATTAAGGACTCCCCCTCAGTTGCGTGAAGGGCCTCTTTGACATCCTGACATGGGTTTAGCATTCAACAGCCTGAAAAGAACTGCAAATCATACCCCTTCTGTCAGAGGTGCAGCTCCCATCAAGGTGGTCACTTACACACCATTACCCCTGTGCTTCATTCTGCTTTGTCCTTACAGCTCTGCTTCTGCATCATACACCTATGGCTTTCATCAGAACAGCATCTTCTACCACAGAGCTCCATAGCACTGTTCTGCTAAAGCAGAGGCTTTCTTTCAGAAGACATTATAATGTCAGTTCACATTTTCAAAAGAGTTTAATGTTCAGATTGTACCCACATGCTTCCCCCAGAAAGAAGAAATCTTCCCAGAGTGAAGAGTCAGGCTCCCTTACTGCACTGTAGATGCTTGCCAGAACAAAAAAATTGTTGCATGTGTAATTTCAAAAATTATTCTTTTTTATTACAAATGATAACTCTGGAAGGGGGCCTGTGTCCTAGGTAAATGAAGATGAAACCAACTTCTGATCTAACTTGTGCCTTACAGAAAGAAAAGAGAAATGTCACTGAGCTGCCGGGCTTAGACTCAAATGGGGTCCGTCAAGAAATGATAGACAAAGCCCTTGGGAAACACATTACACCCATCACCCTGAAATCCACAATCAAAAGCAACCCCTTGTATAGTGATAACCAGAGGGATGATGACTGGGAGGAGAAGAAAAACACCCCGTCCTGGACTGTGCAAGACTATGACAGACACTGGCTGCACTCTAACTTGGCCAGCCACATAAAGGTAATGCACTGTTGCGCTGCACTTGAGCTCAGTGCTATTGCTATGAGAATTGTTATGAGCTGTGTGGTGTGTGCGTGGACCACCACACAGCCTGCTTGGTTCTTTTGGTGGGATTCCAGGCGTAAATATGGATGTATTTTCCAGTACAGACATGACGCTAGGATGAGTCTGATCAGGAAGAGAAGTCTACATATCTGGTTAGACTCCAGGAATTTCAGTTCTACAGAACACGACCTCTGGCTAGGGAAAGTCTTAAACCGCAGCACCCCACAACTCAGTTTCCCCATTTATATAAAGAACTACAAAGAAGGCACTTAAATACTACATGCCCACTTTAATAACTGTTCATAACATCATGCTGTTATCACATAACATGTATTTTTTCAGCCTCATCCACCACTCTAAGGGGTCCCACCTGCATATGGGTTGGCACAAATCACTCTTAGGGTTACTTTTGTGAACTTTTTTCTACTGTTCCCTTTTTTTGGGAAGGGACGTATATCTGTGTTCATAAACCAGCATCTCTTCTTGAGAAGACAACATGGTTCCTTCTGGGTTTTTTAATCAAATTTCAATGGCTAGTGTCCTACACTTTGTTTCTGGATGAAAAGCATGGTTTTAATTTTCCCCAGTGGAATATTTGCAGCATCTGGCAAGTAGTGCAACCTATGTTCAAGTGAAAGTTTCTTGCATTTGTGTTGAGATGCTTTAAATTCATTAATCACTATCTGATGATAGCCAAAACACTTCTGGCTATGTTCTAATGACTTTATGTGCAAGAGAGAGGAACTGAATTCATTTTCTGATTTTTCTTTTAGGAAAATCCTAATGATCTACAGTTCTGGATGGGGGATATTTATACTCCTGGGTATGATACCTTGTTAAAAAAGAAAGAGAGAGAAAAAAGGCATTCCAAATGTTGCCGAATGATCCTGCTCACGGTATTAGCTCTTTGCATCCTGATTACCATAGTCACGCTCAGCATTTTACTTACAGCCAAATGATGTTGATGGGAATTTTTTCAATAAATATTTTTATTAAGCTATTCCCCTTCCTTGTTTTATTTGAATTCCAATTTTTTGTCACAAATACAATTTGTTTGACATCACTATTTTACAATGTTCCTGTGCAGCATAAGGAATTGATCATGAAAAGAGAAAAATACTCTAAGCATGGCAGAATGTCTCCTTATGGGCATAATTTTTAAAAAAACTACAAATACTCTACTTTTCTTAGTGCCTTCTCCTTTGGACTAGTGATTTGGGTCAGTATGTGTGGTGTGGTACATATAGTATGTACAGACAACCAGCTGACTATTCATTCTAATAAACATCTACCATCCTGTTCATCTCTTTATTATAGCTATTATTGGAATATAGAAAAGCATGGCACAGCAGCATTCAAGATATCACAAAGAATTCTAAAAGAAATATTTATGCATTACTTAGTGACTGAATGCATTGCTTTAATGATGCAGCACTTAGTGAAAAGCCAGCTTAAAGGCATAAATATTTCCTTATAATTTTTCAGAGAAGAAGAACAACAAATAGACCTGATCTATCAAAAGAATTTCCTGAGACCTGAGTCAGGGTTTCTTCATCCTTGTGTCATGGTCTTTGCACATGTAACATCTCTGTCACCCCAAAAATGGAGTGCCAATATTTTTTTTAATCTGACATGTCAAAAATCGGAGCAAAATTAGTGGAGTACTGAAGTATAAACTGGAATTAAAATACACCTTTAAAAGATTAAAGACAAGTAAGTTCATATACCTCAGAATAATTCAGGATAATGAAAACATGAGAAAAAATGAGCGAAAAAAGTGAGTGAACAGAGACAGAAGAAAGTAAATGTTTTCTTTCCTTTCTGAAAAATACTCTGAGTGCTGCAAAACCTATATACCTCTATATTAGGGTGAGGGGCTATGAATAGTACTGAGATGGGGATCTCCCTCACTCACACAAGAGAATCTCACAGGTGCACAAAAGCTGGAAAATTTGGTTTATACCAGATCTACCTCTCTGCACACAAAAAATGCTATGGAATAAGTCAGGAATAGGACGAAGGTAAGAGGGTGTGTATCTCCCCCTCTGAATTCCAGCGCATGCCCTACTTACAGCAGCTTTGCAGTACTTTAACTCAGGTCAAGATGGATTCATCTTCAAGTACAGTGTGACAGTACAATAAGCACATTTAATTCCTTCCTTCTTCATCTGATCCATGTTTGAATCTTATTTGTGCCATAACTGCTTGGACCCAAGTTCAGCTGCTAGAGATATGCAAGGAATGAAACAACGGGTGGTACTTAACCTCTGTGAGTAGTTAATGAGGTGCAACCTTGAGCGGGGGACAAGATAACCACAAGGCGAACTCTACTACTGGACTTTAAGTGAACTGTCCTAATCGACAGGTTAAAAACCCACCCTCGAGAAGGGAAGCGCCCTACCCACAGAAGCCCCTGCCTCACAGAACACGCACAGTAAAAAAGGGGACGCGGTGACTTTTAAGTGGAGACAAGGCTTGTGAGAACCTATAGGAACAAGGGTGACTGAGCGATCCTGCAAAAGTGCTGATAACTGTTGATCAAAACACATAAATACTTTCCACATGTCAGCTGAGGTGTGCTAGCTTTGTGGAGTTACGACTTAGCACCCAAATCTGGGCAGACATGGAATAAAAGTAAATATCTTTACTCTGTGTGTTATTGGCTCTTTGCACACCGGGTAAAGAACCCTGTTTTGGGACAACATTTTGGCAACCTAAGTGGGACAGCCATGAGGCTTTGCCTGGATTATCTTGCCAACCTTGACACCGGAGATGTTGGACTCTAGCACGCACCGACCTTTTGACTGGGGACTACTCTGGATCTCCTCCAAGGTCAGGGCAATGAGCAACTCAAAGGCACAACACCTGTAAAGAGATATTTGTATGGGGGTGAAAAGGAGGTGAATCCTTGGATTGGTGAGTATTAAAATTTCTTTATTTCCACGGAAGTTTATTAAGTGGCATGCACATAAAGTTGCACATAGACCCTGGCAAGGAATACCTCAACTGACCAGTGGGGCTAGAGCCGAGTGTACCCAAGGGAGTAATTTAGGTATTTGATTGGAATGGGAACAAGCCAATCTATGATTCCTCCCTGTAGGCCTTTGGGGTGTATTTTTTTAAAAATTAAGTTTGGAGGTGATCTCATGACTAAAGATACAATGAAAAGATATTGTAATCAATATCAAATTACAAATTGGATGATGGTGAACAATGTCCAGAAAATGGGTCTTTACAATTTATTATTACACATTATTATATATATTATACATCATTATATCTATTATATTTATATTATATGCAGTTAATTTTTTTTGTCATCAACTTGGAAAAAAGGGATGACGTTTTCTATGTTGATGCTTTTATGATTGTATAGAAATACAAGTATTCAGAAAAAGTGTAAATTAGAGATATGCTAATGACAGGTAGCAAAGAAAAAGAAAAAATACAAGGGATTATAAGTTACAAAAAAGTGGATGGAGCGGGGCAATGTCTATTTTTCAATTGATTATAAGGAAGAAGAGAAAGTGAAAAATGAACTAGCAAGAATGAATTTGCAGGCCTCTCTTTTAACTGCAGCAATTGTGGATAAAACAGGTAGGGGAAGAGGAAGTCGTGGAGAAAGAGGCCTCTAATCTGCAGAGGAGCACAGAGTCTCCCTTTTGGGGCCCAAATCAATGTGCTACCTGCAGATGGGGAGGACCTTGGAAAAAATAATGCCCTGATAGGAAAAAGAAGAGCTAGTTGAAGACATCAATGTTATAATGTTAAAAGACTTAGAAAATGAGTGAAGGGGACATGGGGAAATGTTAAAGCCTCCCCAGAAGATCCCCTGGTTCAAATAAAGCTGGGGAGTAAAACAACAGATTTTTTGATAGACAGCGGAGCCACTCAGTCAGGAGCAACTGGTTGTAAAGAGCCCCTAAGCAAAGCTACAATACCGATTGTTGGAGCAAGGGGAAAGAGACCATTAAGGCCATTTTTACAACCTATGAAATGTACAACTGGAAGTACTAAACTAATTGACAAGTTTCTATATATGCCAGGATGCCCTCTTCTACTGCTAGGACAGGGCTTGTTGTGTAAATTAAATGCACAAGTAACCTTTTCTGAGAATGCTGTACAGATCCATAGGGATGTGAAACAGCCTGGATAGCCTGAATAATCAGCTCGGATAGCCTTGATCTGCTTGCTGACAGATGAAACATCAGAACAATCCAAAGAGAATATTCCAAATGCTGTATCAAATGTGGTAATTCCCCTGGAATGGGCTGCTAATAAACTAGATAAAGTGAAATATGTAACTCTGATTAAAATAGAAGTAAATCCGGAGGCAAAGCCAGTGAGGGTAAATCAGTACCTTATCAGATTGGAAGCACACAACCTTGCTAAATAATTTTATGTAGTACAGACTACTTAGGGAATGTTAATTGAAATTTAATGCTCTTATTTTACCAGTAAAGAAGCCTCATTCTGAAGAACATAGACTAGTACAAGTCTTAAGGGCAATAAATCAAATAACCATAGACATACACCAGACGGTACTGAACACTTACACCTTACTAAATCAGGTACCTGAAACAAATGCCTGTTTTACTGCTTTGGACTTAAAAGATGCTTTCTTTTGCATCCCAGTGGCTGAACAAAGCCAAACAGTCTTTGCTTTCAAATGGGAAAACCCCACAACGGGAAGAAAGGTGCAGCTATGTTGGACTGTGCTTCCTCAAGGATTTTAAAAAAGCCCTACTCTTTGCTAACATATTGGCAAAAGACTTGGGACAATGGCAGGATGAGAGCGATAATGTAACTAACTCTGTTACAATGCATAGCAGAAAAGGATAATCGATTGGCAGAAATACTGAAACGCTCAAGAGACACAGAAGGATGGTGGGTAACCCCAAATCAGCAAGTTCTTACTATAGCCAAAACGATGGAAGCTCTCCTCAGGAAGTTACATGAAGAAACTGACATAGGAGCAGATACTATGATAAAGGCTGTCAAGAAATATGCTATAG
This sequence comes from Phaethon aethereus, assembly GCF_964289735.1. Classification (NCBI taxonomy): domain Eukaryota; kingdom Metazoa; phylum Chordata; class Aves; order Phaethontiformes; family Phaethontidae; genus Phaethon; species Phaethon aethereus. The sequence goes on along the minus strand of NC_138577.1, from coordinate 53,725,391 downwards.
GGCCTAAAATGTAATCGAGTACAGACATAATAATAAGAAGGTGTCACACCTGCTGTGCAAACAACCCTAGGATTCAAAGCAAGCTGCTGATGGGTGAAGCAAAAAGGGGAATAACCTCCAGGGAGCACTGGCAAATTGATTTCTCTGAGTTACCAAAGTGTAAGCAATATAAATATTTACTTGTTTTGGTAGACATATTCTCTGTGGGGCCAGAAGCTTTCCCTTGCCACAACAATTGACCTAGGGAGGTAATTGGATTTTTGTTGAAAGAAATAATTCCCAGGTTGGGAGTTCCTGAGGGTGTATCCTCAGACAAAGGACCTCAGTTTATTTCAGAGAGAGTCAACGGGTATCTAAATTCCTCTGGACAAAGTGGGATCTGCATATCCTTTGGAGATCACAGTGTAGCTGGAAGGTAGAAAGAATGAATCAGACCCTCAGAAGACAAATTTCTAAGTTATGTCAAGAAACCCATCTTAAATGTGTAGATATTCCAACTATTGCCTTGATGAGAATTTGGATTACTCCACAAGTGAGGGAAGGGATAAGCCCCTTTGAAATATTCTATGAAAAAACACATCTAGTCAATCAGGTGGGTAGCCAGAGTGACCAGATACTCATTAAAGGTGAAGGAATTCTGAAAGATTATTTGTTATGTCTCTCACGGGCATTATCATCTTTACGCAGCTATCTCAACAAGCAGGCTCTGCTTCCTTTGGACTCTCTGGTATGTAACTTCAAGCCCGGTTTACATCTGGACCTGGAGGGATGGACCACTAAAAGAAAAGTGGAGGGGAACTTACCTCATGCTCCTGCAGTAAAAGGAGAAGGGATCAGCTCCTGGATCCACTACGTGAGAGTGAAGGAAGCTCCATCAGAGGAACAGCGGACACCTGTACCCATGTGAGTGCTAAAGCTAAGACTTTCTAAAACTCTATGGGCTAATGAACTATATAGTTATAATATTGGTTCATAGTAACACCAACCTTTTCAAACTAAGTCACAATGACAATAAGAGTATTAATGAAGATACTCTTACTCTCACTGCTCTTGATACTGTTAACTCCAAAGACTGACACTGCAAGGCTAAGTGTATCAGTAATGGTGGGAAACAGTAAACCAAAAACCTGGGACTCACATAATCAAACAGTCCCCCAGCTGGGAGGAATCAAGGAGGACAAAAATTAGAATAAGGTGCCAAAATGTATCTGACATCACTGCTTATGTTGATAAATATGAAATTAAGAGCTACAACCACACAGTCATGATGCTAAAGGTAACTCAAGGCCCCATAAAGATTAAGGTTTGCAATTTGTGAGGGAAACTCCTCAGGAAAGAGTGGAGTTCACCCAGTGGGGACCCCCCTCTACGCTCACCAATTTTTATGCTCACTAATCATTGGGCAATGATTAATGGGATGATTCTGTGATTCTGTGATATTTCACAAGTCAAAATGCCATATTCTGCACCTGGGACGGACTAATGCTGGGCACGAGTATAAATCTCAATTTTACACTAATGCAGCCGGTTACTGTCACCAGCATATCAACTGGTAAGGTTACATCCCTGGGTTTTAAAATGGATGTCTTAATATCAACTCTCACACTGATAAAAGCTGACCACACAAATATCTGAAATTGGACCATACACAATCAGATATGTAGGAAGATGGTGAGTGATGTTTAATCCATCATGGTCTCTCAAACGAGCAGAACTATCAATGCAGATTAGTATCTCTGCAGTTAAACCAACCTGTTCACTATTCATAAGTATGTCCCACTCAGGGTGGTTAGCATGGTTACATGGGCATTCTCTCACCCATTCAAAATGAGCAAGAAGAGATGTAACTGGTATTGTAGGGACATGATTAGGAATCTTAAACAACATAGATGCTGAAGTACTTGCAAACAAACTTAGTGCAGCCACACATGATCTAAACAAATTAGAACATCCACTATCACAGAATCACAGAATTATGAAGGTTGGAAAAGACCTTCAAGATCATCAAGTCCAACTGTTAACCCAACACCACCATGCCCACTAAACCATGTCCCAAAGCACCATGTCCACACGTTTTTTGAATACTTCCAGAGATGGTGACTCCACCACCTCCCTGGGCAGCCTGTTCCATTGCTTGACCAGTCTCTTGGTGAAGAAAGTTTTCCTAATGTCTAGTCTAAACCTCCCCTGGCGCAACTTCAGGCCATTTCCTCTTGTCCTATCACTAGTTACTTGGGAGAAGAGACCAATACCCAGCTCGCCACAACCCCCTTTCAGATGGTTGTAGAGACCGATAAGGTTTCCCCTCAGCCTCCTCTTCTCCAGACTGAACAACCCCAGTTCCCTCAGCTGCTCCTCATAAGACTTATTCTCCAGACCCCTCATCAGCTTCGTTGCCCTTCTTTGGACACGCTCAAGCAGCTCAACATCCTTCTTGTAGTGAGGGGCCCAAAGCTGAACACAGTATTCGAGGTGTGGCCTTACCAGTGCCGACTACAGGGGTACAATCACTTCCCTACTCCTGCTGGCCACACTATTTCTGATACAGGCCAGGATGCTGTTGGCCTTCTTGGCCACCTGGGCACCTGCTGGCTCATGTTCAGCTGGCTGTCAACCAGCACCCCCAGGTCCTTTTCCACTGGGCAGCTCTCCACCCACTCCTCCCCAAACCTCTAGCGTTGCATGGGGTTGTTGTGGCCGAAGTGCAGGATCCGGCACTTGGCCTTATTAAACCTCATACAGCTGATCTCAGCCCATTGGGATCCAACCGGTCCAGATGCCTCTGCAGAGTCCTCCTACCCTCCAGCAGATCAACATTCCCACCCAACTTGGTGTTGTCTGAAAACTTACTGAGGGAGCACTCGATTCCCTCATCCAGATCATCAATAAAGATATTGAACAAGACCAGCCTCAGAACCGAGCCCTGGGGAACACCGCTTGTGACCAGCCACCAGCCGGATTTAACGCCATTCACCACAACTCTCTGGGCTCGGCCATCCAGCCAGTTCTTTACCCAGCGAAGAATAAATCTGTCTAAGCCACGAGCCATCAGTTTCTCCAGGAGAATGCTGTGGGAGATGGTGTCAAAGGCTTTATTAAAGTCCAGGTAGACAACATCCACAGTCTTTCCCTCACCCACTACGTGGGTCACCTGGTCATAGAAGGAGATCAGGTTGGTCAAGCAGGTCCTGCCCTTCATGAACCCGTGCTGGCTGGGCCTGATTCCTTGGTTGTCCTGCACATGCCCTGTGAGCACTGTCAAGCTGAACCTCTCCATAATCTTCCCTGGTACCGAGGTCAGGCTGACAGGCTTGTAGTTCCTGGGATCCCCTCTATGATCCTCCCTGTCAGCTTTAGGAATTCATCAATGGCTCTTATCTGAGGTATTGCCTCAGTGGGAAAAAGCTGATGAAAAGGACCACCAATTAATCATGGATACAATTGGTGTAGCCCAAAATAATATTCCTCTGGGTCTTAGTTGTATCCATGCTCAACTGTGGGTGCAATCTACAAGAGCAGCAATTGTAAGAGAAGGTGAAGATGGCACCTTACCCACTGAAATTCAGAAAAGAATCTGAGAAAATGCAAACAATTTTGAAAGAAAATTCCAATATTGGTGATATCTAGTTAATTTCACTTATAATCAATATCTATACGACCTATAAATAAATTACCTATCAATAACAAAGCCACGGCTTTTGTCTTAACTATACAGAATCAGTAAAAACCATCTACCCAATCACTGCATTAGGATTAAATCACAACAGGACAGTATTTTATCCATTAGAGCATAGAGCATGGGTCCAACGAAATAATAGCAGGTGGTAGATTATTGAAGTTGATGCATGTGTGGTATGGAAACAACAGGAATTTGTTTGCCAAAGTAACACCACTAAAGCTCAAGACATTTGCCTTGACACTGAGCAAAATGTTTGTCACTTTGAGATAAAAACGGAAGAGATCCCTGGAACTCTCCTTACATGTATTGGGAAGGGATGTGTATGTGTATGAATTCTTTGTAATTTTTTAGTCATAGATAATATCACTGTTGGAATAAGTAATCACTCGAATACTTGTGTTTGTAACTGTATTAACATTATAGGATGTGATTTCAACTATTCAGCCCCCATTACATCTTAGCAGCTGTTACACCAGTTATAGTTTAGATAACAATCTATTGCCTACTCCCATTGGGATGAATCTCACCCTAGTAAAAAAACTTTTACAACAGAATGATCTACGCCAGTTGCTGGAACATGCCCAGGACAATGGACAAGGAACTTTAACCACCGTTCACCATGACACAGAAGAGATACATCGTGTTTTGGACTAAGTGAAGAAGGATGGAGTACAGGAAGCTCTCCTTGGATGGTCACCCACGGCAACAGGCATTCTTAATCTCATGCTACATCCCATTGTGATCTTGTTATCACTAACATGTTTATGTTTATTGCTTATAATCATATTCTACTTTAAGGATTGCTCATGATGAAGCAAATAGCACTAATGCAATCATCCAGGGTATGCATGCTCATGACAGAGGAAACTAAAATCCTCAAACCTGAAAATCTCCCTATAAATTATAGAAAAAAATTACAACATGACATATGGCAATGGGAAGGGATCAAAGAGTAGTTTTGAAAAATCCTGAAGCCTCCCAACAATGGAGATTTTAGAATGAAAAGATCTAAGTGAGATTTAGATCTAAGGAAACTGGTCTGGCCCACTGATTACTACCTGCTACAGGTTGGCAGTGACAAGGTTGCACAAAGTCTAAAAAAGATTAAAAGGGACTTCAGACCACCGGGGCAACAGGTTGATGGAGCAGGAGCACAGGTAGTGTTTTCCTCAATCCCTTCAGAGGCAGGGAGGAACACTGGAAGGAATAGGAAAATACACCTGGTTAACACATGGCTCAGAGGCTGGTGCCATCAGTGGAATTTTGGGGTGTTTGACCATGCAGATGTTTACACGGCACTGGGTCTGCTGGCAGCAGATGGAGTTCAGCTATCTCCAAGGGGAAAAGGATTCTTGCTTATGATTTGGCAGGGCTCATCAAGAAGGCTTTAAACTAGATTTGAAGGGAGAAGGGGATAAAACCAGGCTCACTGGAGACGAGCCTAGGGGTGGCGTGCTGATGTTGGGGGCAAAATCAATGTCGAGCTCAGGTGCATCTGCACCAATGCACACCCCATAGGCAGCAAACAGGAGGAGCTGTTTGCACAGCGATTGTCCAGCAGGACAGCTATGACTTAGTCGCCACCACAGAAACATGGTGGGATGACTCTCATGACTGGAGTGCTGCAGTAGATGGCTATAAGCTCTTCCAAAGAGATAGGCAGGGAAGCAGAGGCGGTGGGGTGGCTCTGTAGGTTAGAGAGTGTTTTGATTGTATAGAACTCAACAATTGTGATGACAAGGTCAAGTGCTTGCGTGTAAGGATGAGGGGGAAAGCAAATGAGACAGATGTCCTGCTGGGAGTCTGTTAAAGACAACCCAACCTCTATGAAGAGGCAGAGGAAGCGTTCTACAATCAACAAGTCTCACAATCGCTCGCCCTTGTTCTTGTGGGGAACTTCAATCTACCAGACATCTGCTGGAAGTATAACACAGCAGAGCGGAAACAGTCTAGGAAGTTCCTGGAGTGTGTGGAGGATAACTTCCTGACACAGCTGGTGAGTGAGCCCACCAGGGGAGGTGCCTTGCTTGACCTGCTGTTTACAAACAGAGAAGGACTGCTGAGAGATGTGGTGGTCGGAGGCCATCTTGGGCTTAGCGACCATGACATGAACGAATTCTCAATTCTTGGAGTAGTAAGGAGCAGGGCCAGCAGAACTGCTACTGTGCACTTCCGGAGGGCAGACTTCGGCCTGTTCAGGTTGTTGACTGTGAGAGTCCCTCGGGAGACAGTCCTGAAGGACAAAGGGGTCCATGAAGGCTGGACATTTCTTCCAGAAGGAAATCTTAAAGGCACAGGAGAGAACAGTCCCCATGTGCTGTAAGATAAGCTGGTGGGGAAGACGACCAGCCTGGCCGAACAGGGAGCTTTTCCTGGGAATCAGGAAAAAAAGGAGAGTTTATCACCTTTGAAAGTAGGGGAAGGCAACTCAAGAAGAGTACAGAGATCTCATTAGGTCACGCAGAGACAAAATTCGAAAGACAAAAACCCAGCTAGAACTCAATCTGGCCATGGTCATAAGGGACAACAAAAAATATTTTGACAAATATATTAACAACAAAAAGAGAGTCAAGGAGAATCTCCAGCCCTTATTGGATGGAGGATGGAACATTGTCACCAAGGATGAGGAAAAGTCTGAGATACTTAAGGCTGCCTTTTTGTCAGTCTTTAAAAGCCAGACCAGGTATCCACAGGGTATCCAGCTCCCTGAGCTGGGAGACAGGGATGGAAAGCAGAATAAACTCCCCATAATCCAGGGGGAAGCAGTTAACAACCTGCTGTACCATCTGGACACTCACAAGTCTATAGGGCCTGATGGGATCCAACCAAGAGTACTGAGGGGTCTGGTGGAAGAGCTTGCCAAGCCACTCTCCATCATTTATCAGCAGTCCTGGGTAACAGGGGAGGTCCCAGACAACTGTAGGCTTGCCAATGTGATGCCCATATACAAGAAGGGCTGGAAGGAGGATCCTGGGGACTACAGGCCTGTCAGCCTGACCTCCATACTACGTAAAATTATGGAATGGTTCATCTTGACAGTGCTCACAAGACACGTGCAGGACAAGCAAGGGATCAGGCCCAGCCAGCACAGGTTCATGAAGGTCCTGCTTGACCAACCTGATCTCCTTCTAAAAGGAGGAGGATGTTTGGACTTTTAGGTGGAGACAAGGCTTGTGAGAACCAATAGGAACAAGGGTGACTGAGCGATCCTGCGAAAGTGCTGATAACTGTTGACCAAAACACATAAATAATTTCCATGTGTCAACTGAGGTGTGCTAGCTCTATTACCTAGCATCCAACTCTGTGCAGACGTGGAATAAAAGCAGGTATCTTGACTGTGTGTGTTACTGGCTCTTTGCACACTGGGTAAAGAACCCTGTTTTGGAACAAAATAGCTTGTACCATAACTGGTTGGAAGACCCAAGCTAAACAACTTGTAGCTTTAATCTGATGACCAGCCAACAGCAAAAGTGTAGCAACATTTTAATGCATTGGCATAAAATTAGTATCCCTATTAGAAAATTAAACATTGCTGTAAATATACAGGGGAACTCAGACTCCTGGCTTGCTGCAGTTTCAGCATAGATGGGTGTTCTTGTCTGAAAGATCAGGTCCATTCAGCTTATGAAAGTAAGAACTTGGGAGCATTTTACAAGAATAATAGCTGATATTATGAAGTAATTATTCACATTAAGGCAACAATACTTAACTTCTTTTTTCCAGCCCAAGCAAATTTTCTTTAAGTGCATCGTATACAACGCAGAGACATATTTTTGCAAATTATTGAGGCCTGTAAGTAAGGGAAGTCTAAAAGCAAAGCACTCTGTAATTTCCAGGAAAACAGCCAGTAACAAGAGTTTCTTAACTGCATTGCTCTCTGAAGGTTTAGCAGTAGGAATAAAACCATTTTCTGCGTAAGCCCGTTACTGGATGTTTCAGTCTGGTTTCGCTGCTGGCATCTAGCGGAGAGTCAGAAAAGAGGAAAAACGTTTCAGACGCGGAGGTGCCGGTTTGGAGTAACTTGCCTTTGGGTTTTTTCCTCCCTTCTGTTTTCTTTCTTTTTTTTGGGGGGGGGGGAGGAATGTCGTAGCGTTGATTTTTTCTTTTCCGCTCGCGCCGCTGCGATGCGAGTTCCTTTGCTGACACCTCGTGGCAGAGCGCGGCGGGCGGGCGGGCGGGCGGAAGGAAGGAAGGACCCCGCGGCTCCTGCAGCTCCGTCGCCCCGCCCCGCCCCGCCCCGCCCCGCCCCGGCGGCAGCAGGTGCGCGTCGCAAACACGCGTGTTCAGTGGCGGATGTGCCGCCCTGCTAAAAAGTGGAAGAGGGGGGAAAAAAGGCCCATTCGTGCCCTGCGGGCGCCTCTGAGGGAAGGTCCTGCTGCCGCTGCCTCGGGATCCTTTGCACAATGTGCTTAGTCTAAAAACAATTAAGGAGACACCCCTTCTTTAACCACTTCATGCAATATTAGGTTGCGTGTGTTGTACAAGAACAACTGCGGGGTTTGGTTGGTAAAGTTGCTTTGTCTTGCCTCTTTTACCGTGTAATTTTTTCGTTTTGTCTTGGGTTTTTTTTCGTAATTCGTTAGTGAGAGGGACTGAGGCAGAAAAGTCATCACGTAACTTTTATAAACTAGGATCAGTACCGGAGTTTGGAGAACAGAATTCTCCAAAAGTGCTTTTAAAACTGGATGAATAAAACAACTCTACTAGGTAATGACATTAAAACAGGACACACGGCATTTTTTCCATGGTAAGTAATCTCTGAGGTCTACATCCATTGGTCTCTTCCTGGCCTGGGAGAACGCTTACACATACGCTTTGTTTGACTTCAGTAGGATTTGAGCAGGTGCTCAAAGCTAAGAAAGTAGTCAAATTTGGATCAGAACAGAAACAAATCTTGCATGGGTTTAGATTTTTTATTCCACGGGTAATCAGCTCAAATGGCAGCAAAGTCTCCTACTTAGTAGTCAGTAACAACCCAGACGTACAACACGGGGTTGATAAATCGGTATCTTACCAGCACCTGCGCATAAGATGCAGAACAAGGCTGTAACAAGGCTACAACTGTGGTAGAATACTACTGTGACCAGGAAAGCTGGCATTTGCAGTGAGATGTAGCAGGAATTATCTCTTGTAAACTGTACAGCTGCAACCTGGAAGCAAGTAAGGGCACTGGTTCACACAGATTCTGGCAACTTACACTTGCGCTGGCAGTTGCTGTATTTCAGACGTGATTTTAGAAAAAGTAACTTCCTTCTCTCCAGCAAATAAGGATTAACTTTCGAAACTACGTAAGCCACTGAACTTTACTTTTAACTGGCTTTTAATAAAAATGCTCTACCAAATCACAAGGGCGTCTTAGAAAATGCAAAATTTAGCTAGCCCTTGTTCTTGTGGGGGACTTCAATCTACCGGACATCTGCTGGAAGTATAACACAGCAGAGGGGAAACCGTCTAGGAGGTTTCTGGAGTGTGTGGAGGATAACTTCCTGACACAGCTGGTGAGTGAGCCCACCAGGGGAGGTGCCTTGCTTGACCTGCTGTTTACAAACAGAGAAGGACTGGTGAGAGATGTGGTGGTCAGAGGCCGTCTTGGGCTTAACGACCATGACATGAATGAATTCTCGATTCTGAGTGAAGTAAGGAGGGGGGTCAGCAAAACTGCTACCGTGGACTTCCAAAGGGCAGACTTCGGCCTGTTCAGGTTGTTGACTGTGAGAGTCCCTTGGGAGACAATCCTGAAGGGCAAAAGGGTCCAGGTACATTCTTCAAGAAGGAAATCTTAAAGGCGCAGGAGCAGGCGGTCCCCGTGTGCCGTAAGAAGAGCTGGCGGGGAAGACGACTGGCCTGGCTGAACAGGGAGCTTTTGCTGGGACTCGGGAGAGTTTATCACCTTTGGAAGCAGGGGAAGGCAACTCAAGAAGAGTACAAGGATCTCGTTAGGTCAAGCAGAGAGAAAATTTGAAAGGCAAAAGCCCAGCTAGAACTCAATCTGGCCACGGTCATAAAGGATGACAAAAAATGTTCTTACAAATATATTAACAACAAGAAGAGGACCCAAGGAGAATCTCCATCCCTTATTAGATGAGGGTGGGAAAATTGTCACCAAGGATGAGGAAAAGGCTGAGGTACTTAAGGGTGCCTTTGCCTCAGTCTTTAAAAGCCAGACCAGGTATCCGCAGGGTATTCAGCCCCCTGAGCTGGAAGACAGGGATGGAGACCAGAATAAACTCCTCATAATCCAGCAGGAAACAGTTAAGGACTTGCTATGCCACCTGGATGCCCACAAGTCTATGGGGCCTGATGGGATCCACCTGAGAGTACGGAGGAAGCTGGTGGAAGAGCCTTGCCAAGGCACTCCATCATTTATCAGCAGTCCTGGGTAACAGGAGAGGTCATAGAAGACTGCGAGCTTGACAATGTGACACCCATCTACAAGAAGGGCTGGAAGGAGGATCCTGGGAACCACAGGCCTGTCAGCTGAACCTCAGCACCAGGGAAGATTATGGAGTGGTTCGTCTTGAGGGTGCTCACAGGGCATATGCAGGACAACCAAGGGATAAGGCCCAGCCAGCACAGGTTCATGAAAGGCAGGTCCTGCTTGACCAACCTGATCTTCTTCTATGGCCAGGGGATGCACCTAGTGGGTGAGGGAAAGGCTGTGGACATTGTCTACCTGGACTTTAGTAAAGCCTTTTATACTGTCTCCCGCAGCATTCTGCTGGAGAAACTGGCGGCTCGTGGTTTAGACCCGTGTACCCTTCACTGGGTAAAGAAGTGGCTGGATGGCCAAGCTTAGAGAGTCGTGGTGAATGGAGTTAAATCCATCTGGTGGCCCGTGACAAGCGGCGTTCCCCAGGGCTCGGTTCTGTGGCTGGTCTTGTTCAACATCTTTATTGATGATCTGGAGGAGGGGATCGAGTGCTCCCTCAGTAAGTTTCCAGACGACACCAAGTTGGGTAGGAATGTTGATCTGCTGGAGGGTAGGAGGGCTCTGCAGAGACATCTGGACAGGCTGGATCGATGGGCAGGGGTCAACTATATGAGGTTTAATAAGGCCAAGTGCCAGGTCCTGCACCTCAGTCACAACAACGCCATGCAACACTACAGGCTTGGGGAGGAGTGGATGGAGAGCTGCCCGGCGGAAAAGGACCTGGGGGTGCTGGTTAACAGCCAGCTGAACATGAGCCAGCAGTGTTCCCAGGTGGCCAAGGCGGCCAACAGAGTCCTGGCCTGTATCAGAAATGGTGTGGCCAGCAGGTGTAGGGAAGTGATTGTGCCCCTGTACTCAGCACTGGTGAGGCCGCACCTCGAATACTGTGTTCAGTTTTGGTCCCCTCACTACAAGAAGGACATTGAGGTGCTGGAGCATGTCCAGAGAAGGGCAATGAAGATGGCAGGGAGTCTGGAGCACAGGTCTTATGGGGAGCAGCTGAGGGAACTGGGGTTGTTCAGTCTGGAGAAGAGGAGGCTGAGGGGAGACCTTATCGCTCCCTACAGCTACCTGAAAGGTTGTGGTGTGGTGGGTGTTGGTCTCTTCTCCCAAGTAAATAGCCACAGAACGAGAGGAAATGGCCTCAAATTGTGCCATGGGAGGTTTAGTATAAATACTAGGAAAAATTCTTCACCGAGAGGGTGGTCCAGCATTGGAACAGGCTGCCGAGGGATGTGGTAGAGTCACCATCACTGGAAGTGTTCAAAAAATGTGTGGATGTGGCACTTCAGGATATGGTTTAGTGGGCTTGGTGGTGTTGAGTTGATGGTTGGCCTTGATGATCTTGAAGGTCTTTTCCAACCTTAATGACTCTGTCATTCTGTCATTCTGTGATTCCAGAAACTCCTGTCCTTTAAAATGAGTATGGTACAGAGGTCGTGTTTTGAGTTCAAACTGAGATTATTTGTTGTAAGGGTTGTTAGTTGATAAATTCAGGTAATGCTTTGAGAACGTCAAGAATCATGTTTTTTTCTTGTATACAATACACAAAACCTTGATACGTATAGGACTATGCACCAATGAAGTCTATGTCTGTATTGTAAGGCAACAACATGTGTCTTCCAGATATATTTATATAACTACACATTGCAGCACATATACGAATATGTGAGTTGACTGTAAGCCTGGACACAAGCCTGAACACTGGCCTTACTGCTCCCATTAGCTGCTTTTTGGCACTTGTTTGGCTCATGCCAGTCAGTGCTCTCCCGGCAACACCAGAGGCACGCTTTAGGGAACAAGTTGGCCCATGAATCTTCCAAACATGTCCACCCTGTTTCAAGGAGCAGTTGTGGCATTTGGCTTCAAGATCAGAGATCAAGCTCTGGCCTTGTTTGGTTAACAAGATGTAGCTTTGCAATATCATTTATTGATGCATGCATTGGTCTTGTGTTTTTCTTTCCCTGGAAGATCTCTCAACCATCTCAAAGAAGAGTTGTTTCAAAGTAAGAATCATGGAGTCTGAGCTGGAGAGATTCATTATTACTAACAGTAAATCGGTGAATTGTGGTCATGTTTACATTTTTTGTTAAACTGCTTTTTGAAAGTGAAAAATATCTGAAGGAAATGTCCTCTGACATTTTACTGATGTATTTCACTGCACCTACCCAATTAGAAGGCCCCATTCACGTCTGCAGGTTGATATTTCTGCTAATATTGCATGAAACATTGCATTTTAACATGTCTTAGGAGTTAAACTGTACCCGTATGATGATTTCAGCCATTTGCTATACCATCTGTCTTTCAGAACTATCAGAAAGTCTAGATGGATGATACTTTGGAACCAAGTATTTCATTCCCTTGAATGTACTTATGTCAGAGAGAATTCAGCTCACTACAATCTCCAGTAATGATGATCTAATTGCCTCAGCCAAACTGTGAGTTCTCTCTGGGAGTATGCATTTGTGTGATGCTTAGTCGTGGGCAGACCTAGAAGGGATCAGCCATAAATAACGTATCATAATAACATAATAATCAATAACATGATATTGTAAACGGCACCTTCAAGATTAAGTGGATCTGGAATGGGCTCCATTTATTTCCTTCTCATTTGGAACAATTAATATGTCCATGGGAGAAGTCTCTGCACCCCACTATGAAGTATAAGCTGTGTGGAGACATCACAGAAGGATAGTCACAGAAAAGTTTGGGTTGGAAGTACTGCTGCAGTAACCTGGCCCAAACCTTGCTCAAAGCAGAGCTAGACTGCAGTTACATCAGGTTGCTCAGGGCTTCGCGCAGTCCACCTTTGAAACTCTTCAAGGATGGGGATGACACAGCCTTCTAACCCTTGTTCCAGTGCTTTACCACTCCTGTTATGATTTTTTTTAATGTCTAATCAGAATTCCCCATGTTGTAACTTGTGGCTGTTGCACTTGCCCTTTGCTGTGCATGAAAGAGCTACCAAGAAATCTGTCTCTGTTCACCAAAGGTCTACAAAAAAACCCAGAATCAGGAGCATGACAGACACTGCCATTCATTAGCAGTGTCCACTTAGAAGCTGCCTGTAGATAGATCATCAGAGTCAAACTATATATGCAAATATAAAGTCTCTCTTGTGTATACAGATATCCTTGCACAATCTTTAATTACATGACCACCCCCAGGTGTTTCTTTCACTGGGCACTCTATCCTATTCAGTTTCCAGGCTTGATGACTTCAGAGATTAAGGTGAGGTTGTGTAGTAATTGGAGAGATATGGATTTGATGGATGGACTGTTGAGTGGATGAGGAATTGATTGGATGGTCGCATCAATGGGCAGTGGCCAATGACTCAATGACCAGGTGGAGATAGGTGATGAGTGGCGTCCCTCAGGCGTCCATGTTGGGATCAATACTCTTTAATATCTTCATAATGATGTAGGCAGTGGGATCGAGTGCACCCTCAGCAAGCTTGCAGACGACACCAAGCTGAGTGGCGCGGTGGACACGCCTGAGGGACGGGATGCCATCCAGAGGGACCTGGACAAGCTTCAGGAATGGGCCCATGTGAACCTCACGAGGTTCAACCAGGCCAAGTGCAGGATCCTGCCCCTGGGTTGGGGCAACCTCCAATATCAGGACAGGCTAGGGGATGAAGGAATTGAGAGCAGCCCTGCCAAGAAGGACTTGGGGGTACTGGTGGATGAAAAGCTGGGCCTGAGCAATCCAGCTATCTCCACCTTGTCATTGAGTCATGGACCACTGCCCATTGATGCGACCATCGAACCAATGAAAAGCTGGACCAGTGTGCACTCGCAGCCCAGAAGGCCAACAATATCCTGAGCTGCATCACAAGAAGTGTGGCCAGCAGTCCGAGGGAGGTGATTCTGCCCCTCTACTCCGCTCTGGTGAGACCCCACCTGGAGTCCTGTGTCCAGCTCTGGAGCCCTCAGCACAGGAAAGACATGGACCAGTTGAAGCAGGTCCAGACAAGGACCACAGAAATGATCAGAGGGATGGAACCCCTCTCCTATGAGGACAGGCTTGTAGAGTTGGGGTTGTTCAGCCTGGAGAAGAGAAGGCTCTGGGGACACCTTATTGCAGGGGTGGGCTTACAAGAAAGATGGGGACAGACATTTTAGCAGGGCATGTAGCGATAGGACAAGGGGTAGTGGTTTTAAAATAAAGGAGGGCAGACATAAACTAGATAGAAGGAAGACATTTTTCACAATAAGGGTGGTGAAACCCTCGCACAGGTTGCCCAGAGAGGTGGTAGATGCCCCATCCCTGGAAACGTTCAAGGTCAGGTGGGATGGGGCTCTGAGCAACACAGTCTAGTAGAGGATGTCCCTGCTCATTGCAGGGGGTGTGGACTAGATGGCCTTTACAGGTCCCTTCCAACCTGAACTATTGTCTGATTCTATGATTCTATGAATCTAAATCTGCAAAAGATTTAACTTGCAAGGTTCAGGGTTTGGGGAGCATCCTTCTTCTCTCCCCCCTTTCCCTTGTCTCCCTTCTCTCGCTCTCCCTCCTCTCCCTCTTCTCTCTCCTCTTCCAATGAGTTTTACTGGCAATCTTTCATTTCAGTTCCCTAGGGCTGAGATTTGTGTTTCTGAGAGCTACGTGGCCTATACCGTTGAGCTGGGCTCAAACCATAAGCTTACTAAGCTCAATCTTGAAAATGGCTGGCTGCCTGCATTTGCAGGTGCTTGGCTTCTCTGGACATGTTCAACTGCAAACAGCAATGGGTGATGGTTGCAGCTATCCACATACGCTCCTCACAGGGCTGCCCCTAGATGGATACTTCCCAACCACAGACACAATCCAGGCAGATTTCTGCTGGAGTAGAGATGTAGTTCAAGTCTGAACTGAGGTGGAATCTGAGTGCACGTGTGGTTTAGGATAAAGAGCTTTTGAGCAGATCCTCCAGGCGGTGTGACGCTGACTTCTCCCTTTTGCAGCTGCTTCTCAGTGGACTTCTCCCTGGGAGCAGCCAGTCTGGTCAGTGGTGGTGGTGCATCTTGAGAAGCAACTCTCTTCCTGACAGAGGGACTTGTCAGGATTTTCTAGTCGTCGAGGCTGACTTTGTGAATCTCTGCAGCTGGACACGATTCACAATGACCCTGATACTGCTCTAACGCTGACCACAACACACTGAATGCAGGAGTCGGAATATTCAGTTATGAGTGACATGTTGTTAAGGGGTTTTTTCATCCCCAGGCTGAATATAAGCCATCTGGTTGTGGCAAATAAACACTGGACACTCTCTCCCCTGTTACACCACGTTCTGTTAAGGCAAGCCAACAACAACATTCCTGTACACAGCTATATTTTCAATGCATTACTGAAACAAGCTGGCAGACAGGTTTTGTGTTACATTGGGAGAGGGGAAGAGTTGAGCATAGCAATATGACATATTGCATTTTCAGGAGAACATGCAAATCTTGAGTTGGTGGGCATTAGCTTCTCCACCCACGTTATTTAGCGTCACAGACAACCCAGCATATGAACCAGCCTTCCCAAAGAGGGTTTGTTTCCCTCTGGGGTTTCCTCTGTGCTGATTGTGCTGCTCTTGGAAATTCTCCAAAAGGCCACTTCCAGCTCAGAAATCCATTTGCTGCAGCTGCTGCAGTAAACGGAAACTTCTGCAGCTGTGAGTGGGTTCATCTGTGGGGATTCTTGTTGCATGTGGTAAGGTTAGTCTTGCTGGAGGAAGCGATGTGGGGGTCAGGTGGAAGGCAGAGAGTTTTATGGCAGCGCACAGTTGTTGTACCACACACAGCACAAACCTACTGGGTATCAGGCTTATTTGGTGGACTGCTCTTTTTTAATTCCTGTGGGGGTGTGGCAGATGAAGTAAACGCTCAGTCTTTAAAGCCTCTTCCCGCTAGGCACAACTGAATACTGAAAACACACAGAAATGGGCATGTTGAAGCAGTACTTTGTGTTCAGCTGTTGGGGTCTCTCTCTTCTAAATAACTTGATGCTTCCTCAGAAAAGGAAGTGATAAAGAAGATCCACAGTGAGGACGACAAGGGATGGTTTTGTTGCGAAAGATGCTTGCTCTTGTTCCAGGTCCGATTTCTCTTTTTCACACCCTCACCCTCTTTTTCATTTCCTGAACTGCAAGCACAGTAACCTTTTGAAAGTGCTTGGGATACAAGACAAGCTGGGGTTACAGGGGTAGGAGGTGTGAGTGAACAATGTTCTGTGTACGGCGAGCGCTGCTAGCGGTAAATTGCTGAGGGAAAGGCTGGGTGCCTTATAAAAGTAGCTGTTAGGGTAAAACAAGCACAGGGCCTTTAATCTTCACATTTGCATTAGTTCTCTTTCTTTGTAATAAGCAATGTCATAAATGCTGTCTCACCTCAATGAGACGTGAGCTGAACCAAGCATTAGTAAATTGGCCTGTGGGTAACGTACGTAGTCAGGAGCCAACAGTGCTGTTTCTTTTTTTAATTACTTTTTTTTAAGGCTGTTTCTTAAGATTAACTGCACTGAATTTGAGAATCGTTTGTGTCAGGTATGTGGGGAAAATTTCAGATCGGGAATCAGAAAGCTCTGTTTTGCTCTGAAATGGTCTGTATTGCTCTAGAGCTCTGGTAAGTTGCTGTATCTTCCTTGCACCCCGTAAAACCTCTGAGATGCCTACACTATTAAGTTACCATATAGCATGATTTTCAGTACAATATAATGTGAGAGACCTTTTTAATCAGACTGATTAAAAATAAAATAACAAGAAAGGAAAGGGGAAACCTCCTGATTTGTTAAGATTAAGCTGAGGATAAAGAGACAGCCATGACGTTAAATCAGGCTTTGCCCCTGGTTGAAATGTGGCACAGAAAGTGGTCTATACTTAGAACAAGACTAAATCCTGAATGAGGCATTTAAAATGGAACGAGCTGATACAACAGCAGCTCTGGCTTTGTGCATATGGGTAAAAATATAAAACATTACAAGTAATTAGGTCTGAAGTAGAAGATTAGGCAAAGCACAAAGCCAGAGAAGAACGGTCTCTCCTAGCAAATGGAATAAAGATCTGTTTGCACCCTGGATGCCAGTGCCTTAAATTGGCAAGTTGTCAAAGCCCCAAGCAGTAGAAAACAAATGAGTAAAACCTAGGGTTTATAGCAGTCGTGTTGTGTGGAAATTAATCTTGCAAGAAATAACGAAACTGCCGAGGGAGAGAAGAATTCGCCAAGGAGCTAAATGCATGTCTGACCTTGAAGTGAGAAATCAGCTTCCTCGAGGTTTTCTTGACAAAGAAGAATAAAGCTATGTGGTGGATCGCTATATGGATGCCCATTAAGTTTTACCTCAGTGACTATGTTTAACTGTGCGTGCCTTGGTCAGATACTTTCCCCGGTGCTGTGTCCATACCCCTGTGGCGAGCGAGGAGTCAGTGACCTTGTTTTCACATGGCAACTCTACCACCAAAAAGCCTGCTTCCATTCTGAGTGAGATCTCCTTCCATCAGGGTAGGTTATTCCCTGCTGCCTCCATGTAGAAACCTCAAGAGGAATCTTTGGAATTATTCATCCAAGTTCAGGAGAGTGTAGCAGTACTACGGAGGTGCCCAGGGGACCTGGAAGGAGAAGCCGAGGTCCCTTGTGCTTAGACAGAGCAGATGGGAGCTCCTGAGCAGAACTAAGGTGGAGGGCTTTTAAAATAAAAACATCAGTGCAGCTCCTTACTTATCAATGTCAATTTTCTTAGTAGAGGACCTGCAAAATCTGAATGGAGTCAAAGCATGGGTACTAAGAATCGTCTCCTGAATTCCCCCTGCTCCAGTAGGATTTTTGAGTGACTGAACCTGAGTCACCTTTGAGAAACGTGGTCAAACATTGTGGTCCAACATAGGAACAGGCTGCCCAGGGACGTGGTGGAGTCACCATCACTGGAAGTATTCAAAAAACTTGTGGACGTGACACTTCAGTACACGGTTTAGTGGGCATGATGGTATTGGGTTGATGGTTGGACTTGATGATCTTAAACGTTTTTCCCAACCTTAATGATTCTGTGATTCTGTGAAATGCCAATCTGATTATGTGAAGCACCTCAGTGCTTCAGGACATGAGATGGGCCAAGCGCAGCCTCCTGTGCTCAGGAGAGCCCCCAGCTCAGGAGACATTCCCATGCTCAGCTCTTGTTATGTTTTTACATACTAACAAGTTGGAGGGCTTGCTTCTGCTCATTCTGTCTAGAAGCCACAGTTAAGCAAATAGATCAATTTTGGAACAGCGAAGTTGTATTGGTCCTGTTCCGTTCTCTTAGCATCTCACCAAACTCACCATTCTGAGGTAACTTCTGGCTTTACAGCTGCTTCCCAGTTCTCCAGGCATCCTACGATGAAGCTTGGCAGTTTCAGCCAACTTCAGCAGCATCCAACTTCGGCAAGGGCTCTCCATGCTATCTTCCTACCCTATTCTAAATAGAATTCTTATGTCTTGGGCACTGATACCTACCGTGTTATCAACCAGATCACAAATAGCCTCTTCAGTGAAAACTAGCGAAAAAGATAAATATGATGGCATTTTAAAGGAAAGAAAGATATCATGAGCGCTCACTTGCACGCCACTGGCCTGCTCAGCATCATTGCTTTCCTGACACGCACTTTCTGTGCGCCTACAGGATAAGGTCCTGTTACCTCTGATACCTGTTGCTATCTTGCGTCATCCTCATCCTCAGTAAGTTGGCTTGGTTTTCACTTTCTGCATTTAAGGCACCTTCATTTCCTTAAGGTATTAAAGAATGCACAATTCAGTCAGGCTGGCCTGGTATTTCACATAGCAGTGGGTGCTCTGCAAATGCACATAACAGGAAATTTCCTTCTCCTAGCCCTAGCCTCTTCGCCTCCTTTACCTCCCAAGGGATTTTTGCCCGGCAGCGCTCTGAGCTTATTCAAGCCTGCCAATTCTGTAACGTAGCACTCTGCTGAAAACAGGTGTCAGCGGTGGGCTCTCTTCTAAGCACACAATGAGAAGAACACCCCGCGTGCTAATGTCAGCTTCGTTGAAAAGGAAGCTCTTTTCCTCACGTTGGCTCTGTCAGCCGGTGATTAAGAACAAGGCAGCACGCTGAGCATCTTCAGTGTGAAGAGGCTTTCAAATGTAACTCTGAAAACAGCAGAGATCAATCACTGAGTGTATTGCAGGTGACGATATGGCTCTTCCCCCTGTCCTAGGATGAAGACAGTGAAGCTAAATAAGTGAGAGAGAATGGCAAATCTTAAGTCTTCAATGCATCCTATATCATTTCCTGCCTGACATTGCAAGAGACAGGTAAGGAATCCTCTGCCTCCCCTCTGCTCAGGTGAACACATTTTGGGGAAAATGGACTATGAGAAGAGCTGAGGTCGGTACCTTTACATCAGAAGAAGGAAGTTGACCTCTAGCAAATGCTCTTCTCCAGCAAACACACTGTGCGGTCAAACTGTTGTTTGGGGAATGCTACTCTCAAGGTAGTAGGAGGGATCTTGACGTGTGCTCGATTGGTCTAAGGAAAAATACTTAAGAGCTATACTTATTGTTTTAAGTATCAGTTGGTTTAGGGTGTTAATCACCTTTCCTAGTGTGGCAGCAGCTAAAGGCTGCAAATGACAGGGCATGGTTTATTGGATGCGGTCTTGCACTAGCTGTTGCACAGCTGAAACCTGTTCAAAATACTGTTACGAGAAAGAAGTTGTCAGCTGGCAAATACAAGCTCTAGCCTTGATGCTCCAAGTAGTGAGTACCTGAATGAAAGAAGGCAGAAATAAGGATTAGTGATACAGACACAGCAAGGGCAAAGTATTCCTGATTCCTTGCTTGCTTATTTACTATTTACTTGTGAAATAAAGACAAACATCGCGAATAATAGACTTGAACCATTAACTTTCCTATAAAAATACCTTTAGGTGATGAGATCAAGTGTGGTTTACTGTCCATGTCCCAGGAATTGGGAGGAAAGTGTTGTGTGTCCCCCTGGAATATTTCCCTGTTGCACTGCACAGCTATTCCTTCAGGTGTATCCACAGCCTTACAAAGTTTGGTTTGCTTGGTTGTTGGCTTTTTCCTTTCTTCCCCTCTTGCTTTTTGAAAGATTTGATCAAGGAAAATGACAAAGGGTAAGCTTTGACAGCCATCGCAGTCGTATCAGTCCAGCCAAAACAAGCGGTGCATTCCCTCCCACAGGATTCTGCATGGCTCTTTCCTTCGGGTGGCCAGATGGTACCCCTGCGGATCACTCCCAAAGTGCCCCGGTCCCAGCCATTTGGAAAGAGCGCTGCATAATGGAAGTGATGGAATAGATTATTGGAGGAATGATTTCTCGGTCGTTGGTGCATTAATCAAGGGAAATCCGCAATTCATCCTCCTTGCCCCAGGGCAACTTTCCTGCCTTTGACCACAGAGCACTCAGCAGATCTTCTCAGCCCTCTTCTGCTACGGCTCCCATACGCCATAGCAGCTCGGAGGCACAAGAAACCAGGTGGCATGTAAAGGGTGTTTTAATAGTGGTACAGTGCGGTAATTACTTCATCACCTCAGCCAAAGGCTACAGTTTTGCTTAGGACAAACCAGAAAGAATTTTCTGGCCTACATGAAAAGTCAGGATGCTCACAGGAAGACACCAAGAAGTATGTGCCCTGCCTTCTTTGTGGACCCTGGGCGCTGTCTCTTTCGCCTAAAACAACACGCCGACATTCTGCCTTGAAGCAGAGCAGTTCAAACAGACTGATTTACCCTGAGCCAAGTTAGTGCCCCAGTCACAACTGCACAGAGAGGGATTTAAGTGCTATTTAATGCTATTTAGCTGGAGCTCTGAAGGAGCAGTCACCAAGCGGG
Organism: Phaethon aethereus; assembly: GCF_964289735.1. Classification (NCBI taxonomy): domain Eukaryota; kingdom Metazoa; phylum Chordata; class Aves; order Phaethontiformes; family Phaethontidae; genus Phaethon; species Phaethon aethereus. Next base: position 53,704,474 of record NC_138577.1, on the reverse strand, counting down.
GCAGAGCAAAGCCAAATGCTCTAATGGGGCATGATAACAATGGACTTCCTTTTAATAGAAATGAAACGAAAATTCATCAGGATCAGCCTACTGTCGTCAACCTTGCATCTGCCAGCCTGGAAGGAGGACAGGAGCCAGCGCTGGCCCAGCTGTGGGGTGAGCCATCCTGCTGGGGGAAACGTGCCAGGAGAGCAATTGCGGCTGTGCGGGGGCAGGCAGCAGTGGCTGTGGTCAGCAGGCACAGACCTGGGTTTTTCCACCACCCCATGAAGAACAGGTCTTTATCCACTCGCGTTTGCTAACACTTCACCCTGTGAGGAAAAAGTCAATAAATTTTGCTGTATTAACGATGACATGCATCCAGCCCCTTCCCCTTTTATGGAAATAAAAGGCCAGTTTGGCCACGTGCCAACACTTGAAACCCCAGATTTTATTCTCCTTTCATGTTCTTGCTTCCTCTTGCGACTAATCCACTTCCTTGTACAAACACACACATGCATGTTATTCTTGTTTGTATTTGAACAGAAAGCATTGCTGGCATTTGGGGGCGAGGGGGGTTTTTGTGGGTGCTTTTAATGGTAAAGAAAACTGGCTCGCCAGACTACCTTTGAAATCCAAAGCCGTTTTGCTTTAATCCAAGTTTTGCATAGCCACAGTCTTGGAGACAGCCATAGTCAAGATAATCCAAAAGAAAATGAGACACAAAGGCTTATTTTATCGTCAGAGGAATTTATTTGTGCTTGTCTTATGATCACCTGGAATTTTAAAAGCTAGCCCATGGGGAGATACCTCTTTGAAACTCATGCCTGTAAATCTGTAAATTTTCTGCCCTCGCACCCCAAGGCCACAAGCTAATCTGACGAACTCTTCGGAGTCCCAGGTGTTCTCTGCAGTTTGGTACACGATGATGTTCAGCAGCGGTGTAAATGGCAGTTTCCCAATACGCCAACTTTTTCCTCCCAAATTCTGCATAAAATACAAGTGGCTACGTAAGCAGCCAGATTTTGCAAAGCAAATCTGCCAGACCTCACCCTTGAGGCCCTTGCTCTGAGAAAGTTAGTTGCTAAATGCATGAGAGTCACAAACTGTGCGTTTCGTAACGTCTTGCTTCACTATAGCCACTTGCAGTGTAAAGATTCATTCAACTGGTAAACTGTATTTTGGGCTATGTTTAAATGTGCTTAGGCCAAAGAAAATTCTGAACTTTCTTCTTAAAAAAGAGGTAAAACGGTCATCATTTCACACACAGCCTTTCCATAATCACAACAAGCTTAACACCCATATTAGCAATTTGGAACTGGTGCTTCTAAGTGTAAACCAGTATGTTGACTCTGTAGCACCTCTGGCATTTTCCAACAACATAGCCATTCTAAAGCAAAATTTTGTGGCATCTTCTTAATTTTATCAAGAATGACCAACGAACCTTCCATACTTCTTTGTTTGAGAGCTGTAGAATCTAATGTCCTAGTTCCATTAGGATTGCTTCTATGCTAAAAAGAGTATATTCTGCTGAATTTGGGCCACTGTGTGCTGGGTAACTGAGTGGCCAAAATATGCCCCAAATTACTCCTTAATCAAATGGAAGGTGGAAAGGAAACACGGGATGATTCCTTCTTTAACTGTTGGGCTCTCTTCAGCCAAATGCACGTCAGACACTACGAATCCAATCTGCTATTTCTATTATAGGTAAGCAGAGATGGTAAAAATCACAATGTATTTCTTTTATATGATGTATTTTATAATAGAGCCACTATTTCCTTGTAGAAGTTTGCTGAACTGATTTCATGATGAGTGTTTCATATGCATCCTTTTACTCACACAAACATCCTATCTTTTAAATCAAAAAAGTTTTTTTCAAATGGCTTTCAACATTTTTTACTTCTTGAATGTAAGTATAAAACGATTATAAAATGATAAAACACACAATTGAACTTCTCCCTCAGAAAATGCCCTGTGCCTGTAGAATGTTTGTTTGTTTGTTTGCCTTTCCCTCAAAGTTGTGGATTCTCTGGACAAGACCCTTTCTAGAAATTGGTTGCTATTTTTGCCAAAGATACACTTCTGTTGGAAAAACTTCTGCTATCAAGAGCTCTCTACACTTTGCACAACTTGTTCTGGCTACATATGGCAGGAAATCAGCGGGCGAAGGATGACGTTTTCAAAACTGTAATGGAATTTTCAGCAAATAATTCAGAAAGCAAGTAGAGGAGCGGCTTCTCTCAAAGCTTCTTCTAATAAAGGGTATAAAATAAAACGGTGCAGTAAGAACTTGGTGCTGCAGGTATCGCGTGACGGCTTGAATGAGCATGATACGCTGCCAGAAAGCATCAGACTGCAACGACGGCATTGTTTCACGAGGTGGCACAATTACTCTTCATAGTGTGCAGGTACAGTTTTGCTCGGGCGCCAAGGGAGCCTCAGCATCGAATCAGCCTCCCGCTGTAGGGGCGAAAGAGCCTACTTGCGTTCAGTCGCAGAAGGCACAGGCCAGGTAGGTAGTCTTCGGGCCCAGTGCAAGGCTCGTTGAAATCGACACGTATTCTAATTCTCGAACCAGCTTTGGTTAGAAAATTATCTTTCATGTTTCTGAAGCTATCGCCCCGTCTTCTCCCATTCCCTCCAAACACACGCTGTGTGACATTGCTGTGATACTCTTATCAAACGCGTTATAACACATCATAAGCCGTGTAGACATAAACTCACCATATTCAGCTGAACAAGTCATTATCTCCAGTATTCACATGAACTGGAAAGGCATTCTGGATTTCACGCCTTTACTGAACACAGGTAAAGGACTGTTACTATTTCCCACTAGATGCCACCGCTGTTCCTAAAGAAGCAGCCCAGTCTGTGTCTTGGTCTGTCCATCAAAGCCCACAAACCTGCAAGAGGTTTCCCCACAGTGTACCAACATTCCATAAAGCATTGAACTAAACATATAAATGCAGGTACACACTTGCAATACTTCTGCTCCAAACACCCTTATACTCAATCCCTTTGCAAGCTATCTTGGTTACACACAACACCTTAAGGTGCATTTTCATTGTGGAAATGTGTAAAAGGCTTTGTGGTCACCTCTCACGGGTCTGCCTGCTCTTGTTGTGATGAAAACAAGCGCTGTCAGACCTGAGGAGTCAGCCCAGCAGACGCTGTCGGGAGTCACTGCAGTGTATGCATAAGCAGTGGAAGTGGCTTAGTGTCACACGTTGTACCTGTGCACCGCCACAGCAGGAAGTGCTCTGAAATTTTAGGACACCGTGATGACGGGCTTGTCTAGGTGTAAAGGAGCCCTTACTACTGGAGGTCGTGCTGCGCATGACTCGCTGGGACCCAGACACCCCAACTGCTTGCAGGGAGCTGGCAGGGGAGGAGTGGGCGATACTGTTTTTAAGTGGAAGACTCTCCTGGAACGCTGAAATGCTCGTACTACTGGGAATCCCTAACGCCACTGTGAAGGCTTTCTGAAGGACAGCCTTCTCCCTGAGCCTGGCGCCTGTCAGTAGGTCGGCGAAGGCAGACCCGGCATCTGCCACCTTGTTGCTCGTAGGGCACCTTGGGTGGCACGTTTGTGTGCCCGGACACACTGCTTGGGCTGTTGTTTTTAGTGGTGATGGCAGAGCGAATGCCTGGTGCCTAACGCCTTGCTGCTCAGCATCATAAACGCTGCAGGCTGTCTGCGCGTAGAGAGGAGCGTAACGATGGGCTGCTTTGGAAAGGGTGCTCAGCCCTGGGGAGGCTAGAGGGTGGGTTTCCTGAGCCTGATGCTTGCACATCTCAGAAATACAAAGAGCACATGGCTGGCTCACTGGATGTGGGTGGTGGAGGCACACGGAAAAACCGAGAATTGCTGCAGCAAGTGACTTCTTCATAGCTAACGACTATGCAGAGTAGGCTTTCTTCTGCGCTAGGCGGGTGAAGTTAATTTCTGCCTTTTCAGAAAAAGGCTGGCATTTTTTTCTCTCACTACTATTCCCTTACCCTTGCTAGTGCCACACACCACCAGCTTCCACACTCCAGCTTTCGCCTTAACACATGTGCCTGGCAACTGATGGAGTCCCGGGAAGCGACAGACAACCCCACAGACTTAGCTACCAAAATGGGTGGTTTTGCTGACAAGCGCTTAAAGATATGCTCCCGGGCCTTTGTTAGCTCGCATATATTTCAGTGACATGACAAACGGATGCGAGGAACAATTAATGTGCAGCATGGGGTTAGGGATGCACAGAGATGCAGCGGATATGAGGGAGATCTTAAACTTCGGACTGCCTCTACAGGCCCAGTGGCCGGCGCGTCCCGTTCCTGTTGTCAGTCACACGGGGCTGTGGGCAGTGCTGTCACCCTGATCAGGGTCGGGAGCAGGAGGAGGCAGCTCTGTCCCAGCACGGGATGACAACGTACTGGGGCTGCGCGAACCCAAGGCAGAGGGAAGGACACCGTCAGGGAGGGCCACCCTTCCCGGCGGGAGCGTCGTTAACTGCTCGGGGCCGGGGAGCAGAGGGTGGAGCAGGGGCAGAGGGGACGGCGTCCCTCCTCCTGAAACTACACCCCTGACCTGCCTGTGGACAAGCAACCAGGGCGGGACGGTCCTTGCCGACGTCCCGTGGCCTCCCTCGGGCGACGTGAAGCTGCGGCCGCAGGTGAGCTCCCGGCCCGTCCCGAGGCAGCGGCGGGAGCGGGACGCAACGGTACGCGCCCGCGGCCGAGAGGCGCGGCCGGGCGCTCCCCTGCCCCACCGCGCGGCGGCCGGGCGGCCCCGGCCCCGGCGGGTGGAGGGCGGCGCCGGGGCCGCGGCGCGGGGGAGCCGCGGGCGGCACCTAAAAAAATCGTTTCCTTCCGGAGCGGCGGCGGCGGCGGCCGCCCCTTCGCCGGCGCGGCTCGGGCACCGGCGGCGGCGCCCTCCGGGGTGAGGCGCTCGGCAGCCGCGGAGGAAGCCGGCTGAGCGGCGAGCGCGGAGCGGGGGCTGAGCGGTGGGAGGGGCGGGGAGGGACCAGCCGCCGCGGTGACAAGGTGCCAGCGGAGCGGAGGGGCCGCCCGCCGCCAGTGCTCCGCCGTTCTCCCGCCCGGAGAAGTTTGACTGGGGAGCAGCGCAGGCGCCCGGGCCGCCGCGGCGGGGCAGGGAGCCGCGCCTGGGGCCGCCGCGGGACGGGGGTCGGCTCCAGCGGGAGGCGGCGGCGCTGTGGGAGCCGCCCCGCCCGCGCCATGGCAGCGCGGCCGCGGAGACCCTGGCTGAGCGTGGTGCTGGGGCTGGTGCTGGGCTTCACCGCCGCCTCTTGGCTCATCGCCCTCAGAGTGGCCGAGCTGAGCGAGAAGAGGCGGCGCGGCGCCAGCCTCTGTTCCTACTACGGCCGCTCGGCGGGGCCGGGGGCGGCCGGGGGCGCGGCGGCGCCGGGCGGGCAGCAGGCGCCGGCAGAGGCAGCGGCGGTGCTGCGCGGCAGGAGTTTCAGGAGCAGCCCCTCGGAGCTGCCGCCGGCGGGCACGGCGTCCAGCCCCGGCGGGGAAGGGGAGCCGGAGGAGAAGAGGAGGAAGGTGGCGGGAAGCGGAGCGGCCGGCCCGGCGGCAGCCGCAACGGGAGCGGGGACTGGGGGGGCGCCCCGGGCTGCGCCAAGCCCCGCAACTTCCTCTACGTGGGGGTGATGACGGCCCAGAAGTACCTGGGCAGCCGGGCGGTGGTGGCGCAGCGGTCGTGGGCGCCGTCGGTGCCGGGCCGCGTGGAGTTCTTCTCCAGACAGGGCTCCGCCGCGCCCCCCGGGCTGCCCCCGCTGCCCGTCGTCGCCCTGCCCGGCGTGGACGACTCCTACCCGCCGCAGAAGAAGTCCTTCCTGATGCTCAAGTACATGCACGACCACTACCTGGACGAATACGAGTGGTTCATGCGGGCGGACGACGACGTCTACGTTAAAGATGACCGGGGCGCGCCGGGCGGGCGGGAGTGCTGGCCTGAGGGCGCGTCGCGGTCCCGCGTGTGGTCGGCTGGGGAGACTCGGTTTCGGCCCGGGCAGGGGAGCGCAAGGGTTGCCTCGCCAGCACCCGTGTGTGGGGCGTGAGGTGCCGTCGCTGCGGGCGCTGAGGTGCTGCTGGGAGCCCCGAGGTGCCGTCGCTGCGCCGGGGCGCGTTGAAGGGCCGAGGTGGCGGCTAGGCCCGCGGCGGGCGCGGCGAGCGGTCCCTGCGTGGGCGCGGGACCCCGCTGCCGCGGCACCCGCGCTTGCTGCCGGCGCGGCCCTGTGGGCGAGGCTGTGCCGTGGGCCGGCGGCGAGGGCCCGCTCCGGCCTGGGCCGGTGCGGCGGGCTCGGCGTGGGCAGGGGAGCGGCAGGGCGGTGGCGGCGCCGCGTTCCGCTGCACTCGGCTGCGCGGCGAGGGTGGCAGTCCCGCCTCGCCCCGCAGCTCCTGCGCAGGCGGCGGGGAGCGCTGCGGGCCGCGTCCTGCTCCGGGGGCCGGGCAGCCTCCGCCGCGGCTGCGGCCCGGTGCCACGGCTTCGGTGCGGTACTCGTCGGAAAGGGCGCTCTCAGCACCGGCGCAAGTTCGCCGCCGCCGGCACACGGGCCCTATGGCTGAGCAAGCGCAGCCTCCGACGGCTGCTCGCAAAGCTGCTGCTCCCGGCTGCAGCGTGTGCCTCTGAAAAGCGCTGCCCCGGTTCCCCTGCGAGTTTTCCAGCACCGCTGGGAAATGCTGTCCCGGCCCCGCTGCCCGTGGTGTGCGCTTGCTGCTGCTGCTCGGGCAGCGTCCTGCGCTTAGGAAAGAACGGGAGGCTGGAGCTGGAAGCCTGAGCCGGGGCTGTGAGCGTGGCTGCCGGCGCTGTCGGAAGCTCTCTTGAACTGGAGGTCACCGTCTCCTTCCCTGCTTGTCACTCGCTTTTGCTCGAGTCCTTTCACGGGCTGCTTGCTTGTCAGCTGTCAGTCGTCTGTGACATACTCGCACAGGGGTACATCTACATGTACATATATGCGGCTGCAGACGTAAAAGTTGTCTCTTTCTTTTGGGCTCATTTCAGAGTCGTTAACGAACCTGTCTGACTGGGTCCCACGTTCCGAGTGAAACCTCTCCAGAAACTTTTAATTTCGAGTGAATATGGAACCACAGTACCTTAAAAGAAATGGGTAAGGGGGTTGAAGGAAAAGCATGTAGATATTGTAGCACGTGGGAGTAGTTTGGACGGAGCCCACGTCTTACCTTGTTCTGACAGTTACTCTGTGGTCAAACATACTGATCTCAGTTCATTGAGATTTGCTCTGCTCTTTTCAAAAATCTATCCTCTTAAAATAATACCTGGCATTTCCCCTCCCCTCCCCGTCCTCCCCAGCCTGGAACTAGATTGGCAAATTGTCCCACTTTAGAGAGCATTTTAAACTAGCGAGGGAGTGCTTTCCATCAGTGTCGGTTGAAGAGAACAAGGTCTGCTGATAAAATTAAGTTTTGATCATATTCTGGCTTTTGGCTGAATGGAAATGTTGTTGCAATGTTAACTAATTAATAAAAGAAAAGAAGGAAGTTGTCTGTCAAAGGTAAACTTGTCCCAGGGTGTTTTTGATGAGGTATAGGATACTGCTTTGGAAGAGGCTACCTGTGACAGTCTCAGGTGCCGGTGATGTTTTTAAAAAAGCTGTAGGTCTGGGGAAAGAGAAGGCTGGCAAACTAGGCAGAGAAATACCAGTAATCTTTTCCCTTTTTCAGGTGAAAAACTGGAGGAGTTTCTTCGTTCACTGAACAGCAGTAAACCACTGTATTTGGGCCAGACTGGTCAGGGTAATACTGAAGAACTGGGAAAACTCGGGCTGGAGCCTGGAGAGAATTTCGGTGACAGTTACTGCAGCCATGCTGTAAGCATTGCTGTGCTCTACGTTGCTAAAGCGTTACCTTGAGGGTTTCTGTAGCTAATCCTTAACAGGATGCTGCTGCATTTGACGCATGCTGGTCAGGTTGGATCTTTTTAAGAACTGGGTTTTGCATAAGTACGCAGTGTTATCTGCGTTGCAGCTTCTTAAAATACGTTGTGGTATTTGAAGGAGACTTGCCTGTATTTTCTTAATTATTCATATGTGTTGTACTGGAGTTCATTACTGGCAAAGGCAGAAGCTGGGGCTGGTTTTCTTTTTTTCTTGTGCAGAAATGAAATTTGCTACTCTGCCTGTGTCTCTGACAGGCTTTTAAAGGTGTTTTTCTTAGGTGAAACAGTGTTAAAATGTATTAAGGGTGCACGCAGTTTAACAAATCTTCCTATGCTGTAGTCATTTGAGGAGCAAGTGCCTTCATTCAGTAGCAGCATTTTCTAAAGTACTAAAGATGTGTTGCGATACCCAGAAAGTTTGTTTGCAATGCCGTAACTAAAGTTCAGGCCAATTTCTCTGGAAATACTGTGGTTAGAGGCTAAGACTATCTTTGTAGGTAAAAATAGACTAAGCATGCAACTGCCAGAAAGGGTAAAGGGTGATAGCGACTGTGTTGAATAGGATTTTAGTTATTTTTTGCGGTTCTTTAATATTAATATAGGCTTGCCCTTGTGGCACTCCCTGGTTAAGCAGGAAAAATAATTTCAAGGGCCGCTGAAGGAGGTTTTGTGCTATCAACAACAAAAAGACAGGAAAAACAATTAGTTTGGTGGATAAGTGTTTTTCTGAATGGCCTGGGGAAAGGTGGCCATTTTAAGAATGGGTTTGGTAGGCCACAGTGCCTGTAAACAGGTGGAGAAAAGTAAATCTTGAGTAGCTGATACTAACGAGGTAGAGATCTTAGAGGTGGAAGCCTTCTATGCTTTACTTCAGAATGGAAAAGTGCTTTTAGAGACTGTTTCAGCAAATGTTGTGAATGGCAATCTAAGATAATACACCCATGGCACTGGTAGGGCAGGGAAGGCATTTATGGTGCAGATGAATATCGATGTAGGACTTGTGGTTCTTAATCAGACTTGCTGACCGCACAGTACGTTGGCAGCTTAATCTTGCCCTCCACTGTGTTTGGGCTGTGTCTGTACAAGGTTGTTTTCAAATCCTTTCGGGCATGTGATGCCTGCTGATCTGTGTCAGATGGCAGAATTGGGATTCTGCCTTGACAGTCGTCTCTTGGAAGGGGTTTTGGTTTTGTTTTTAAGGTTTGTAATCTTGGGAAGAAAACTGAAATAGATAACATTATCGCTACAGTTATGGTTTATTTTGCTATTGAATGTCAGGAAATTTTGTCTCCAGGTACTGAGTGTAAGTGGTCTAGGGTGAAAAACTGTGTTGACTTTCTTCAGTTTTGGATCCGGAGTTCTGCGACTGCCCAGAAACTCAGCTATTCGTGGTGGGCTTGGGGCCTGACAACATAAACTTTTTGGAAAAATCTGGTGATGTTATGGGATCTGGAACAGAGTGATACCAGTCTTGACCACCAGTTGCCCTTGAAGGCCCTAGGTCTATACAATAAAGAATGGGAAAACGGCAGCTGCTCATTTCTGGCCAGGATTTCCGTCTGTTTGAAGAATCTCTGACTCTGTTGCCAGTACAGAAGATGCCCCAGAAGATGCCGATGATTAAGACAAAGCTGCGTAGGATGCTATCCCAGTGTTAAGCCTGTGTGGAAGGGAAGGAGCGCAATGGGGTGCGCGGAGGGCGAGAAGCTGCATTCGTGCTTTGGCATAGTTTGTGTGGTGTAGCTGGTGGTTCCAAGCAGTCTGATACTGCGCTGAACAGAGTGGCATGTTGCGGGTTGGTAAACTTGGTGACACCCTTGTCAGTTGGTGACAAGGGTGACTTTTTTCCTAGGGCGCTGAAACTCTTGCTGTGTGCCTTTTCATTCCTGCCTTAGATCCGCAACAGTGTGTGTGCTCGAAGGGGAGTTATTCCCTCAGATACACACGTGCAAAAGCTCAGATTGGGGCCGGGACTTTCTGCATAGCCAGTTGCACTTTTGTCCTGAAGTGCTGTTGTATGTAAGTGTTAAACGGAGTCCTTTTGAGCTGCAAGATTTTTATGAACTTTGTTGGTTGTGGGAAGATGCATAGTTCTTATTTAGCATGTGTTGCTGAAGACTAATGTAAAGTGGAAACTATTCCATTGAAGTTCATAGAAGCAGAAAAGCTCTAGAAGAGCTGAATCACTGTTGCATCATTTTTTACTAGGTTCCTTTTCTAAGATCTGGAATGGACAGTCCCTTTTTGGTGAGGATGAAAGAAATCAAAGAGTCCAAGAGAAAACCTGAAATGCTTGATCTTTGCTTGGTGGCTCAACTGGCATAGGGAAGACTGGCTGCCTGTCAGGATTTATTCTGCTGCCATGTAGAGCTGGCTAGTAAGCTGTGCTGGCTTATATGTATAACGTAATAATGCATAATTATGCATAACTTGTGGGCAAGTCAAGGGTTACAACTCTGACTTGGGGGGGGCATATTTTCTTTTTGGCCAGAAGGAATAAGAAAAGAAGAGGTTTACAGGCCTGCAATGAGCCAGTCTTGTCCCTGGCGCTTTGTAGAGTCTAATTCCTGTTCTGCCAGATGTGAAGGCAGGGTAAAGGCTGGGTCTCCCACATACCAAATGACTTACAGCTGAGGTGATGGGTCTCTTTCTGCCTCTGCTGATGGAACTCCTCCACTTTCTGTAAAGAAATAGTCATGGGGTGGCTGAGGGAGGGAATCTAATAACAGGGTTTTTAGGGCACTTGTGCAGAATAAAGGAGACAAAGACCTGCCCTTGGGCTGCAATTTGACGGTTGGTTGCTCTAAGGTGACATAAATATGGGCTTTCTGTGAAGGGTGGCTGCTCCTTTGGGTTGCTGCCCTGTTCTGCAGGACTTGTGCAGCCTTGTGGTGAGGTGGAGCAGGGGCAGGATCCACTTGAACCCTGAACGTGACCAAAAGTGTTTTCTTCAGCTGAATCAGTACCCATGGCAAAGCTTTGCTGAGCAGGAGCATCAGAGGAAAGAAGGGCTGGTCACGTTCAGCCGGGAATGAAGGGGCAGGAGAGTGTCAAACTGCCCTTCTTGGCAGAGCTTGCACTCGAATTGGCTGGAAGCAACAGTTGAACTGCAGCCTAAATCTAGTACATGTCCTTGCTGCATGAAGAAGTATCTGCTAGAAGTGTTGCATTTTGCATGGATCATCTTCTTTCTGCAGAAGATCCATCCCTGCTCTGACATATTTTTCAACTTTATCTATTCATTTATCCCCCAGTTTTGATGATGCTGTAATGCTTAAGGTGTAATAAACCTGACACATTTTGTCTAAAATCTCTCCGTGAAACAAGGAGATATTTTTGGTTTTGTTAGGTGTCAGCAACTTCTGCTTCCCTAAATCCACAACAGTAGAGATTCAAAAGGGCCTTTTGCTTTTGTGTTTTCAGAATCTGTATTTCAAGCTAGCACTCTCTCTTCCACTAATTTTGAAGCCTTGGGATGTTTTTCTTGAAATGAGTGAGGAGATTAGCTTGGATTTAGTGACTCATACTCGTTGTATTCTTTGGAAACAAAATATAGTTAAAAAGCTGAGATGTGGTGGTGTTCCTCGCTTTGCTGTTCGGAAGGGACTTGACTACAGAGGGCCATTTGGGAAAAAAGGCCGATTGCTTTCTTTCCCCCCTCTGCGCTCCCCCCTTTTCTTTTTAAATGATGTTTCTGGTTTCAGAAGACTATTCTGTAATTTGTGACCTAAGTTTGTAAGAGGCCAGATAGTGTAGTTCCAGAAAAGGACAAAATAAAATGCAACGCATGAGTTAAGTGGCTACAACAATTCAAGCAGAAATCAGACATTGTCAGGGTATAAATACAGACTATGAGGGAAAGTTTTTCGTCAGGAAGTGAACAATGACAAATGCATCATAAAAAGACTTGGAGACCATTTGTCAGTGTATTTGAGACATTTATTTTAATGTTGAGTTTGTAAAGCTTTTCTTTGTGTAGGCTTTGTTCCCCCCTTCTGTGGGAGAAAGTATCACAGAATCATCGAATACCTCAAGTTAGAAGGGACCCATAAGGATCATCAAGTCCAATGCATGCTACATTCGTTTTAAACCTTAAAACTACATTCATACCAAAAACTGCATCCATAAAAACCACCCTATATACTTCTGATCTTTTGGTAATGCGTATGTTGATATTGAAAGAGAATACTGTACTTTGTACATGGAGTGTAATTCTGACTCCTGGTGCTGAGTTACCAAGGTGCTGGAGCACGCTCGGGGTGTGTCTGCATGTCCATGAAGAAAGGGTGGATACACCTTCCTCTTAATGTGCCTCCTTCTAAGATGTCAGCAGCTGTTTATGTGCAGGACTCTGTGGTCTAGCTCACAGCTTTCTAGTCAGCTTTAAAGGTTTGTACGTTCTTAAAGCAAGTATTTCAAAGGTTGTTATTGGTCATAATTTGACAACGCATTTTGCTAACTATCCTGCTTGAGCCTTTTTGAAGATGAAGTGCTTGTTGCAGATTACCAGGTAAATCAAATAGTAGAGAGTCGCTCCAAGGGTGTGTAGTCTTCTTAAAGACACTGATAGTCCACAGGTTGTTTCCTCCTGCTTCTTGCCAATCCCCAGAGCTGATCAGGTTTTATTACTTTTCCTGGACTGTTCTTTGTATCTCTTCTTGTCCCGACTTTGAAAATCTCCCAGAGATAACTTTTTTCCTGACTTCCGTTTTCCAGCGTCAAGTCTTCTGATGGGATCAAAAGATGAGCTTCTACTGAAGTAGAAAATGCTCACAAAGAGAGAAGCTTGAAGCTGTAAACAAGCAGAGTTACAGAAATTATTTGAAATAAGTGCTAATTAAATGTGCTTATGTTTACGGTAATATTTCATTAGGTATCACAAATGGGGCATGTTTCTTTTCTTAGAAGAATAGTAGCTTTCAAGCTACTCTCCCAGTTTGGTATGTTTCTTGGGAGTTTTCTGGAAGTAGACAAATAGGTATAAAGTGTGGCCAGATCATTTTAGGTCTTCAGTCTTTTTTTATTCTGTGGTTCTCATTGTCAAACTGATTTCCACCTAGTTTCAGTTCTTATGTGAGAAGGTATGTATTAAGTCATTGCCACTATAGGCTGCTGTAACATAGACTCTCAAATAGGCTTTTGTTTAGTTATTTGATTTCATTATAGAACATGAAACACTGAAAGAATACATACATTATTTAAAGTGTAGCAAGAACTGCTACGCCTGGAGGAGTTAATTCCATCCGACCGGTGCTTGGCTAATGATTTGAGCTCGGGATTAGTGCACAGGTTGTTTACTCCTCTCTGAGAAGAAGTTTAGAAATCAAGGGGGTCCACTCTGAACCTCATGACTCAACGGGGAGGCATCCCTTATCCTTGCCTGTACCCAACCCTAGTCATTAACCGTTAACCAAGTCTGGGATTAGCAGTGGTCCTTTTTTGGTCCACTGTGAACCTCGTGACTCAATGGGAGGGTCTCCCTCACTTTCTCTCCCTAATCCACACATAAGTCACACCAACCCAATTTGATTTGCCTGACTCTGCATATATCATTCCTCCTGATCCACGTGTAAATCGTTCCAACCTAATTCTAATTTGGTTTCTCTTTGTGTACTTTTTCCATGTTGAATAAGTAATAGAGTGGACCTTGCCGTTGAATGCGCTTTGTACAAATTTATATTAAAATCCTTTGCTTACTAATATCTTTGGCAATGATTCCTTAAGCAGCCTAAACCATTCATTTGCAACAGCAAGGTGTGATTTACTGACATGCCTGCTGGACGGGTAGGGCCAAAGTGGCAATACAAAGCAGTAGCATTAGAAACGAACACCAGGAGGACCGTCAAGGAAGAAGGGGAAAGCAGTGCACACGTTGGAGAGCTGCGAGCCCTCCTGCTAGGTGCCCAAAGTGGTGCCACCGCGATTTACACGGACTCTTACGCAGCCCGTAAGGGCACCACTGAGTGGGTGTGCCGTGGGGAGCCTAGCCAGTGGGGAACAGGCCATGCTAAAGTGTGGAGGGCAGAGGACTGGCAGCGTTTCCTAGAAACAGGGATGTCGCAACCCTTAAAGGGGTGAAAGGGCACGCTTGAGGTAAGACTCCCGCCACCAAATGGAATCAGCAAGTGGGCCAGTTGGCCCAAATCACAGTAACTAGTTGTGAGAAGGAGGACTGGGATCGTTGAGCTGAATGGCTACACGTTAGACAAGGCCATTCGGGCAAAGCAGATCTTTGCTATGAATGCTGATCCCGAGGCTGGCCGGTACCTGTGAAGGCATGTGAGGCGATTCTTACTGCTTGCCCACAATGTCGGGTAAGACTTAAAGCCAACCACCCAAACCAAGCTCCTCCCCAGCACATGAGGCAGGGGAAAGCCCTCTAAAGCACCTGCAAAATTGACCGTATTGGGCCTTTAAGGCCATCTCACAGGAAAAGTTACATCCTGGTAGGAGTCGAGGTAGTGTCAGGGTTGTCTATGGGCACCGCTGCCAGTGCCGCCACGGGTGATCAAATGGTGCTGGTTCTGTGGGAATGGTTCGGCATTCTGCCCATGCCCGAGTGCATCCAAAGTGACAATGGGTCGCATTTTACAGCCACAGTCGTACAGGACTGGGCACAGGGAGAAGGCATCAAATGAGTGTTTCACACACCGTACTACCCCCAGGCCAGTGGCATAGTAGAACGGGCTAAGGGCCTGATTAAAAGGCGTGCCAATGTCTCGCATCACACTTGGGACTTAGGATTGCCCCAAGAGGTATTCATCATCAACCATTTCTGGGGAGACTGGGAGAGCCCAAAGATTTGGCCATTTTGCCCTGTCGGACCACCAACAAGCAACATCCCCTTATGTGACAGTTGGAGGGGTCAGCTCCCATCAAAAACATGTGTGGGACAGCCTGTCGTTCTGTTGGCCTTGTGCCTATGACTCTGACAAAGCCCAGAGGCTTGCATGCCTGGGAGGCCCTAGGTGGGAATAGGAAGGCTCATCACATCAGCACTCGGTGGATAGTCTCCGATTTTTAGTAAAGACTCGGTCCCAAGGCCTGAGGTGCACTTTGTGTTCTTTTGCAGGAAGCAGATCCTTCCAACGCTCCTGCTGATAGCAGTGGCGACAGTGGACGTGGACAGCCAAGGTCTGGAACAACGACATGGTAGTCAGACTGATGGTCTGCGTGTGTGTGATAAACTTCACTTCAGTACCAGCCTTCTTGCCTACCCGTAAGTCAGTGGACAACCCCCTACCAATCTTTGTGCAAAACATTAACGTATCTCTAGTCCTTGAACGTACCTGGGGACAATGCAATAACTACAGGTGGGCATGGGGCACAGAGGGGAACGGTGGGGACTACGCCCTGACCACCTATCGCTGGTCACCAGGCGCAATAAATGCCAGTTCAGTGTGGGAAGCCAAGTGCAACTACCTCTTCCAAGCCCCTGAGAAGCCCAGGGGGTGGGGTTCTAACAACACAATACCCTGTTTTAATGTCCCCTGGGGAACTGCCAGACAAAACACCCAATGGAAAACAGACAGTCATTCCCTGCAATACACCAAACCGCCCAAGACCACCTGGTGTATTAAACATGCTGAAAACAATAGTAAGGAATGTGCCAACATTTGCCAAAAAGACAGGGTTCATGGGAGCCTGCGAGAGCAGGCCCCTCTGTTGCACACGGGGACCTGATTGGATTGGGCGAAGGAATTGGGCACCCCCGGTAAAGAAACCCCTGTTTTGGGACTGCCAGAAGGAAATTCTTTGCAAAAACGTAGACAAAACGCCACTATTGCAGCTCTACCCTCCCGTCTGGGAAGCTTTGATACAGGGCTGCCAGTGTAGTAACACCAGCTATACCCAGCCCAGCAAATAAACATGTAACTTACCAGTTACAATTTGGAGAAGTACAGGGAGAGATCATTCAGCAATTGCCGTCATGGGCAAAACAGACTCGACCTGGGGAAATTAATTTAATTTATTGTCAATCAAAATCGGAGTAGGATAATGAGAACTAAAACCAAATCTTAAAATACCATCCCCCGACCCCTCTCTTCTTCCTGGGCTCAACTTCACTCCTGA
Source organism: Phaethon aethereus (assembly GCF_964289735.1). Lineage (NCBI taxonomy): Eukaryota > Metazoa > Chordata > Aves > Phaethontiformes > Phaethontidae > Phaethon > Phaethon aethereus. The sequence goes on along the minus strand of NC_138577.1, from coordinate 53,688,519 downwards.
TTTCTCTACCTCCGAGGGAAAAGTGCTTTGGGTTTATGCAGTAGCTTTGCTGTTTTGTTGCAATGAATCCGTGTCTTTTTTCACTCTCCCTTCCCTCCTCTTCGTAGGGAGCAGAGCTACTGACTGTTAAATGTTTGGTGGTTTGAGATGAGGGGGACAGTCTTAACTTCTGGGTGTGGGAAAACGTGGTTTCGAAAGCTGTAATGGTTGGGGTTGTATAAACAGTGATCTTTTTTCCAGCTAAACTAAACTAAGCAGAAGTGCAGGCAGGAGTTTCCATTATATTCAGGTGGTCTTTGCATCAATGCTGTGGCCTGTACAAGAAAAGCAGAATTACGGTTTTCTTCTTTTAAACTTCAGTAAAGGCAAACGTGACTGTTTATATGATAGCACGGATCATTTTTCAACTGCCAATGGATGAGCTGCTGTTTAAAAAATTATGCAAGTGCAATATAAATGCTCCCTTTCAAGTTTAGCAACAGACTTCTGAATTAGGTTCACTACATTCATTCATCTGTTGTCAGGAATTTCCCCAAACTGCATAATGTGATCATCCTGGGGCACACGTCTTCAAGGTTTTGCCTAAACTGAGAGAAGGAATAGCTTTTAGAAAGCAGCTTTAATGTTTAATAATTTCATACACATTAATACCATTGTGTGTTACCACATGGTAATGTGTGTTTTCCTAGAGCTTCTCCTTGAATGCCTGTAACCATGTTCTGTGTTCTGAATCTTTCAGATTTAATCTGTTAATTGTGCCTGGTTCTCAACATTACTGGGATGGGAGACTTACGGAAGATCTTAGGTGTCTGAAAGAAATGATCTTGGCAATGCCTGGTGCAGTTCTCACCTCCCTGAATCCACACTCCGAGAAAGCCTCCAGACTGTAGTGAAGAGTGGAGCTCTTGGGGTAGTGCTTGTGGAGATGCTGTCTCTATAAAAGATACCGAGTTGTGGTCCTGGCAACTAATGACCCAAAGAGATGGCATGTCAATCGACACGGCAGCCCTTGTTTAGCTTTTGTTGGTTTATGGTCAGCCTACATAAATCTCTTTGCAAAATGTTACAGTAGTGCCCTGTGTTATCAGACAGCGCCTTAATCTTCATTTCGTAGCTAGATGAATTCTTGTCCTGTAGAAGAGCTGAACTCCTTGGACTTCTATCCAATACAACTGGTTTTAAAATCTTTCCAGGTTCACATGGTCTACGACCTTCATGCACGTGCCTTTTCTTTCACTACGTGTGTGCTCAGTGAACAGTTTAAGTAATTGATGGTATGCAAAGCTGAACGGGTTGTTTGGATTGTGAACTGCTAGTACATGCCATTGGGTTGGCTGCAGAGTTTCGCTAACAGTATTGTGAAGTGTTCCTGAAGTGTAGTTGCAGAAAAAAAAACCCCATTAAACCCTTTAGTTTAAAGCTTTAGGAGGATATACACTCTCAAGGGATGAAGAAACCCAATTAATTGCCTGTGAATAAAGATCACGTAAGTTAACTTGATTATGTATGCACTAATGTATACATAAGCAAACCCTTCTTGAGAAAAAGAATACTTAAAGTAAAAGTTTCTGCTAAAACCTCTGCCATCTGTAATTAAATAGTCATCTCTTTTACCAAGCTGATTACACATTAGTTTAGATGGTTTAGAAATAGTCACTAAACTGATAGGCACCGTCGTTTGGATGATTTGGAAGGTTGCACAGGAATTTTAGTCTTCAGACCAGAAACTGTCTTTGCCTGTGTGTTTCCCGCTAGTAGAGGTTATTCTCCATGCTGCTGAAAAATAGCACTGTAGCCAAGATGCAAGGAATGCTGTTGTTTCCAAAGCGTTCAGAGGACAAGACCCTAACCCAGCAGGCGACCAGGTGCCAGGAAAGGCCTGCAGTGGTGAAGATCTGCGAAGGGTAGGAGCATCACATCTGCAGCTTGCACCTCTGCCTGATCAGCACTGAAGTCAGAAGGCGAGAAGATGGGAGGTGAGATTGTGAGATGTTGTTAGTAGGCAGGATGAGGATACCTGAGCAGACGCTCACTTGAAAAGTTTTCTACGAGCTCTTGAGAGCCGAAATGGAGAACTCCATGCAACAGTCTCACCATCTTCTTCCGTGTAGGGGGAGAAGCATGTGACAAAGGGAGAGCTTGAGAGAGGAAAGCAGAGAGTAGGGAGTTGCTGATGTGCTGTCTGTCATTCTTTAAAAGAACCTGTGTGTTACGGGTTTATACCTAACACAAATGAAACTTGAATGAAGGATTTAGTGATCCTCTCCCTCAGTAGCTTTAACAAACTGGCCATTTCTTTACAGCTTTCCAGGTTAGGTTAGTTTCTTCTATCCATTCATTTATTTTTTTATTTTACTTAGTTATTTTTACAGTGGAGGTGTTAGGCACATTGCTTTCAGAATGCACCGGTATGTCTTGTTGACTTGTCGAGTGCTGGGTTTCCCACGGTTGCTCCTTTCTTTGTTGTTCTTCTTTTTCTTTTTCCCCAGGTTGATGGGCTAGTGTTGTCACTCTGGCCTTCTTGGTCTGTAATTTCTTGGGATTATAAATCCCCAGCCTTCCACTATTAACAACAGCAACAAGAAAAAGGCGTGTCAGAGTCTGTGTGGTGGCCTGCTGATGTTGTTCATCTTCTTCACTTTCAGAATGCACATGTGTGTCTTGTGGCCTTGTTGAGTGCTGGGTTGAAACACCCGGCTGTAGCACCTGGTTGCTTCAGCAGTTAGGTCAGACGGGACTGAGGGTGTCCATCCTACTAGGTCTGCCTCCGGTTAGGAACCGAATTCTTTCTTCTGTAAAAATGCGTGCTGTGAGTCCAGTCTGCATGGGCAGCAGGGGGAAAAAACAAGTAAAAAACTGCAGCTTTAGCGACTCCTAATCACCTTTCGGCAACCATTTCTAGGTAGAAGTCCTACTCTGTAGCCCCCATTTAATACCTGGTAGGCTCATGTTTTCCTTCAGTTGTTGCTTTTTAGGCATTGGGTGAAAGCGAAGCTCTTTTTCTGTAGTCCGAATGCACAGCCCAAGTCAAGAGCACCTCTCTGTCCAGAGGCGCTGGTTCCTGCCATTTCAAACTGGCTTCTCAGGCCGTGGGGAGCAGTAGGGGGTTTGAACGCAGGATTTCAAAATTCATGGGTTTTTTGCTCTCTACACATTGGATGCTTCCCATCTTGCTTGAAAGAATTTTTTGTTTTCAGCCAATTTGTCCTCTTCCTATGGAAAATTACTATAGGCCAAACAAAAGGACTGGAAAATGTGTTCCTCTTCATTCTGTCAATTTTACGGTTTTGCCTCATCGTCATTCTCATCATCAGAACGCAGACAATTTTCGATTCTACTTAGTGATTTTTTGGGACACTATGCCTTATTTTTAACCCACTATATATATGTTATTCTGCTTACCCTCCTGCTGCACGGATTTGCAGTTGAAAATGTGTACTTTTACTTCACTTCTATCAACAGTTCTCTTCAGTAAGCTTACTGCAAAGCCGCTCAGACTTCAGCATGCTGCAGCGTAGAGCAAGTTCTGCACATGCGAGCCGAAGGTGAAATTCTGTCGTCTTGGTAAGTTGTTTGTTTTTGCAGACTGTGCTGCGTGGTCCGGAAGTAGAAAAGCAAACTGACCTCAGAACGGCTACTGTGCAGAAGGAGAGGGGTAACAGCATAGGTGACCCCTGTCCCAGCATAGTCTACAGACTTGCAGGGTTTTTGGTAGCTTGTCTGAAGACAGTAGCTCTAAATGGTGTGTAAATTGTTGAGTGATTTACCTGAATCGATGTTGGCAATTCTTCTTTGCATACAGGTAACAAAGTGTGATTGCTTCCAAATGCTTGCTAGGCGCAAGGGGTGAACTAATTTGTCTGGTTTCCCTCCCAACACGTTTCAAGAGAGTTATACTGAAGGCAGGTATCCAACATGAAAGCAAAAGAAAAAAAAAATACATATATATATATGAAAATACATACACGTGTGTGTGTATGCGCACGTACTTACTATTTGTGGAAAAGTATTTGTGTGAATACCTATTCTGTCATTTGTTCACCCGACCTACGGTTCCAAAATTCCTTTCCACAGACAGTGTTTCAAACCAGTACGTGTCATGAGAGTTCACATTGCTCTTCATGAAAAAAAGTAGTCATGTGTTTTGAAACATGCTGTTCTATGTAGATGCTTTATGATGTTGTTCTGTTTGCAAGCCCCTTCTGTTGTATGAGCTCTGCTTACTCTTACTAGCTATGTTACAGCTGTGCAAAGGAACCTGCTTTTTAATGGCTATTTTTTAAGTAAAGGCATACTTAAATACATGCACTTTTGATGCATTTTTAGTTTGTTTATATTATTGCTAGAGAAAACGGAAATACTGTAGGACAATTTGAGAAGTGTTAACAAGAGATTTGGGAAGATCTCCAATGGAGATGGGCAGTGTCCTTACGTCAATATGTCTGTGTTCACCACCCTCATTGTGAAAAATTTCTTCCTTGTGTCACCGAAATTGGGAATAAAACTCGTAACACCAATGTAGTGTTAAAAGGCAGGCATTCTTTATTCACGGCGCCGGGCACACGGGGGATAGCTCCTCCTAAATCGTGTTCCCCGATCAGTTCAAAAGTTAAACATTTATAGGCATATGATTACAAAATTAATACATATTCATCAAGTATCCATACAATGATTGGTTAAGTATTCCTCGCCTACCATGTAAATGACCACGCATGCTCATTATAATTTCTTGGGATTTTTCTTCCTTAATCTTTTGAGTCAGAGGGTTTCTTGAGTGGGTGGTCTCTGAGTCGGTGGTCGCGATCTCCCCCTGCCGGAATTACCTTTCCTACAAAGTTCACTCCAAGTATAGTGCTTTGTCAAAAACATGACAGACTGTTGGCTCAGAGCAGTGAATCTGCAGCTTATCAGTTTCATTGTACCTTCGAGTTCTCTATATCTCACAGAGCCTGGCCGCGGTGTCTCCACTCCGCTCCCCCCCTCCGTACAGTTTCTCCTAGAATCAGCACACCAAGCTCTCCTGGTGTGGCAACATCTAAAGTTAGAGGCCTAGGGAACTCCCGTGGACTGGATTCCTTGCATACCAGCCGCACTACACTCTGGATGCTTCTTCAGTGTTGTATCTTTCTTTAAAATATGGATAGATATAAGTACAGCAAAATTACATTTCATCGAACCATTAACTAGGCAGAACTGACCAAGTTGTTCCTTCTTCCTATCTACTCATTATTAAAACAAAATAGTACTGTGTTCACGATGTTACACCTTGATTCCTTGATAATTAAATCAAGATGGGAAGGGTTAAATGGGCTCTTGAGCAGCATTGCTGGTGCATAACACTAATGCGTAACCTATTCCTATAGTTACGTTTTTTATTACTATCCTATTTTCTAATTATCGTTTGATTTCCCCATCACCTTGGTTATACTTGTATCTAGTCAAAATCACCGAAAACCTGAGGCAGTCATTTAGTGATTAGTCAGCACGCCCTTCCCATCATTTTGAACTGAAGGAAGCAAGAAGACAGACTGTGAAATCTGAAGGATGAAATGACCTTAAACAAGCAATTTTAGCAGGAAAATTTAATAAGTTAAATACCTGCTGCTTTTGGCCAGCTGTTTAGCCATCTTGTTCTTTTTTTTCACCTATGTGGTGCCTCTTAGCAACAATAAATGACCTTGTATCGGGGTTCCTAACTGCTTCTACTGTAAACGGAGTACTTCTTCTTAATGTATCTCCAGATCTTAAAATCGGTACTATAATGCTGGATTTAAACATATTTCGCACTTTGTGGACAAGAATGTGTTTTTTAGTAGTGTTTGCTTTCCTCCTTCTCCTCGCCTTTTCAGGATTTATTTGAGGATTTCTAGGGCAAGTTCCAAGCAGTCCCAGGTCAGGGCCGTGTAATTAACCGGGGCAGGATACGTGCGCCGAGGTGACCGGCGCCGGGGCCGCCTGGGCCGGCAGCGGAGCGGCTGCTGGTGGCGAGCGGGGGAGTTTCCCGCGCCCGGGAAATGCCGGCCGGGCGGTGCTGGGAGCCGCCAGCTCTGAGGCAGTTAGGGAGTGTTTTGACTGTCTGTAGAGCTTGACCACGTCAACGGCGCGGTGGAGTGGGATTTATGATAGCTGGTCTGGCTCGTAAAGGTCGAGACAAGGCATTCAGTGCCTCAGCCTATTCCACGTGCTGCATGACAGGGACTGCTACCACGCTCAGCAGTGGGCCCACGTTTTCTCTACTGTTCTCTTTGCCACTCTCGGATTAGGGAAGCTCACAAGGGCACGGTGCAGCTCGCTCTCTACCATAGCCCCCAGGTGCTCTTTGACAGAGCCGAGATGGGTCACCCCCGGAAACCCCCCTGCGTGGGGTCCTGCAGGCTGAAAGGAGTCAGCGCTGCCAGCACTGCAGGAGTCCTTGCAGGATGCAGGGCAGGAGTGCTTGGGCATGCCCAAACCTTCCCCAGGGACGATGTTCAGGGCCTTGCGGAAATGTGTGGTGCTCATCCCGCGATGTCTCGGGGGAGACCCGGTGGTGGGGGAGGCTGGATGGGGGAGGATGCGGTGTGGAAGGAGGGATGGAAAATGGTGGGCTCCTAGGAAAGAGCGGGTTGGCAAGGGCTCCAGGAGGTGCCCCGTCAGCACGGCCTGTGTGCGTGGCTGCTGGACAATGCGCAGGTGTTCAGGACCTGGCAGCTGGTCCAAGGACTTGGGCAGCCATGTCCTGGTGCTCAGGAGTGGGAGGTTGGGAGAGAGCACAAGGGACACATGGCCTGCAGCACCACTTAAGTGAAATGCAGTCATGGTGCACTCTTAGAAATTCTCCCCTTTGGCTTTCCCGCATGCCAAGACAGTGTTGGAGAGCATTCCCTGAGGCGGGTTGCTCCTTGGTCATGAAACACACGCACACCCCGGAAAGCATCAAAGTGTTTATTGGAGGTGAAAAAGGTGACCACAGCTACATCGTGCCATTGTGTATGTCTGGAGCAGGAGCAGGGCCAGACGGGTGCTCGCCTTCGCTCAGCGGTGGTGGCTACTGAGAAGTGCTGGGTGCGGGATCCGGCTCAGAGGTGGCACTGGAGGGCCCGGGAGCTGCACCCCGCCTCTGTGCGCGGTTGGTTCCCGCAGGCGCGCTTCTGCCAGCTGAGGAGTGGTCGTCGGTGGGCCGACTGCGCGGGTCGTAGCGCCGATGCGGGGACCGGCTGCGGGTTCTCTCTGTGGCCGCCGTCCTGCGCAGGCGGGCAGGCAGGCCGACCATGTACTCCTCGTAGTTGTCATCCCCTCGCACCGAGTGCAGCAGCTGCTCAAAAGGCTGCCTGCAGATTGGGCAGACATGCCTTCTCCTGGCCCACCGCCGGATGCACGCGAAGCAGAAGCGGTGCATGCAATAGGCCACGTAGGCTGCGTTTCTAATGCGTCCCAGGCAGATGGAGCACTGGGAGTCTGCTGCTGCCTCCGCCAGCCCTGCCTGGGGCGGCTGGTTTGTGCCCCTGTCCCTTCCGGCTGAGCTTCTCTCTCCCATGGCTTCTTTGGCACCCGAATCCATGTCCTGCCAAGAGAGATGTGCAAGTGTTGGAGCTGGTCTGGCACGGGGGGCACTCAGGCTTGGTCTCAACCCACCACAGGATGCACGAATAGCAGAACCGGTGCACGCATGGCGTGCCCAGACAAAGCCGGCCTGCTCCCTGCTGCCCAGGCAGACAGTGCTCCTCCAGCTCCATGGCCATGCTGTGTAGGTGCTGTGGAGGGCTGGGAGGAGCTGGGGATGTCAAGTGGCTCCCTCTCCCCAGCGCTGCTGCACCAGGTGTTGGAAAAGGAAGAGAGGCCACGGTTGTTGGCTGGCCTGGGGAGGGGTGGAGAAAATGCCCAGGTCCCTCTAGAATGAAACCCTCCCAGCTCCCCAGGGTGAGGTTTCACCTCCCTGCTCACCTCTGCTGCTGCAAGCCTGCCGCCGGGTTGTCCCAACTGTCTGAACCTGGCAGGGCCAGGGAAAATCCTCCGAGGGCTCTGGGGTCGGGCACAGAGAGCTGCAACAAACAGCTCCCCGAGAGCTAAAGTGCTCTCTCAACACTCCAAACCTTGGGAGCTCGCTCAGGTGCAGTTTGGGTACGAGACGTGTTGGCGAGACTCTGTGCTGATTTGCTGGGGAAGGGTTGTTTTGCTTTGTAGTAGCTCGTACAGTTTTATGTTTTGGATTTGTTCTGAAAACTGTTGATAACAGAGGGACGTTTCTGTTACAGAGTCACAGAATCACAGAAACACTACAGTTGGAAAAGACCTTTAAGATCCTCAGCTGCAACCGTGAACCCAAGACCACCAAGTCCACTAAACTATATCCTGAAGTGCCACGTCTACACATTTCCTGAACACTTCCAGTGATGGTGACTCCACCACCTGCCTGGGCAGCCTGTTCCAATGGTTGACCACTCTTTCAGTGAAGAAATTTTCCCTAATATCTGGTCTAAACCTCCCCTGGCACAACTTGAGGCCATTTCCTCTCAGCCTCTCACTAGTTACTTGGGAGAAGGTGAGACCAACACCCACCTCACCACAACCCCCGTTCAGGTAGTTGTAGAGAGTGATAAGGTCTCCCCTCAGCCTGCTCTTCTCCAGACTGAACAACCCCAGCTCCCCCAGCTGCCATGGCTTCCTTGGCACCCGAATCTATGTCCTTCCAAGAGACATGTGCAAAGTGCTGGAGCTGTTCTGGTGCTAGCAGCGGAAAAGCCAAGGAAACCCCAGAAGGCTGTGGGAGAGGGGAGGGAAGGACCTCCTGACAGCTCTCCTTGTGGGCTGGAAAGCCCCATCCGCAGCTCTCAGACAAGGTAAAGAGATGTGGGGCTGAGATGGTCCGTGCCCCTATCTCTGTGCCCCTTTGGAGCTGGGCTGCAGGGAGCGCAGGAAGGGAAGCTGCAGTCTTCTCCACATCAAGTTGGGACGACTGAGATGCCTGGGGTGGGCTCTGCCAAGCTGTCAGTGGGCCCTAGGGGAAGAGCCCCCACACTTTCCCCCAGACACCACCAGGTCAGCACAGGGTACCACCTGCAGTAGATGGTCGGGGAAGGTGGACATACTTGCAGACATTGAAGACATGAGTCTTCACCACTGCTGATGTCCCCAGCACCCTCTTTGCGCCTGCGGCTCTGCGACTGATGCCTTCTGTACCTGCAGCACCACCCACCTTGGCAGAGGTGAGAGGAGCGCTGGAAGGAGCTGCCTTTGCACAGTGCCCAGACCTGCTTTCCTCTCCGACACCAAAGCTGGTAGAGCAGCTATTTTGTAATTGCCGTGGTTATATAGTTAAACTTGGTTTTGACTGCACGATTTAAAAAGCAAACAAGGTGTATTTTCAGCAACCAGTTATTAAATCAGTGAAAAATTAAATGGTATTCAACTGAAATCTAGAGCAGCCATGTTTGTTCTTTGCATGGGGAGGAACTGACTGATGGGATCAGCACACTCCATAAATCTCTTGGAAGACTTAATGCTTCAGGTGGTATGGCATAAGGAGAGGTAGGTGAAAGATTTAAAGTGGGGGCAAAGGTAGCTTGTAACTGATGGGAAGCACTAACCAAAAACATGCTTACTTAAGGCCTTGATGTGCTAATGCTGTCCCACTCGATGTGTTCAACGAGAGATTGGAGAAGATGTGGTACAGAATCATAGGATCGTAGAATACTCTGGGTTGGAAGGGACCCTTAAAGGTCATCTAGTCCACCCCCCCCGCCATGAGCAGGGACATCTTCAACTAGATGAGGCTGCTCAGAGCCCTGTTCAACCTGACCTTGAATGTTTCCAAGGATGGCGCATGTAACCACCTCTGTGGGCAACCTGTGCCAGTGTTTCAGCACCCTCATTGTGAAAAACTTCTTCCTTATATCTGGTCTGAATCTGCCCTCCTTCCATTTAAAAACATTACCCCTTGACCTGTTGCAACAGGCCTTGCTAAAAAGTTTGTGCCCATCTTTCTTCTAAGCCCTCTTTAAGTACTGGAAGGCTGCAGTAAGGCCTCCCTGGAGCCTTCTCTTCTGCAGGCTGAACAACCCCAACTCTCTCAGCCTGTCCTCATAGGAAAGTGTTCCAGCCCTCCAGTGATTTTTGTGGCCCTCCTCTGGATCCACTCCAGCAGATCCGTGTCATTCCTGTGCTGAGGGCTCCACAGCTGGACGCAGGAGTCCACGTGGGGTCTCACCAGAGCAGAGTAGTGGAGCAGAATGACCTCCCTCAACGTGCTGGCCACAATTCTTTTGATGCAGCCCAGGATATGGTTGGCCTTCTGGGCTGCGAGTTCACATTGCCAGCTCATGTCCAGCTTTTTATCCACCAGTATCCACAAGTCCTTCTTGGCAGTGCTGCTCTCAATCCCTTCATCCCCCAGCCTGTACTGATAATGGGGGTTGCCCTGACCCAGTTGCAAGACCCTGCCCTTGGCCTTGTTGAACTACATGAGGTTCACACAGGCGCATTCCTTGAGCTTCTCCAGGTCCCTCTGGATGGCATCGTGTCGCTCAGGTGTGTCAACTGTACTGCTCAGCTTGGTGTCATCTGCAAGCTTGCTAGGGTGCACTCAATCCCACTGTTTATGTCATTGATGAAGATATTAAAGAGCACTGATGCCTGTATGGACCCCTGAGAGACACCACTCATCACCAGTCTCCATCTGGACACTAAGCCATTGAGCACTACTCTCCGGATGTGACCATCCGACCAATTCCTCATCCACCCTACCGTCCACCCATCAAATCCATCTTTCCAATTTAGAGAGAAGGATGTTGTGGGAGACCATGTCAGAGGCCTTACAGAAGTCCAGATAGATGACATTGGTAGCTCTTCCCTTGTCCACTGATGTGGTCACTTCATCACAGAAGGTCCCTAGGTTGGTCAGGCAGGACTTGCCCTTGGTGAAGCCATGCTGGCTGTCTCGAACTACCTCCCTGTCCTCCATGCGCCTTAGCATAGCTTATAGGAGGATCTGTTCCCTGATCTTCCCAGACACAGAGGTGAGACTGATGGGTTGGTAGTTCCCAGGGTCCTCCTTGGTACCTTTTTTAAAAATGGGTGCAACATTTCCCTTTTTCCAGTCTCCAGGGACTTCATCTGACTGCCAGGACTTTTCAAAGGTCATGGAGAATGGCTTGGCAACTACATCAGCCAATTCCCTCAGGACTCTGGGATGTATCTCATCAGGTCCTGTAGACCTCAGGTGGTCTGGAACCTGATCTTCTCTTACAGTGGGAGGGCCTTTGCTCCTCCAGTCCCTGTCTTGCAGTCCCTCCACTTGAGAGGTGTGGGAAGAGAGATTGCCAGTCAAGACTGAGGCAAAGAAGGCATTGAGTACCTCAGCCTTCTCCTTGTCTGTTGTTACCAGTCTTGTGCATCAGAGGGGTACACTTTTCTTTGACCTTCCTTTTCTGGCTCACATATCTGTAGAAACCCTTCTTCTTATTTTCATCCCTTGCATATTTCAGCTCTAGCTGCGCCTTGGCCTTCCTGACCCCATCCCTACCAGGCGGTGTCCCTGTACTCTTCGCAGTATACCTGTCCCTTCTTCCACTGTGCAATTCACTCTTGCCCTTTAGTTTGACCAGCAGTTCTCCATTCAGCCATGCTGGTCTCTTGCCTTCCTTTCCTGATTTCTTACATTTTGGGATTGAGAGCTCTTGCACTGTATGGAAAGCTTCCTTAACGATCTGCCAGTTGTGTTCTGTTCCTTTGTCCCTGAGGGCAGCTTCCCAGAGTGTCCTGTTGACTGACTCGCTGAAGAGCTGGAAGTTTGCTTTCTCAAAATGGAGGAATTTACTTTTTTTTACTTTACTCTTCACCTGACCCATATCCCTCAGGACTGCGACTCCACCAGTGCACAATCACTGCAGCCCAGGCTGCATCTGATCTTGATGTCACCAATTATATCACTTGCGTTGGTGACCAACAGGTCCAGCATTTGCATCCTTTCTGCTAGGGCTGTCTATTACCTGCCTTAAGAAGTTATCCCTTGGATTGCCTACAACTTGTCATGTTAATTTTCCAGATGATGTCAGGGTGGTTGAAGTCTCCCAGCAGGACGAGAGCCTGTGAGTGCAATGCCTCCTGTAGCTGGAGCAAGAAGGCTTCATCAGTAGGCTCCCCTTGAGCAGGTGGCCTGTAATAGACATCAACCACAAGGTTCCCTTTGTTGCCTCAGTCCCTGATTCTTACCGATAAGTTTTTGACCTGCTCATGGTTATTCCTCAGAGACAACTCTTCACACTCTATCCATTTTTTGATGTAGAGGGCAATGCCTGCCTCCCCTGTCCCTTCTGAACAGCCTGTAGCCATCGATAGCCACACTCCAGTTGTGGGATTTATCCCACCAAGTTTCAGTAATAGCAACAAGGTCATAGCTTTCTAGCTTCCAACTACTCCTGTTTGTTGCCCATGCTGCATGCATTGGTGTAGAGGCACTTCACCTGGGCTGTCGGCTGTGTCACCTTCTTAGAGGAACACCCCTTAATTCCTTTGAGGTCTTTTGCTGGTGTTTCCCTGTGAGCTCCCATTACCTCAGGAGCCCCTGGCTCATCTCTGTAAGACTTGAAGTGTGCTGCAGTGTAGCCAGCACGTCTCAGAGCAACAGGGCCCTCACTATCACCCACCCCTCTTACCATGGTGGGTCATCCCACAGATTGTCACAGGCAAGCCTGATATTATCCGCTTCCCCCTTCAAGTCTAGTTTAAAGCCCTGTCAATAAGCCCCACTAGCTTGTGACCCAAGACCCTCTTCCTGTTTTGAGAAAAGTGAATCCCATGTGACACCACCAAGTCAGGTGCTGTGTAGGCCATCCCATTATCAAAAAACCCAAAACTGTGGTGGTGACATCAGTCATGGAGCCATGTGTTTAGAGACTGGGCCTGTCTGTTTCTTCCTGTGTTGCTGCCCACAACTGGAAGGAGAGAGTTGAAAATAACCCGTGCTCCAGATACCCTTACCAACCGTCCCAAGGCCCTGAAGTCTCTTTTGATCACCCTTGGACTATGTGTTGCAGTTTCATTGCCACCCACTTGTATATACATTGTATATACATATATATATGTGTATACACTTGTATATACATGTATATACAGTATATACATAGGATGGAATACTAAAGAGAGGATGAATTAGTTTAAACTGTAGACAAACTAGGTCTGTTGAGAAGACAAATGGTACAGTAGTGTGGTGTACTAAAAAGCAGTGCGATCCCAGTTAGTTAATGTCCCCACAAATACAGTTAGGGAACTCACTAAATGGTGATACGCTACCTCTAAGCCTGAAAGAACATTTGCTAATGTTTTTGTTAAAGTTGCTGTTGCACTAGCAAGAAGAGTGGGAAAAGTAAAAGAACAAAAAAAGTAGCAGTAGAAGATAGGACACTCCTCTCCCTCCCACCTTTCACTTTTTAAAATGAAGTGAGGGGTGGATGGAGGAACTCCTGTTCCTCCTTCCTTACATATTGTAAATCACTAGTAAAACCATAATCATTCATGTTGCATTAAAAAAAAAAAAAGCGGGATTAATGTTTTGGAAGAAAAGTAGTAATGAGAATACCCTTAAGTAAAGTTGTCTTCCAAAAACCCTTTTGCATTTTAATCTATGGAGCATCCTGTCTCTTTGTGCATGATCAAACATGTTATTTGCATTTGGTAGTGCTCCTGAAGTTGGGCAGGGCAAATGTCAGTCAAAACTTGGAGTTGCACCCAGTCTCTCAGTTATTCCTGATGCATACTGTCATGACCGACTGTTATTTTTGGGTTTCACATGCCCCAGCTAGGAGCACCATTTTTCTGCCTTGAATCAGGACAGAAGCTCACAGACGTTGGTGTAGCAGTTGGGAACTGGCTCCACGAGCACCAGCACTTTCTATAATACGGAAGCTGTGTCTGCCTGAAAGGATAACACCAGGTGCCCTGAAAACTTAGCAGAGAACTCTGGACGCAAAGTCAGGATGGAGAAATGGGGCAGTGATTTTAAGAGCCTTGTCTTTGCTGGGAGAAATAAATTTTTCACCCAGCAGATTTGAGTGGATTTCATAAATGTTTCTGAGGGAGTAACAGATTTTTGTATTTATGGTAATTCCTGAGGCACAAGGTGTCTACCTTGGCTCTGAGCCTAGTCTAAATTTGCAGTACTTCCAATGAGGAAAGCTCTTTGTCTACCACCTGAGCAAATTTTGCATGGAATCCATGAGACAGATAAATAGTGAACCCCCAGATGTTTTTTCTACAGTCTTCTTTTGGAACTGAGACACGAAGATAATTTCTTTCCGCAGCATTTGTCTTTTAGAGAATTGCAAGCTAAATCCATGTTTTCGTACAAATCATTACCATCCTGATTCACATGGTCTTCTGTTGGCAAAACCAATACGGAGTTTAGAAATTACTTCTGGAATAAGGCTGATTTTGCTTTTGACGTTGCAGCAATTGTTTCAGTGGGTAGAATGATGTAATTTCTGTAGTTTCAGTTTGTTTTTATACCTCATTCGTATCCATGAATAGAAAGAAAAAAAGGGAAAACAATGTAATCTCTTTACAATTGATGAAAATCTATATGGGATGTGTAACTGATGAAAACATAATTAAATGCATCATTGCATTACAATCACCATCTGAAAACAGCAGCTCTGTGAACTCAGATTCAAAATGAGATCTAAAACTGTGCCGAGAAAGAGGAAAACCAAAGCATTTTAACCCCTTACCTGGGCAGCCAGTGTATTTTTTTAATGAAGACTGGATCTCTTTCTATTACATACTACTTCTATAGATACATGCCTATATGCAGCAACTGAAATCAGGATTCTAATAGTTTTCTTATCTGACACTGTACAAAAGATCAGATGACTATATTACTTCTTCTGATGCTGTTAAGAGTTGTGGTAGAGTCAGTCTTGATACGGCATTAGGAAGTTCAAATAATAGTGTTGGTTTGTTTCTGTGTAGATGAAAGGCATTCACTGAAGCTGCGTCCTTCCAGAGCACAGCCATTTCATAACTCCTGCTACTGCCAGCGTGTTTGAGCTCTCACTTTGGAGCTGGTGTGGCTTGTAGGGTGCATTACTACAGATACAGAGGGAGCACGAGGGAGAAGTAGTATAATGCAACAGAGAGAAACGAATCTTTTTAACTATGGATTTCCCTCCGACACACACACAGACGCAGACACAGAACCTCTTTCTCTCTCTGCGGTGTGTCGTGTCCCCCACCCCCCAGTCTTGTGGTTCAGTGGCAGCTGTGGTTGGTTTGGACTTTTTAATTAGGTACTAATTACGTGATGGCGGGCTGTTGTCCTTGCTTGTTTGCCAGATGTTGGGCTTGTGGCCAAAATGCATCATCCCTGCTGCTTTGTGTCACATGAGGGAAATCCCAGTGCAATCTGGCTGTCGTGACCTGCGGTTGCTGGGGTGCTTCTAAGTCACATCCTTCATGAGCATAGCACGAATCTTTGTACTGATCTTAAAACAAAGAATTTCTCGGGCCCTATTTTATGGGCAGCTCTGAGCAATGAAGGTGCCATTTTTGCCTGGGTTTGAAGTCCTGGTGTGATCGTGGGAAGTTTGTGTAAGTAAGTCCTGCAAATGGAAGAATAGCAAAGGGAAGGATCTTCAGTCTGGGGAAAAAAAGTTGTTGGATTTTTCTAACTTTTTTTTTAATATATTGTTATTTGAGGTAACATTGTGTAAGTGTTCCTTGGCTTTTGAGCTGTGTCTTGTGCTTGCTCAGTGGAAGTAGGCACCTGTGCTGGGGTGCTGCTGCCATGACAGGTTGGGGCACGGTCTCCCTGGGGGACACCCTGCATGGTCCTCCCTATTCTTAGCTTCACTGCTTGGTGAGCCAGCTGTGGCTACTGCCTTCCTCTGTGAGCCACAGAGAGGTTAAGCCTCAGGGAGACATTGCCATTTTCCAGCCTTGGGCTGCTCCCAGGGTTTTGCCCACACTTGAGTTTTGGAAGTTGTGACTCTTGGACATACGAAGTCCTTTAACGTGGTCAGAAAGGTTTGCCCCACTGTCCAGTGGCATATAAATGGTGTTGGGAGAGCTTTTTTCCAACCGATGCAATTCTGCACTTGGCATGGAAACAGTTTTGATCCAGTGTGTGTCTATTTTAAGCAAGTCTCCATTTGGTCGACTGGAAGCACGTGGGGGAAACTGGGAGTAGCATGCTTGGTCTGCCTGCAGTTGGAGTCACGTCGGCGGACTAGACTGTGCTTTTTCCAGCAACACTGATCAACCCCTATGTCATTAGCACTTAGTGAGGGATGTTTTCATATTTTATGTTGATCACAGTGATGTAACTTGAAGCAAAGTGTCTAACACACAGGTTATGTTTTCAATACAGCAGTGGGCCTTTGGGAGACTTGTATTTTGGACACATGAAGAAAAATCGAATTGCAAGAACTGACTAGGATCATTATGATACAGAAACTCCAGAAGGTATTTCCTGCAAAAGCAGAGCACAACATGCTCGGAAGAACTGAAAACCATTTAAATGTCTTCAGCATGTCAGAACTGGGCATGTGTTGTTTGTGGCTTTTTTCAGTCAAGTACCTTAGACACAGGTATATGGCCCCTGGAGCATCAAAAAGCGTGCGGTTTTCTTTCTTGGGTGAGTTCACATCAGTGTCACTAAGTTAACTGAGACAGTGGGAGAGACACCTTCTTCTGCTCTGAAATCAGAAATCTGTGATGTTTTTGTTTCTTGAGTTCCAAAATGACTTTGCATATGGAAACTAATTTCGGCTTTATGTAAAAATATGTAGCATGCCAAAATAAAACTTTCAGTCAAATAGAGTGCATCCTTCAGTCTGAAACTTACTTTCTTCGATTTGTCATTTGTAAAACAACCCAGAGCTTCCATTGACCCCAAAGTAATTTGGCAGGCACAGCTCTTATGCAAAATGTTACGGTAATTTATACCAGAATGCACAAGTTACATTTTTGTGTTTTAAATGTGTTGCAGCCACTGGATGGGCCAAGGCTGCAAAGCTTCTTGCCTGCCTTAGCATTGTGAATAGGCAGCACGATCTTTAGGACTACATTAGGAAAAAACATTACTGTTGCTAAGAAATGGGGTGGAAAATCCAAAAATAAGCTATTATGTCAGTAGGTTCCTGCACGCATTGACAGGATTGGTGAAAGTGCCCATCGGCTGTAACCTGCAAAAGAAATGGTAGCCGAAAGTCAAAGATTTTTAAAAAGTGTAATTTGACCAGTCAGGAGCCAGTACTACTCAGTTTTGAGATAAGTATATAGATGAAATAATAAAACATGAATGGAATGTTGATTTCTGTTTTAACCTCTTTCATGCTTTCAGGTAGATAGGCTAGCAGCGAAATTGAGAAGGATCAAATTTAAAAACAACAAAAGGACTTCTCAGTGCAGTGTGTGTAAGCTTGGAAACACAAGCCTATGAGAGGGCATGGTTAAGAACTTAAGAAAAAAAGGTAAGTTTTATGGATGAGTAACATCTATAGTGACATTAAGGACAATTTTTAAAAATACTACTCCAAAGCCTTATAATCTATAGCATAAATTGTCTTTGATTACCCAAGGCACTGAAGATACTTCCTTTGTCTGTGTTTCATGGATATTTCAGGACTTCTAAACCTTCTGAACTCTCTGATATGTCTAACATGTCTAACTGGAAGACAGGATACTGAATTATATGAATCATGGGTCTGTTGATGGCAATTTTTATGAGCCCAAGATCCTAATTCTCATTTGGAACAAACATGAGATAAGAGTTGGACTATTGGAAGAATTATCTGCTCTCACAGTCACACGGCTAGGACAGTTTGAAATATAAGTAACAAGAGCAGCGGCAAGCTCTGTGTATTTGTTTTCTCATTCTGAAAATGAAGCTAGCATTAGATGAGAATTATAACAGACGTTTAAAAGTATATTGCTTGTGTGATTCTGTTAACTTTGAAGATGTAATATGGCTAAGTATGAGTAGATTCAGATTTATTTGTTTGTGTAAGAGAGAGAGACTGGAATTATTACTTTCATGCTAGAGGTCTCTGATGTTGCCATTTCTATATAAAACACAGAGAATAATTCAGCCCAAGCATATGCAATATAAGCATATGTACACACAGGCATGCATATATTAGTTTTCCGAACTGTGTATATGTATCCATGCAGTTTCATGCTTTGTCTGCATGAGTACGTAACGTCTTCAAGATACGCTTTCCAGAAATATTACCTGCTGTAACAGAGCAAATGTTCTTCTCTAAGTCAGTAGGAGAGGTGTTGATTTTCTGTGTAAAAAATCTTGTCTTCTCTGCGTATATGTGGATGGGTACTCAAACCATGGCCGTTGTTAAACACACACATATGCTTTGTAGTGTTTATGTAGGAATTGACCAGACAATTGTATGATGTACTCTTGTCGTTGAGCGAAACAGTTCTCTTTCTCAGAAGGACAGCTGCAGAGAAAGATTTTTTGGAGGTCTGCTCAAGACTAACAGAATCCATTAGCATGAAAACTGGAATGGTATTGTTATGCTCCAGTGCTCCGATCCAGCCCTCACTTAAACATGCTGACAAAGTTTTAGAAGATAGCCTGTACGGGCTTCAATAGAAACAAGGAACGATTTTGTTCGACCTTCCAGTAATAAAGGTCTGCACTGGCACAAAACCAATTTGCTAGGAAAAACCTAGGCAACAGAAATACACAGCAATTTATTATATATTTGCATGTAAAATAGCTGTTTCTCAGCAAGAAGTGTTGCACTGCTTACAGTCACTTGCATATGGCGTTTGCAAGGCCTGGAGCAGCCGTAAGTGGGGAGAAGTGTCAGCCCCCCTGTTGCTCCCTGTGCTGAGCTTGCCTGCTGAGTTGCTTGGAGTGCTCCGGCATTCTGGACTGAACAAATATCAAACCTAAGGCCCTGTTTTTTTGCAGGGTACATACTGACCCAGAGCTGGCTTCTGATTATCCGCTTCAGTGAGGATGTATGAAACTGTGTTAGAGTGGTAAATGCAAATTCTGGGTTTTGTTTCTTCCTTGCATTTCACATTTTCAGTTAGTTACGTGTATAAAAAGAAGTTTTAATGAAAGAAGTGCAAATATTCTTTGAAGCCCCAAAAGGCTGCTCCCTCATGTGAGAACACATGCTTGTTTTCCTTTTGTGGTCCTTTAATTCTTTCTTAGTGTTCCTGTTGGAATGCTTAGTGCTTTGCTTAGGTGCTAATAAACAGGTTGAGGCTTTTAATCTGCTATGTGATACTAATGGTAGTCATGTTAACTTGCTGGTGTTTGTAGCATATGAAAGCCTGCCCCTGGGAGGCCTACAAATTGAGGAAAAGCTTTGTAGAGCCATGTTCTATAAAGCAATTTAATGTAAAGCAGTGAAGGATGAACACTAAAAACACAACCCTAAAAACCCCAAAGGTAACCACAATTAATTACGTGTTTGCTAGCCCAGGTAAGTACATGAAGTGAATAGTGAGTGTACCCACAGTTCAGGCCCTAGAGACCAACACTGAAGTGCTGCTGATACCCATGCCATCCATGTTTAGAGGCTTCAGCTGTATATGAAGTCCCGTGTTGCACTGATACATGAAACTCCCTACCTGCGATAATGATCCTATTCCCTCTTCTCTGTTACCCTTGAGGAGAACCACTGCTAGCCTGTGATCCGATTGTACTAATGGAAGTAGCCTACAGAAGTACAGGGCGAATGGCGGCACATCTTCCATGGCATGTGCATAACATGTTTTCTCTAAGTTGTGGTAGCCTGCACAGTTGTTCATGGAAGGGTTGCAGGGTTGGGTGTGGGGACTGAGAGAGGTGGATTAATGTTTCAGGCTTCTGAAATAAATCCAGACATGATGAAAAGCAGTGCATGTTTTATCTATGATATGATTTGCAGAATCTCATAGATTCTTTCATCAGTATCAGAGCAAAAAACAGAGATAAGGTGCTTGAAATGCATACAAAATACCAGACAGTCTATTGGTGTAATGTTTGTCACAGCGAAACACAGGAGTATCTTTAAAGCTCTTCTGATACTGATTTTGACAGTTAAAGTATCTCCTAAATGAGGCTGTTCATTTACTTTTTTTTTTTTCATTTTTTGCAAGAACATAGAGAACTTCTACAAAGTTGTTTTTAACTCGCCAGTGCTGTTTTGCTACTGCAACTGGGAGAGCAATGCAGTTTAGGGAACATGAGAATGTATCCTTGTAAGATAGAAGTACCTTGCCCTGGCTCGACTTTTCTCATTCCTAATAGCTAGACTAGTCTGCTGACTCTCAGATCTTACAGAGTTTTTCTTAATTTCCCTGAGCTTTTAAAGGCTTTTGCTCCAGCTTTGCTTCTTTTCCCTAACAGTGAAGTCAGTGTTGTGTGTTTAGAATACCAGGTGTCTGATGCTGTGAAATATGTTCATCTGATCCGTGTGATGAAGTGTAACCTTCTGTACTTTTATGGATTTCTCCTGCACCATAAAAAGGGGTAACCCCTTCGGCCTTTCCCACCAAAACTTTTATTTTACAGGAGACACTTAAACTACTTTGCTGGTATATCAGCTCAAACCAGTTTGACCACTGGCCGCATAGTATTGTGTAAAGAGAAACTTGTAAAGTGCAAGCATAAAGTTTGGGGTCATCCTGGCGGCACGCTGAGGAAGATTCGAGAAGACTCGCCGAAGAAGACACGCCTGTTCATGAATATGTATTAGCAGACACGCCTATTCATGAATATGTATTAGCAGACAGGATATAAACCAAGAACGGGAACTGTACCGCGTGCCTCTTGGTGGAGTGGAGACTCCCGGCGCACCCAGTGCTGTTTGCTTGCCTCTATTCGTTTAATAAATTGTAAATTTAAATTGGAATCCTGTTTGGGACTCAATCATTTATCACAGCCTCAATCATTTATCTCAATGCCATGGAAATAATTGTTCCCCACCCAAAAACTGACAAAGCAGTAGACACTACCTTCCTATCAGTGCCAATATCATCAGGCTGGGTAGAGCATCACATTTTACACTGGAAAGCAGATGTAACTGTGACGAGTATGCAGTGCTCATAAAAGGCAAGTATAGAAGATCAGGGGTTTTGTTGAACTGTATGCCTGTAGGGGAGGGTGAGGTTTGGGTCTTCATGGGATTAAACTTTCCTTTGGAAACCACTGCAACAAAACCCCCAGTTAGCAAGCTTATGCCTGCAACAGCTTGCAGAGAATTTATTTCACGGTAGTGGTGTTTTGGTCAGAGGCCCAGTAACTCCACACTCAGAGCAGTTAAATGCTTTTTATATTAGGCTACAAGTAAGTAAGAAGTAAGACAGGCATTTTATTTGCAAGCACTGGCTTTACACAGTGTATAGTGGAAAAGGGATGCCTGCTCTGCATTATCCTTGATGGGAAGTTTACCTTTTGCTACTGACTGTTAGAGGGCAGTTAAGTTAATCGCTGTAAGTATCTGTGAGGTTGTGCCCATTCTGAGGAGAGCATCTTGCCACTTCAGTTGAACTAACGTGTCTCAAGAAATCTGTCTTTTGAGTATCTGTGGTTGTTGTCTGGTGTTTGGTGCTAGCTTGGTTTTTAGCAAGCAGATGAAGATAAGACTAAAATCTCTAAAGACAAAGCAAAGGAAAAGGAACGGGTATGCATTTAGCATTTCATCGCTGAGTTGTAAGGCATTGTCACGGCTTGTCACCTGCAACAAAATTAAACTGGTAACAGCTAGCAAACTTTCAGAGCTGATGACAAGAGAAAATTTCCTGGAGAGGAGGAGAATGAGCATGTTAATGTATACTCATCTTGACTAACAGGGATTTGTTCCAAAATGCTAGAGAGTGCTCCTCTTTAAGTGGGTAAAAGTGCAGCCGTAAGTTATGGTTTCCTCACCATAACTAATGACTGACTACAGAGGGAGTAACAGTGACTTCTTTCAAGAGGGTGTAGCCGAGTTGGATGCCGAAGGATCTGGGTACTCTGAGATGTCAGGAAAAGATTCCGTTTTTGTGCATGAAAAGAAGCTGGACAGATTAAAGCAGTTACGCTTGTAAGATTCTGATGAGGTATTTATTCTAAAGCTCATTTTATGCAGTCATTTATCTCTCAAATTTTTAAGTTGTCTTCAATCTCTAGTCTACACACTTTAAAGAATAGGCATACAATATGGAAGTAATAATACTCGGATATTTAAAAAAGCTACTGTCATGTACTTTAAAAAGACTACAAATGACACTAGAGTTCTGTTCTGACAACCTTGAAGTGATAGTGAAATGCCCAAATAATTATTGGCAACCTGAGCAACTCCCTCATTTTTCAAGTAGTGCCTAACTTTACTCTGACTGATTGTTAGTGATTTGCTTTTATGCTTTTAGAAAAGCACTTCTGAACTTAGTTTTACTATTTCTTCTATGAAGCAGCTCCTGTTTCTGGCAGCTGACTCTTTGATTTGACAGGATGAGAAAGAGCACTTGCCACAGACAGGATTTGTAAAACCTCAGGATTATACAGAGAGAGATGGAAGCAGGTACACTGTTGACATTTTAGGCTGCTTCTAGTATGATTAGGATTCAAGCTTATGTTCTGCTCCCAAAAGCTTGGGGGCTTTCCCCCCCCAAATGCCAATCCACCACAACCTCTCTTGCCCTTAGGTGGAATGATCTGTGCTCACTGGTCTGTAAATCCATTGTAACCTGGGAAGCAGAATTATTTAACCCCTTACATAATTTGGTGTATTCAGGAAAGGCATCAATGAAGGATCTGCTGCCCTTCATGAATCACTGATCCAAGCACAGTATTAATTGTGTGAATCATCCATATGGCACGTGTTATCTTTGAAGTGCAGATGCACTGTGATCAGTTGGCCACTTACACTATCAGACAGCTTTGTAAGTTACTGCTTCACCATGAGTCCTTTGGGAACCAAGTCATGTGTTGGTTTTCTGTGGGCTTTTATGAAGTTACACAGACAATGTGCACTTAAAACACAGGGTTGGTCAAGTGATATGAAAAACTGTAAGTCACTGTACCTTAATCCAAAAATTTCAGTTAGCATGTGCTGTTCCCTCCTGTTCAAGCTGTGTCACAGGTCAGCTTACTGAACAAAGTACATGGGATGTAGTAACGGGAACCCAACTTGAGGTTTTTCACTGCAATATTTAGCTCTGGTACCATGATGTGGGATAATAAGAGGTCAATATTTTGAAACCTGTACTCCTGAGTTGGATATCCTGATGTGGGATAATAAGAGGTCAATATTTTGAAACCTGTACTCCTGAGTTAAGCAAATGTATGAACTAAAGTAGGGAGAAAATACATAACCAACTAGTCACATGATTCTCATTATCTTGCCAAACCACAATTGCTCTTGAAGTGTTAATTCCTGAACGTTCATATTTGTTTCTTTCTTTCTTAGTGTGAATTTTATGTTTGTCTTGTGTGTATGCAGTATAAAACTGTGGTATATTCTTCCCTGTTGCAACACAGCTTTTTAAAGAAACAAACAGAATCTCTGCACATGTTGTAGGGATTTTGTTCTGCTGATCTCTGCCCAGGACAAACAAAAGAATGTTTTTTTGTTGAAATCCTTGTCCTTCTATTCAAGTTACTTAAGGCTTGTCTGACAACAGATGTTTTACAGCTGCTGGTTTCCTTCTCAGAGACTTCGACACTAAACATTGACTCGCTGACTTTCAGCAAATAAAACTAAGGTCCAAATTCTGTGTGGGGTGGACTTAGATGCTGAAGACTGAGATGTGCTCTCTCACCCATCCTCCTAGGTCAGTAGACCATTATAAGCACCTGGTGTCCAGGGCTTTATTGTTATTCGTGTCAAGAAGCATTTATTTTGGCAGACCTTCGCAGATGTCGTTCGTATCTGAGACTCTTTGGGTTTCTTGGTGTGTTTTAACACTGCAAATTTTGCATTAGCTTAATGCCAAACCTGTCACAGAAGTGCAGATGGAGCTAACATCTCTATCTACTCATATAGGTATCTCCATCACAGCCATGGACCTGTGATCCCTTTCTGTTCTCTGCAGTTTTCTGTTTGTTTTTTTACAGTGGCACCTCACTTGCAGCCTGAAGTCCTGGGAAGGAGTAAGATTTCCGGCATATCCCTCTCTTAGGTGCTTCATTTGGCTGACTTAATCAGCGTACTGAAGCAGGGCTAGTTTAGATGTTGCAGTTTAAATTTTTTTTTTCTTAAGCTCTATGCCCTTTTGATGAATTGGGCAGGGATCTTAATGGGGTACTTTGGGAAAATTTTACGATGGCAGAAGCCCAAGAGTTAGGCACTTCTATGCCTAATATCATCGCGTGTTAGTATTCTTTTTTGTATCTGATTTTAAAAGTGTATTTCTGGAAACCCGGTGACTAACTCCTGATGTGAAAACAGTTCCTCCCAAGTATGTCCCTTGACCTTGTGTACGTTAGTAGTTGGCACAGACTTCTGTACAGCTATGTTGTCCAAGGATACGTGATCACTGAAATTGAAGGTGACAGCTTGTGGCATTGGAATACAAGTCCTAATGCCCAGAAAAGAGGAGGGGAAAAAGGTAGGAAACGGAGTAACAGCCTTCTGCAAGGTATGAGGCAGAAGATTTTTGGGTAGTTTTTCCAGTAGGATAAGCTATGGAAGGAGCTATTCGAAATACCAAGACGACTGTGCAAGTTCAGCATCTCGTGGGCTTTTAAACGTGGTCCTTGATGCTGCTTATCAAGACTTGCAGAAGTCACATTTGTTTCTAACATACTTGTTCTTCCTCCAAAGCTTTATTTTCTTGCTCTGCTAGCAGTGTGGTTTAGTCTGTTGTCTGCTATCTAGACTGTAGTTATTGCTATTTTAAACACTTTTTAAATCTGAAACTTTCTTGATGACTGTGAAACATACAGTTTTGGTTTTCTACATTTACAGCTACTCCTGTTAGTAGACGTACATTTTTCATTTGAACCTCTTCCATGATGCATTTTATGAATTTCTTAATACGTGGGTGCATCAGCCAGATACAGTCTTTTAGATAAGCAGGCTTTAAAGCAATGACTTTGTAAGTGGCCGTCTTACATTTATGTCTTGTGACCAGTGTGACTACTGATCGCTTGTGTGATCTTAGAAACTGGTATGTGTATATCAGAAGTGTAGGAAGAAACAGCAAAAGAAAATTGAAAGATAAGCCATTAAAGTTGGTTCATGATGCTTGGAGGCAACTGTTGAATAACAGGGAGTGAAAAGTGTCAGATTTTAGTTGTTCCTAAAGTGTGAGTGTAGAAACACCACTACAGGGGAAAGGAGGATCAAGTGAAAGGAGTTTCTTCTACATTGATGGCTGCTTCCTGGATGTATTTCTTGAGTTTTCCCTGAAATATCAAGAATTTTTTTATTAAATGAGAAGAAAACTTTTTACTCCTTGAGTTTTGAACTGCTATGTGATTTTTTTCCCTTGAAGGCTTGTGCTTGCACAGGATAAATTTCTTGTAATGCATGTGGATGACATTGGATACCCCTAAATAGTGCAGGGCTTCTGCCAGGAGAAGACCATGAAGTTTGGCCAGAAAACACAGGTCCAAAGAAGACTACTTTCCAAAAGTCCATGCCATCCTTGGATAAAGGGCAGAGGAAATTCACATAGGCCAAAATTTGGACTTTGAAGTAGAGGAGACACCTTGAACTGGAAAAATAAAATATTTTGTCTTTTACTAAGTAGCATTTGCCTTGATGATAAACAAGAAATCTTTCCAGTGGGATTTTGTAATCACGGTAGTGCAAAGCACTGCATTAACTACTACTTTTAATTCCATTTAATTGGATTTAAAAAAAAAATTACCATGGAAGGGGATATAGAAATGTCCATTTTTCTATCATCACCTTTAATTTTAGTCCACACTAGAGAGTGGGGTATTACAGCACACAAATTTTAAGTCCAGCTGAAGACTTTGGCAAATTACATTAGTATGCAGTAATGGCAGATGAAAAACAAAGTTTTCATTCAGTTCAAGAAAATAAAAGTTCAGACTTTAAATTGTGCTCTGGGTATACTAGCTTAATACTAATTTTTTAAATAAGACTTATTAAATTAACCTCTCTCTTAATTAAAGATATTTAATGGAGATTCAGGAGCTCTTTAAGGTTTTGTGTAGCAGTAGTTCGTTGGGGTTTTTTAACAGCATCCAGTAACTAGTGGATATTTTAAGAAACTCAGAGGTCAAAATTCACCCTCACCAGAGGTTCACAAGGCCCGGATAAGTTGCTGGCACACATGGTGCCTTTGTGGCAGCTCCCCTGCAACCAGAGAGGAACAGTATTAAAAACTGGTACTTGGCCTCTTGGCATTTCACCTGACGCCACGGTGAGAACAGACTTGCAGCGGCTCAGGGCAGGTTCAACAATGAATATAGACCTGGGTGCTCTGGCTTGTGACCTCTCAGGTCTTGAAGGCTGACCTCCAGGCTCAGGGATCCCACAACCGCTCAGGGCAACCCACTCCAGTGCTTCATGGTCCACATGAGGGTGTTGGTTGTGATTCCTTCTCTCCAGCCTGAGCCTCTCTAGTTTCAGGAGAGGCCACCATCTCTCACCCTTCCACCAGGCAGTGCTGGCAAGAGCCTGTCCCCATCCCCTTGATGCCTTCCCCACAGGCACCGGGGTGTGCTGTGAGGTGCCCCAATGCCCCTCTGCTCCATGCTGAACCAGCTCCAGCCCCACAGAGCCACTTTGCCTTCCCTGAGCCCCTCTGGTTTCTCAGCTTCCCTCCTGTGCAGGACCCAAAATGGGAAACAGTGCCCAGGTGAGGCCTGCTGGGTGCTGAGCAGAGGGGGAAACTCTTGGGCCCTCTGGCTTGAGGAGAAAGACAGGAGAAGACGAGCGAGAGAAAGCCAAGTGCTCTCCCCATGGGTGACCCACCATGGGAGGAAGCTGGGGAGCCCAGAGGGCTGGCCAGCAGGGCTGGGGTGTGGGGAGAGCCTGTGGGACTTTGTCCTGCAGCCTCCCAGGGAGGCACGAGGTGTTACCGAGTGAACCCTCTCGCCGTATGTGCCCGGAGACGCCTGCCCTGGCCAGAGCGACCTGACGGGACCCTGGGAAGACATGGCCGAGGCCTGGGGGACTGGTGTGAAACAGCGATGCCGAGCACAGGACAAGAGATGGGGCATGGAGTGGGCAGTGGTGCTGCGGTAACCCCAGGCGCGTGTGCTGGGGCCGCAGCACTGCCGGGGCAAGCACCACAGGCGAGGATGGCCCCTTGTGATGACCCCAAGGAATGGACTGTGACATCACCAAGCAGTGGGTTCTGATGTCACTGAGACCCCCGGTTCTGTTGTCACCGAAGGATAGACTGAAACGTCCCTGAATGACGGACTGGGATGTCACTTAGCGATGGATTGTGATGTCACCTAGCAATGGACTGTGACATCCCCAATGATGGACTGTGACCCGGCCTCCCTCACTGCTTATATTCAGGCACCGAGTCTCGCCCAACCGGCTCACGCCCGAACTCCATCCGAGCGAGTTCGTGCTGTTTGGAGTGTTGAGCGAGGCCTTTGGTGCTGGTGTCGTGCTCGTGGAGTTGTGTGTTGCAGCTCTGTGTGACTGACGCCAGAGTCCTCGGAGGATTTTCCCTGGCCCTGCCAGGTTCAGACAGTCGGGACACCACAGCAGCGTACAGAGGTGAGCAGGGAGGGGAAGCCTCACCCTGGGGAGCTGGGAGGCTTTCCTTCTTACAGGGACCCAGCCATGTCTTCCACACTCCCCAGGCCAGCCAACGACCGTGGCCTCTCTTCCTTTGCCTTCACAACACCCAGTGCAGCAGTGCTGGGGAGAGGGAGCCGCTTGACATCCCCAGCTCCTCCCAGCCCACCGCAGCACCTGCACAGCATGGCCACGGAGCTGGAGGAGCACTGTCTGCCTGGGCAGCAGGGAGCAGGCTGGCTTTGTCTGGGCACGCCATGCGTGCACCGGTTCTGCTATTCGTGCATCCTGTGGTGGGTTGAGACCAAGACCGAGTGCCCCCCATGCCAGAACAGTTCCAGCATTTTGCACTTCGCACTTCTCTCTTGGCAGGACATAGATTCGGACGCAGAGGAAACCATGGGGGAGAGAAGCTTGGCTGCAAGGGAGAGCGGCACAAACCAGCCGCCCCAGGCTGGGCCGGTGGAAGCAGCAGCAGACTCCCAGTGCCCCATCTGCCTGGGACGCGTCAAAAAGGCAGCCTACGTGGCCTATTGCATGCACCGCTTCCACTTTGCGTGCATCCTGCGGTGGGCCAGGAGAAGGCATGTCTGCCCAATCTGCAGACAGCCTTTTGAGAAGCTGCTACACTCAGTGCGAGGAGATGACAACTATGAAGAGTATGTGGTCGGCCTGCCCGCCCGCCTGCGCAGGACAATGGCCATGGAGAGGGCTCGCAGCCGGTCCCTGCAGCATCACTACAATCTGCGCAGTCGGCCCAGCGACAACCACCCCTCAGCTGGCAGAAGTGCGCCTGCAGGGACCAACCACGCACAGAGGCAGGGTGCAGCTCCAGGGCCCTCCAACGCCACCTCCGAGACGGCTCCCGCACCCAGCCCATCTCAGGATCCCACAGCACCGAGGGCAGGTGAGCGCCCACCTGGCCCAGCTCCTGCTCCGGACCCACGCAATGGCACAGTGTAGCTGTGGACCCTTAGCATCCCCCTCCTTCAGCTCCGATAAACACTTTGATGCTTTCCGGGGGGTGTGTGTGTTTCATGACCAAGGAGCAACCTGCCTCAGGGAATGCTCTCCAACACTATCTCGGCATGCGGGAAAGCCAAAGGGGAGAATTTCTAAGAGTGCACCATGACTGCATTTCACTTAAGTGGTGCTGCAGGCCATGTGTCCCTTGTGCTCTCTCCCAACCTCCCACTCCTGAGCACCAGGACATGGCTGCCCAAGCCCTCGAACCAGCTGCCAGGTCCTGAACACCTGCGCATTGTCCAGCGGCCATGCACACAGGCCATGCTGACGGGGCACCTCCTGGAGCCCTTGCCAACCCGCTCTTTCCTAGGAGCCCACCATTTTCCATCCCTCCTTCCACGCTGCATCCTCCTCCATCCAGCTTCCCCCACCATTGGGTCTCCCCCGAGACATCGGGGTATGAGCACCACACATTTCCGCAAGGCCCTGAACATCATCCCTGGGGAAGGTCTGGGCATGCCCAAGCACTCCTGCCCTGCATCCTGCAAGGACTCCTGCAGTGCTGGCAGCGCTGACTCCTTTCAGCCTGCAGGACCCCACGCAGGGGGGTTTCCAGGGGTGACCCATCTCGGCTCTGTCAAAGAGCACCTGGGGGCTATGGTAGAGAGCGAGCTGCACAGCAGCCAGCACCATGCCCTTGTGAGCTTCCCTAATCCGAGAGTGGCAAAGAGAACAGTAGAGAAAACGTGGGCCCACTGCTGAGCGTGGTAGCAGTCCCTGTCATGCAGCACGTGGAATAGGCTGAGGCACTGAATGCCTTGTCTCGACCTTTACGAGCCAGACCAGCTATCATAAATCCCACTCCACCGCGCCGTTGACGTGGTCAAGCTCTACAGACAGTCAAAACACTCCCTAACTGCCTCAGAGCTGGCGGCTCCCAGCACCGCCCGGCCGGCATTTCCCGGGCTCGGGAAACTCCCCCGCTCGCCGCCAGCAGCCTCTCTGCTGCCGGCCCAGGCGGCCCCGGCGCCGGTCGCCTCAGCACGCGTATCCTGCCCCAGTTAATTACACGGCCCTGACCTGGGACTGCTTGGAACTTGCCCTAGAAATCCTCAAATAAATCCTGAAAAGGCGAGGAGAAGGAGGAAAGCAAACACTACTAAAAAACACATTCTTGTCCACAAAGTGCGAAAAGTGTTTAAATCCAGCATTATAGTACCGACTTTAAGATGTGGGGATACATTAAGAAGAAGTACTCCGTTTACAGTAGAAGCAGTTAGGAACCCCGATACAAGGTCATTTATTGTTGCTAAGAGGCACCACATAGGTGAAAAAAAAGAACAAGATGGCTAAACAGCTGGCCAAAAGCAGCAGGTATTTAACTTATTAAATTTTCCTGCTAAAATTGCTTGTTTAAGGTCATTTCATCCTTCAGATTTCACAGTCTGTCTTCTTGCTTCCTTCAGTTCAAAATGATGGGAAGAGTGTGCTGACTAATCACTAAATGACTGCCTCAGGTTTTCGGTGATTTTGACTAGATACAAGGAAGAAATGTTTCACAATGAGGGTGGTGAAACACTGGCACAGGATGCCTAGAGAGGTGGTAGATGCCCCATCCCTGCAAGCATTCAAGGTCAGGTTGGACGGGGCTCTGAGCAACCTGATCTAGTTGAAGATGTCCCTGCTCCTGGCAGGGGGTTGGACTAGACGACCTTTAAAGGTCCCTTCCAACCAAAACCCCTCAGCACCTACCTCTTCCGCCTTGATGCTTTACAGGGTGGGGGCGTTTCCTGAACAAGGAGCAATCCACCGCAGGGAAGGCCTTCCAACACTTCCTTGGCATGCGGGAAAGACAAAGAGGAGAATTTCTTGGAGTGCCCCATGATTTCATTTCATCTGGCAAGTTCCTCCACCTTGCGGGACCACCTGCTGCAGCTGGTACCCTGTGCTAAGCTGGTGGTGTCTGGGGGAAAGTGTGGGGGCTCTTCCCCTAGGGCCCACTGACAGTTTGGCAGAGCCCACCGCAGGCATCTTGCCCATCCCAGCTTCAGCACTGGCGAGGTGTGCAGGAGATCGGAGCTTCCCCTCCTGCCTCTCCACCCCCTCCCTCCTCCCTCCCTGCAGCCCCGCTCCAATGGGGCACAGAGATAGGGGCACGTCCCAGCCAGCACAAGGGCTGCGGTTGCTGCCCTGCAGCCTGCAAGGAGAGCCCTCAGGAGGCCCTTGCCTCCCCTCTCCCACAGCCTTCTGCGGCTTCCTTGGCTTTTCCACTCCTAGCACCAGAACAGCTCCAGCACTTGCACATCTCTCTTGGCAGGACATGGTGTCAGGCACGAAGGAGGCCATGGGGGAGAGAAGCTCGGCCGGAAGGGACAGCGGCACAAACCAGCCGCCCCAGGCTGGGCTGGCGGAGGCAGCAGCAGACTCCCAGTGCCCCATCTGCCTGGGACACGTCAAAAAGGCAGCCTGCGTGGCCTACTGCATGCACCGCTTCTGCTTTGCGTGAATCCTGTGGTGGGCCAGGAGAGCACATGTCTGCCCACTCGCAGGAAGCCTTTTGAGCAGCTGCTGCACTCGGTGCCAGGGGACAACTACTACGAGGAGTACGTGGTCGGCTTGCCCGCCCACCCGCGCAGGACGATGGCCATGGAGAGGGCCCGCAGCTGGTCCTCGCAGGATTGCTACAAACTGGGCAAGTGGCCATCCAACAACCACCCCTGCCTCGGCTGGCAGAAGCGCACCTGCAGGGACCAGCCGCGCACAGAGGCAGGGTGCAGCTTCGGGGCCCTCCATCGCCTCCTGCCAGCCGGCTCCCCGTGGTGCTGCATTTCCCCCCACTCTCCATGCCTTGGGTCTGGGCCGTTTGACAACCTGAGAAACTGAAAACTGAAACTAGAACCTGACTCTCTGTAAATCATTCCTCCCAATCCATGTGTAAATCATTCCAACCTAATTCTAACAGGATTTCTCGCTTTGTATGCTTTTTCCATATTGAAGAGTTATAGTGTGGACCTTGCCATCGGATTCTGTTAAGTTGCACTTTTTACAAATTGCTATTAACATCATTTGCTTTCTAATGTCTTTGGCAGTGATTCTTTAAGCAGCCTAAGCCACTCATTCATGACACTCCCGCACTCAGCACTTTTTGGGAGCCCACACTTCCGAGCCCATCTCGGGAGCCGACACTGCTGAGCTCATCTTAGGAGCCAACAGCGCCGAGCGCAGGCAGGTGCCCGGCTGCCCCTGCTGCTGCAGTCCAAAGACAGCCAAAGCAAGTAATTAAGCGGTACTGAAGATGACACCCGCCTACATGAAAGATCCATACTTAAAGTACCATCCAGTGTCACTGCCCCAGTTTAATGTTCAGACCTGCTGAGGGTACAGTCTTCCTTTCCATCCCAGCGACCAGGCTCTTGAGGGAGATAGATACTGAACAAGGCTGCACCCAGAACTGGACAGCGAGGCTACACCACTTTTCGCCAAACACTAACTGGACATGGAACCATCACTTATACCCATTAGGTCCAGCAGTCCGGGCATTTTTCAGCCCACACAGTGCTCTGTTCATCCAGCTTGTACTTCTTCAGTTACAAACGAGAAGAACATGGGAGCACCAAAGCCTTCTGAAGTGGAAGTATACTCAGTCCACCACTCTGTCCACAAGCACAAAGCCTCTCATTTCATCACAGAGGCAGCAAGGCTGGTCAAGCATTGCTTGCCTCCGCAACGTTAACTCTTCTCCATTACATGCTTTCTTTTTGTGTGTTTTCCATGCTATTTGCCTGTTGTAGGGAACGTACTGCAGTCATCCCTGAGGATTTGAGCTGCCTGAGTGGTTTGCAACACCTGCTTGTCCCAACACAACTGGAGAACTCCCTCCTGCTCTGCACACCTTGGTAAAGTCAGTCATCTCCCCTTTTTTGTACCGTTTGTATTTAGCACATTTAAACCTAGTACCTAGGCAAAGAGACTACTCAAAGCCACAGAAAACTGCTAAAGGACTAAAGGAAAAGAAAAAGAACTCCTCCAGGGAAAACAGTTCAGGCTCACTTCCAAAGAAGGTAATGATTAGCACATATGGTACAGAGTATAAAAGTTAAAGATTATTACTAGAACGGTGGTGACATCTTTCTGAGTGCATGCTCATTGCAGTGGCATCTTCATTAGCAAGTACCTGAGCTACAGAATGCCGTTTAGATGAGGCATAGGCAACTAAAAAATAACAAATCGAGAAAACCAAAACATTGACAAAACTAAATTTGCAAAAGGGATAAATTCAAGAATTATGGAAACATTTTGTTAAAAATGCCTTTTCTTCAGGAAATGGAACAGCATTGCATTTTGCAGTCTGTATTAGGATAGCCTGAAACTATTTCACCAGTGGGAGAAAACATACACTACACAGATTGTCCTTGCTATTGTTTTTGTCATGGGCTTTTACTGTATGTCCTGCAATAATTCAGAATGGCCTCACTTGAAACCAACTATTTAAAGTCCTTTTTTTCTGATATATCCTGCTCTTGTGTGTCGTGGTTTAACCTGGGTCAGCTCTCCTGGCTGTGCCCCCTGCCAGCTTCCCGTACGCCCCTGCTTGCTCGCTGGCAGGCCAGCATGAGAAGCTGGACAGTCCTTGACCGCGTAGCAACAACCGAAAACATCAGCATGTTACCAATATTTTTTCATCCCAAATGCAAAACACAGCACTATATCAGCTACTGGGAAGAAAAATAACTTTAACCCAGCTGAAACCAGGACATTGTGCCAGTCTAATGGACTGAAATAAAACTCGCTTTGGGTACGCAAAGGAATGTGTCAAAGAGAGAATGTTTAGAGCCGCTGTAAGTAACATGCTTTCAAACCAATTTAAGCATTAACTGCCTTTTGGGAAGAAAGAGGCCTTCTCCCCAACTTTGGTCTTTGGGTTTTTTTCCCTGATGTACAGAATGCAAATTATTTGTACCTGTAATTACTTCCTGAACACAGACATATTGACGTAAGGACACTGCCCGTCTGCATTGGAGATCTTCCCAAATCTCTTGTTAACACCTTTCAAATTGTCCTACAGTATTTCCGTCTTCTCCAGCAATAATATAAACAAACTAAAAATTTATCAAAAGGGCATGCATTTAAGTATGCCTTTACTTAAAAAATAGTCGTTAAAAAGCAGGTTCCTTTGCACAGCTGTAGCATAGCTAATAAGAGTAAGCAGAGCTCATACAACAGAAGGGGCTTGCAAACAGAACAACATCATAAAGCATCTACATAGAACAGCATGTTTCAAAACACGTGACATTACTTTTTTTCATGAAGAGCAATGTGAACTCTCATGACACGTACTGGTTTGAAACGCCGTCTGTGGAAAGGAATATTGGAACCGTAGGTCGGGTGAACAAATAGGTATTCACACATGCAGTCACACAAATACTCTTCCACAAATAGTAAGTACGTGAGCCCCCCCACCCCCCGTGTATATATATATATTTTTTTATATATATATATATATAAATTCTTTTGCTTTCATGTTGGATACCTGCCTTCAGTATAACTCTCTTGAAACGTGTTGGGAGGGAAACCAGACAAATTAGTTCACCCCTTGCGCCTAGCAAGCATTTGGAAGCAATCACACTTTGTTACCTGTATGCAAAGAAGAATTGCCAACATCGATTCAGGTAAATCACTCAACAATTTACACACCATTTAGAGCTACTGTCTTCAGACAAGCTACCAAAAACCCTGCAAGTCTGTAGACTATGCTGGGACAGGGGTCACCTATGCTGTTACCCCTCTCCTTCTGCACAGTAGCCGTTCTGAGGTCAGTTTGCTTTTCTACTTCCGGACCACGCAGCATAGTCTGCAAAAACAGACAACTTACCAAGACGACAGAATTTCACCTTCGGCTCGCATGTGCAGAACTTGCTCTACGCTGCAGCATGCTGAAGTCTGAGCGGCTTTGCAGTAAGCTTACTGAAGAGAACTGTTGATAGAAGTGAAGTAAAAGTACACATTTTCAACTGCAAATCCGTGCAGCAGGAGGGTAAGCAGGATAACATATATATAGTGGGTTAAAAATAAGGCATAGTGTCCCAAAAAATCACTAAGTAGAATCGAAAATTGTCTGCGTTCTGATGATGAGAATGACGATGAGGCAAAACCGTAAAATTGACAGAATGAAGAGGAACACATTTTCCAGTCCTTTTGTTTGGCCTATAGTAATTTTCCATAGGAAGAGGACAAATTGGCTGAAAACAAAAAATTCTTTCAAGCAAGATGGGAAGCATCCAATGTGTAGAGAGCAAAAAACCCCATGAATTTTGAAATCCTGCGTTCAAACCCCCTACTGCTCCCCACGGCCTGAGAAGCCAGTTTGAAATGGCAGGAACCAGCGCCTCTGGACAGAGAGGTGCTCTTGACTTGGGCTGTGCATTCGGACTACAGAAAAAGAGCTTCGCTTTCACCCAATGCCTAAAAAGCAACAACTGAAGGAAAACATGAGCCTACCAGGTATTAAATGGGGGCTACAGAGTAGGACTTCTACCTAGAAATGGTTGCCGAAAGGTGATTAGGAGTCGCTAAAGCTGCAGTTTTTTACTTGTTTTTTCCCCCTGCTGCCCATGCAGACTGGACTCACAGCACGCATTTTTACAGAAGAAAGAATTCGGTTCCTAACCGGAGGCAGACCTAGTAGGATGGACACCCTCAGTCCCGTCTGACCTAACTGCTGAAGCAACCAGGTGCTACAGCCGGGTGTTTCAACCCAGCACTCGACAAGGCCACAAGACACACATGTGCATTCTGAAAGTGAAGAAGATGAACAACATCAGCAGCCTACCACACAGACTCTGACGCACCTTTTTCTTGCTGCTGTTGTTAATAGTGGAAGGCTGGGGATTTATAATCCCAAGAAATTACAGACCAAGAAGGCCAGAGTGACAACTGGGTCAACCCCAGTCAACCCCCATCAACCTGGGGAAAAAGAAAAAGAACAACAACAAAGAAAGGAGTGTGAGGAAAGAGTGATTCGTGTAAAGAAAATCTAGTGAATATATGCTTGAAGCAAATGTTATTTATATTGTAATAAAAGAATGTATGTAGGGCATGACCATAAACAGGGGAGTGGTGTTAAATAGAAGAAACCATAATCTTTATGTAACTTCCTGATATGTATAGCTTATGTAACTTCTTGATATGTGTAGCTTATGTAGCTTCCTGATATGTGTATGTTAGCTCCTGATATACTAGTGCAAACCAGTGTTGTAGATAACCGCAGAAAAGTTGAGAAGATATATAGCCAAATAAGGTAGCATTATATAAGTAGAATAACAGAGCGCATGCGCAAACAGAAAGGTCATGTAGAGTGCACTGACGAAGAGGAGCATCTTCGTCCCAACGACCACCAGACGACCACCTAAAAAAGGATGAAGCATGCGCAGACCGGGGAAGTGGTGACACACTTAGAGAAGGAGTCATCTTCCAAGAAAAAGGAGGAGAAAAGCGAGAAACGAAGCCTAGAAAAGTATAAAGGAAGGAATTGTAAGAAGTGAAGGTGTGCGTCTTGGTGGAGCAGAGACTCCCGGCACATCCAGCGCTGTTTGCTTGCCTCTATTCGTTTAATAAATTGTAAACTTAAATTGGAATCCTGTTTGGGACTAAATCATTTATCACAGGAGCAACTGTGGGAAACCCAGCACTCGACAAGTCAATAAGACATACCGGTGCATTCTGAAAGTGATGTGCATAACACCTTTGCTGTAAAAATAACTAAGTAAAATAAAAAAATAAATGAATGGATAGAAGAAACTAACCTAACCTGGAAAGCTGTAAAGAAATGTCCAGTTTATTAAAGCTACTGAGGGAGAGGATCACTAAATCCTTCATTCAAGTTTCATTTGTGTTAGGTATAAACCCGTAACACACAGGTTCTTTTAAAGAATGACAGACAGCACATCAGCGACTCCCTACTCTCTGCTTTCCTCTCTCAAGCTCTCCCTTTGTCACATGCTTCTCCCCCTACACGGAAGAAGATGGTGAGACTGTTGCATGGAGTTCTCCATTTCGGCTCTCAAGAGCTCGTAGAAAACTTTTCAAGTGAGCGTCTGCTCAGGTATCCTCATCCTGCCTACTAACAACATCTCACAATCTCACCTCCCATCTTCTCGCCTTCTGACTTCAGTGCTGATCAGGCAGAGGTGCAAGCTGCAGATGTGATGCTCCTACCCTTCGCAGATCTTCACCACTGCAGGCCTTTCCTGGCACCTGGTCGCCTGCTGGGTTAGGGTCTTGTCCTCTGAACGCTTTGGAAACAACAGCATTCCTTGCATCTTGGCTACAGTGCTATTTTTCAGCAGCATGGAGAATAACCTCTACTAGCGGGAAACACACAGGCAAAGACAGTTTCTGGTCTGAAGACTAAAATTCCTGTGCAACCTTCCAAATCATCCAAACGACGGTGCCTATCAGTTTAGTGACTATTTCTAAACCATCTAAACTAATGTGTAATCAGCTTGGTAAAAGAGATGACTATTTAATTACAGATGGCAGAGGTTTTAGCAGAAACTTTTACTTTAAGTATTCTTTTTCTCAAGAAGGGTTTGCTTATGTATACGTTAGTGCATACATAATCAAGTTAACTTACGTGATCTTTATTCACAGGCA
This sequence comes from Phaethon aethereus, assembly GCF_964289735.1. NCBI lineage: Eukaryota > Metazoa > Chordata > Aves > Phaethontiformes > Phaethontidae > Phaethon > Phaethon aethereus. The sequence continues at coordinate 53,651,254 of NC_138577.1, read as the reverse complement.
ATTAATTGGGTTTCTTCATCCCTTGAGAGTGTATATCCTCCTAAAGCTTTAAACTAAAGGGTTTAATGGGGTTTTTTTTTCTGCAACTACACTTCAGGAACACTTCACAATACTGTTAGCGAAACTCTGCAGCCAACCCAATGGCATGTACTAGCAGTTCACAATCCAAACAACCCGTTCAGCTTTGCATACCATCAATTACTTAAACTGTTCACTGAGCACACACGTAGTGAAAGAAAAGGCACGTGCATGAAGGTCGTAGACCATGTGAACCTGGAAAGATTTTAAAACCAGTTGTATTGGATAGAAGTCCAAGGAGTTCAGCTCTTCTACAGGACAAGAATTCATCTAGCTACGAAATGAAGATTAAGGCGCTGTCTGATAACACAGGGCACTACTGTAACATTTTGCAAAGAGATTTATGTAGGCTGACCATAAACCAACAAAAGCTAAACAAGGGCTGCCGTGTCGATTGACATGCCATCTCTTTGGGTCATTAGTTGCCAGGACCACAACTCGGTATCTTTTATAGAGACAGCATCTCCACAAGCACTACCCCAAGAGCTCCACTCTTCACTACAGTCTGGAGGCTTTCTCGGAGTGTGGATTCAGGGAGGTGAGAACTGCACCAGGCATTGCCAAGATCATTTCTTTCAGACACCTAAGATCTTCCGTAAGTCTCCCATCCCAGTAATGTTGAGAACCAGGCACAATTAACAGATTAAATCTGAAAGATTCAGAACACAGAACATGGTTACAGGCATTCAAGGAGAAGCTCTAGGAAAACACACATTACCATGTGGTAACACACAATGGTATTAATGTGTATGAAATTATTAAACATTAAAGCTGCTTTCTAAAAGCTATTCCTTCTCTCAGTTTAGGCAAAACCTTGAAGACGTGTGCCCCAGGATGATCACATTATGCAGTTTGGGGAAATTCCTGACAACAGATGAATGAATGTAGTGAACCTAATTCAGAAGTCTGTTGCTAAACTTGAAAGGGAGCATTTATATTGCACTTGCATAATTTTTTAAACAGCAGCTCATCCATTGGCAGTTGAAAAATGATCCGTGCTATCATATAAACAGTCACGTTTGCCTTTACTGAAGTTTAAAAGAAGAAAACCGTAATTCTGCTTTTCTTGTACAGGCCACAGCATTGATGCAAAGACCACCTGAATATAATGGAAACTCCTGCCTGCACTTCTGCTTAGTTTAGTTTAGCTGGAAAAAAGATCACTGTTTATACAACCCCAACCATTACAGCTTTCGAAACCACGTTTTCCCACACCCAGAAGTTAAGACTGTCCCCCTCATCTCAAACCACCAAACATTTAACAGTCAGTAGCTCTGCTCCCTACGAAGAGGAGGGAAGGGAGAGTGAAAAAAGACACGGATTCATTGCAACAAAACAGCAAAGCTACTGCATAAACCCAAAGCACTTTTCCCTCGGAGGTAGAGAAATCAGGAGTGAAGTTGAGCCCAGGAAGAAGAGAGGGGTCGGGGGATGGTATTTTAAGATTTGGTTTTAGTTCTCATTATCCTACTCCGATTTTGATTGACAATAAATTAAATTAATTTCCCCAGGTCGAGTCTGTTTTGCCCATGACGGCAATTGCTGAATGATCTCTCCCTGTACTTCTCCAAATTGTAACTGGTAAGTTACATGTTTATTTGCTGGGCTGGGTATAGCTGGTGTTACTACACTGGCAGCCCTGTATCAAAGCTTCCCAGACGGGAGGGTAGAGCTGCAATAGTGGCGTTTTGTCTACGTTTTTGCAAAGAATTTCCTTCTGGCAGTCCCAAAACAGGGGTTTCTTTACCGGGGGTGCCCAATTCCTTCGCCCAATCCAATCAGGTCCCCGTGTGCAACAGAGGGGCCTGCTCTCGCAGGCTCCCATGAACCCTGTCTTTTTGGCAAATGTTGGCACATTCCTTACTATTGTTTTCAGCATGTTTAATACACCAGGTGGCCTTGGGCGGTTTGGTGTATTGCAGGGAATGACTGTCTGTTTTCCATTGGGTGTTTTGTCTGGCAGTTCCCCAGGGGACATTAAAACAGGGTATTGTGTTGTTAGAACCCCACCCCCTGGGCTTCTCAGGGGCTTGGAAGAGGTAGTTGCACTTGGCTTCCCACACTGAACTGGCATTTATTGCGCCTGGTGACCAGCGATAGGTGGTCAGGGCGTAGTCCCCACCGTTCCCCTCTGTGCCCCATGCCCACCTGTAGTTATTGCATTGTCCCCAGGTACGTTCAAGGACTAGAGATACGTTAATGTTTTGCACAAAGATTGGTAGGGGGTTGTCCACTGACTTACGGGTAGGCAAGAAGGCTGGTACTGAAGTGAAGTTTATCACACACACGCAGACCATCAGTCTGACTACCATGTCATTGTTCCAGACCTTGGCTGTCCACTGTCGCCACTGCTATCAGCAGGAGTGTTGGAAGGATCTGCTTTCTGATGGTCCTGCAAAAGAACACAAAGTGCACCTCAGGCCTTGGGACCAGGTCTTTACTAAAAATCAGAGATTATCCACTGAGTGCTGATGTGATGAGCCTTCCTATTCCCACCTAGGGCCTCCCGGGTATGCAAGCCTCTGGGCTTTGTCAGAGTCATAGGCACAAGGCCAACAGAACGACAGGCTGTCCCACACATGTTTTTGATGGGAGCTGACCCCTCCGACTGTCACGTAAGGGGATGTTGCTTGTTGGTGGTCCGGCAGGGCAAAATGCCCAAATCTTTGGGCTCCCCCAGTCTCCCCAGAAATGGTTGATGATGAATACCTCTTGGGGCAATCCTAAGTCCCAAGTGTGATGCGAGACATTGGCACGCCTTTTAATCAGGCCCTTAGCCCGTTCTACTGTGCCACTGGCCTGGGGGTAGTACGGTGTGTGAAACACTCATTTGATGCCTTCTCCCTGTGCCCAGTCCTGTACGACTGTGGCTGTAAAATGTGACCCATTGTCACTTTGGATGCACTCGGGCATGGGCAGAATGCCGAACCATTCCCACAGAACCAGCACCGTTTGATCACCCGTGGCGGCACTGGCAGCGGTGGCCATAGACAACCCTGACACTACCTCGACTCCTACCAGGATGTAACTTTTCCTGTGAGATGGCCTTAAAGGCCCAATATGGTCAATTTTTCTGGTGCTTCAGAGGGCTTTCCCCTGCCTCGTGTGTTGGGGAGGGGCTTGGTTTGGGTGGTTGGCTTTAAGTCTTACCCGACATTGTGGGCAAGCAGTAAGAATTGCCTCACATGCCTTCACGGGTACCGGCCAGCCTCAGGATCAGCATTCATAGCAAAGATCTGCTTTGCCCGAATGGCCTTGTCTAACGTGTAGCCATTCAGCTCAACGATCCCAGTCTTCCTTCTCACAAGTAGTTACTGAGATTTGGGCCAACTGGCCCACTTGCTGATTCCATTTGGTGGCGGGAGTCTTACCTCAAGCGTGCCCGTTTGTAGCCAAGGTGGTAGGGAATTAAGACAAAATAGGGTTAGAAAATAGGTTTGTGAATTTGTAGCAAGTTGTAACTATAAGAACATTATGCACCAGCAATGCTGCTCGAGAACTCACCTAACCCTTCCCATTTTGATTTAATTATCAAGAAGTTAAGTGTAACATTGTGATCATGATATTATGTTTTGTTCTAATAACAAGTAGCTAGAAAGAAGGAACACCTTGGTCAGTTCTACGGTCCGGTGGGTAGGTAATTATTCATTCTACAGTCTTGTCCTAAAACAAAGGACTGTGGGGTGAATGATTGCAGATTGGACCAATAGCCCATGAAGGTCTATTTAGTGTTGCCAAGCTTAGGTGAACTTTGTAGGAAAGGTAATTCCGGCAGGGGGAGATCACGACCACCGACTCAGAGACCACCCCCTCAAGAAAACCTCTGACTCAAAGATTAAGGAAGTAAAATCTCACGAAATTATAATGAGAAAGTGTGGTCATTTACATGTGAGGCGAGGAATACTTAACCAATCATTGTATGGAAACTTGATGAATATGTATTAATCTTGTAATCATAGGCCTATAAATGTTTGATTTTTGAACTGATCGACGAACATGATTTAGGAGGAGCTATCCCCCGTGTTCCCAGCGCCGTGAATAAAGAATGCCTGCCTTGTAACACTACATTGGTGTTATGAGGTTTATTCCCGATTTCGGTGACAACCTCAGCTGTAAGTCATTTGGTATGTGGGAGACCCAGCCTTCACCCTGCCTTCACATCTGGCAGAACAGGAATTAGACTCTACAAAGCCCCAGGGACAAGACTGGCTCATTGCAGGCCTGTAAACCTCTTCTTTTCTTATTCCTTCTGGCCAAAAAAAATATGCCCCCTCCCCAAGTCAAAGTTGTAACCCTCGCCTTGCCCACAAGCACGTTATGCATACGAGGCAGCACAGCTTACTAGCCAACTCTACACGGCAGCAGAATAAATCCTGACAGGCAGCCAGTCTTCCCTACGCCAGTTGAGCCACCAAGCAAAGATCAAGCATTTCAGTTTTTCTCTTGGACTCTTTGATTTCTTTCATCCTCACCAAAAAAAACATAATCCTATTCAACACAGTCGCTATCACCCTTTACCCTTTCTGGCAGTTGCACGCTTAGTATATTTTTACCTACAAAGATAGTCTTAGCCTCTAACCACAGTATTTCCAGAGAAATTGGCCTGAACTTTAGTTACGGCATTGCAAACAAACTTTCTGGGTATCGCAAGACATCTTTAGTACTTCAGAAAATGCTACTACTGAATGAAGGCAAAGCTCCTCCAATGACTCCAGCATAGGAAGATTTGTTAAACTGTGTGTGCCCTTAATACATTTTAACACTGTTTCACCTAAGAAAAACACCTTTAAAAGCCTGTCAGAGGCACAGGCAGAGTAGCAAATTTCATTTCTGCACAACAAAAAAAGAAAACCAGCCCCAGCTTCTGCCTCTGCCAGTAATGAACTCCAGTCCAATACATCTGAATAATTAAGAAAATACAGGCAAGTCTCCTTCAAATACCACAAAGTATTTTAAGAAGCTGCGATGCAGACAGATACGCCGCGTACTTACGCAAAACCCAGTTCTTAAAAAGATCCAACCTGACCAGCATGCGTCAAATGCAGCAGCATCCTGTCAAGGATTAGCTATAGAAACCCTCAAGGTAATGCTTTAGCAACGTAGAGCATAGCAATGCTTACAGCATGGCTGCAGCAACTGTCACCGATGAAAATTGAAAGACACAAGTAGAAATAAATACACTTGCAGCAACATGTCATGAATGTTTCCCGCTTTCTTCCTTGCAGCCTGCAGGTTACCCCCTGATGCACGCATTGGAACACAGTTGTGGTGGAAAGAGACTGCGGGTACAGATACCTTGCAAGACGTCAGACTTTGTGAACAAACAGCACATTGCAATTTATGTGGTCACTTACCTCGTACGACCAAACACACTGAGTTCCTCCGAACCTTCGGACACACCTGCCCACCTCCACGTCCTCATGAGTGGTGTACAGTTCTCGAAGGCATTCACCTATGTGTGGCACCATTCTCCTGAGAACCTCCCGGCTGAAGATCATTCCCGGCCCTCCCATGCAGAAATTCTCTCCAGGCTCCAGCCCGAGTTTTCCCAGTTCTTCAGTATTACCCTGACCAGTCTGGCCCAAATACAGTGGTTTACTGCTGTCCAGTGAACGAAGAAACTCCTCCAGTTTTTCACCTGAAAAAGGGAAAAGATTACTGGTATTTCTCTGCTTAGTCTGCCAGCCTTCTCTTTCCCCAGACCTACAGCTTTTTTAAAAACATCACCCACACCTGAGACTGTCACAGGTAACCTCTTCCAAAGCAGTATCCTATACCTCATCAAAAATATCCTGGGACAAGTTTACCTTTGACAGACAACTTCCTTTTTTTCTTTTATTAATTAGTTAACATTGCAACAACATTTCCATTCAGCCAAAAGCCAGAATATAATCAAAACTTAATTTTATCAGCAGACCTTGTTCTCTTCAACCGACACTGATGGAAAGCACTCCGTCGCTAGTTTAAAATGCTCTCTAAAGTGGGACAATTTGCCAATCTAGTTCCAGGCTGGGGAGGACGGGGAGGGGAAGGGAAGTGCCAGGTATTATTTTAAGAGGATAGATTTTTGAAAAGAGCAGAGCAAATCTCAATGAACTGAGATCAGTATGTTTGACCACAGAGTAACTGTCAGAACAAGGTAAGACGTGGGCTCCGTCCAAACTACTCCCACGTGCTACAATATCTACACGCTTTTCCTTCAAGCCCCTTACCTATTTCTTTTAAGATACTGTGGTTCCATATTCACTCGAAATTAAAAGTTTCTGGAGAGGTTTCACTCGGAATGTGGGACCCAGTCAAAGACAGGTTCATTAACGACGGGGATTTTTGTGGGCGCTTTTAATGGTAAAGAAAACTGGCTCGCCAGACTACCTTTGAAATCCAAAGCCGTTTTGCTTTAATCCAAGTTTTGCATAGCCACAGTCTTGGAGACAGCCATAGTCAAGATAATCCAAAAAAAATGAGACACACAGGCTTATTTTATCGTCAGAGGAATTTATTTGTGCTTGTCTTATGATCACCTGGAATTTTAAAAGCTAGCCCATGGGGCGATACCTCTTTGAAACTCATGCCTGTAAATCTGTAAATTTTCTGCCCTCGCACCCCAAGGCCACAAGCTAATCTGACGAACTCTTCGGAGTCCCAGGTGTTCTCTGCATTTTGGTACACGATGATGTTCAGCAGCGGTGTAAATGGCAGTTTCCCAATACGCCAACTTTTTCCTCCCAAATTCTGCATAAAATACAAGTGGCTACATAAGCAGCGAGATTTTGCAAAGCAAATCTGCCAGACCTCACCCTTGAGGCCCTTGCTCTGAGAAAGTTAGTTGCTAAACGCATGAGAGTCACAAACTGTGCGTTTCGTAACGTCTTGCTTCACTATAGCCACTTGCAGTGTAAAGATTCATTCAATTGGTAAACTGTATTTTGGGCTATGTTTAAATGTGCTTAGGTCAAAGAAAATTCTGAACTTTCTCCTTAAAAAAGAGGTAAAACGGTCATCATTTCACACACAGCCTTTCCATAATCACAACAAGCTTAACACCCATATGAGCAATTTGGAACTGGTGCTTCTAAGTGTAAACCAGTATGTTGACTCTGTAGCACCTCTGGCATTTTCCAACAACATAGCCATTCTAAAGCAAAATTTTGTGGCATCTTCTTAATTTTATCAAGAATGACCAACGAACCTTCCATACTTCTTTGTTTGAGAGCTGTAGAATCTAATGTCCTAGTTCCATTAGGATTGCTTCTATGCTAAAAAGAGTATATTCTGCTGAATTTGGGCCACTGTGTGCTGGGTAACTGAGTGGCCAAAATATGCCCCAAATTACTCCTTAATCAAATGGAAGGTGGAAAGGAAACACGGGATGATTCCTTCTTTAACTGTTGGGCTCTCTTCAGCCAAATGCACGTCAGACACTACGAATCCAATCTGCTATTTCTATTATAGGTAAGCAGAGATGGTAAAAATCACAATGTATTTCTTTTATATGATGTATTTTATAATAGAGCCACTGTTTCCTTGTAGAAGTTTGCTGAACTGATTTCATGATGGGTATTTCATATGCATCCTTTTACTCACACAAACATCCTATCTTTTAAATCAAAAAAGTTTTTTTCAAACGGCTTTCAACATTTTTTACTTCTTGAATGTAAGTGTAAAATGATTATAAAATGATAAAACACACAATTGAACTTCTCCCTCAGAAAATGCCCTGTGCCTGTAGAATGTTTGTTTGTTTGCCTTTCCCTCAAAGTTGTGGATTCTCTGGACAAGACCCTTTCTAGAAATTGGTTGCTATTTTTGCCAAAGATACACTTCTGTTGGAAAAACTTCTGCTATCAAGAGCTCTCTACACTTTGCACAACTTGTTCTGGCTACATATGGCAGGAAATCAGCGGGCGAAGGATGACGTTTTCAAAACTGTAATGGAATTTTCAGCAAATAATTCAGAAAGCAAGTAGAGGAGCGGCTTCTCTCAAAGCTTCTTCTAATAAAGGGTATAAAATAAAACGGTGCAGTAAGAACTTGGTGCTGCAGGTATCGCATGACGGCTTGAATGAGCATGATACGCTGCCAGAAAGCATCAGACTGCAACGACGGCATTGTTTCACGAGGTGGCACAATTACTCTTCATAGTGTGCAGGTACAGTTTTGCTCGGGCGCCAAGGGAGCCTCAGCATCGAATCAGCCTCCCGCTGTAGGGGCGAAAGAGCCTACTTGCGTTCAGTCGCAGAAGGCACAGGCCAGGTAGGTAGTCTTCGGGCCCAGTGCAAGGCTCATTGAAATCGACACGTATTTTTAAGCAGAAGACTCTGCTGGCAAGCTGAGGGACTCGTAAAACCAGGAATCCCCAACACCACGGTGAAGGCTTTCTGAAGAACAACCTTTCCCCTTAGCGTGTTGTCTGTTGAAGGCAAAATGACTGGCTGCCGAGTGGCCAGAACGACTCTCAAAAAAGTAAAAGTGAGGGTGGGAACGTGATACCCACACATGGGAACACTGGCTTCTGCTGGTATCACTGTGGAAGAAAGACTGGCCATTCTTCCTGAGCTAAAAAAATATTATGTCAATCCAAAAGTATTACTAAGGACAAGGATACTCCTATGTTTCTGCAGTTCCTTTGTCAAAGGCTATGTGTGTGAAAAGTCGATCAGTGGCTGTAAAACTATTGGGGTGAAATGGGAGATTGCATTTTCCACCTTTTTCACAAGAGAAAGTCCAAAAGTGTTAAGAGACGCCCCCGAGATTACAATTAGAAACACACGGTACAGTGGACAGGAGGCAGATTTTCTAATTCTCGAACCAGCTTTGGTTAGAAAATTATCTTTCATGTTTCTGAAGCTATCGCCCCGTCTTCTCCCATTCCCTCCAAACACACGTTGTGTGACATTGCTGTGATATTCTTATCAAACGCATTATAACACATCATAAGCCGTGTAGACACAAACTCACCATATTCAGCTGAACAAGTCATTATCTCCAGTATTCACATGAACTGGAAAGGCATTCTGGATTTCACGCCTTTACTGAACACAGGTAAAGGACTGTTACTATTTCCCACTAGATGCTACCGCTGTTCCTAAAGAAGCAGCCCAGTCTGTGTCTTGGTCTGTCCATCAAAGCCCACAAACCTGCAAGAGGTTTCCCCACAGTGTACCAACATTCCATAAAGCATTGAACTAAACATATAAATGCAGGTACACACTTGCAATACTTCTGCTCCAAACACCCTTATACTCAATCCCTTTGCAAGCTATCTTGGTTACATACAACACCTTAAGGTGCATTTTCATTGTGGAAATGTGTAAAAGGCTTTGTGGTCACCTCTCACGGGTCTGCCTGCTCTTGTTGTGATGAAAACAAGCGCTGTCAGACCTGAGGAGTCAGCCCAGCAGACGCTGTCGGGAGTCACTGCAGTGTATGCATAAGCAGTGGAAGTGGCTTAGTGTCACACGTTGTACCTGTGCACCGCCACAGCAGGAAGTGCTCTGAAATTTTAGGACACCGTGATGACGGGCTTGTCTAGGTGTAAAGGAGCCCTTACTACTGGAGGTCGTGCTGCGCATGACTCGCTGGGACCCAGACACCCCAACTGCTTGCAGGGAGCTGGCAGGGGAGGAGTGGGCGATACTGTTTTTAAATGGAAGACTCTCCTGGAACGCTGAAATGCTCGTACTACCGGGAATCCCTAACGCCACTGTGAAGGCTTTCTGAAGGACAGCCTTCTCCCTGAGCCTGGCGCCTGTCAGTAGGTCGGCGAAGGCAGACCCGGCATCTGCCACCTTGTTGCTCGTAGGGCACCTTGGGTGGCACGTTTGTGTGCCCGGACACACTGCTTGGGCTGTTGTTTTTAGTGGTGATGGCAGAGCGAATGCCTGGTGCCTAACGCCTTGATGCTCAGCATCATAAACGCTGCAGGCTGTCTGCGCGTAGAGAGGAGCGTAACGATGGGCTGCTTTGGAAAGGGTGCTCAGCCCTGGGGAGGCTAGAGGGTGGGTTTCCTGAGCCTGATGCTTGCACATCTCAGAAATACAAAGAGCACATGGCTGGCTCACTGGATGTGGGTGGTGGAGGCACACGGAAAAACCGAGAATTGCTGCAGCAAGTGACTTCTTCATAGCTAACGACTATGCAGAGTAGGCTTTCTTCTGCGCTAGGCGGGTGAAGTTAATTTCTGCCTTTTCAGAAAAAGGCTGGCATTTTTTTCTCTCACTACTATTCCCTTACCCTTGCTAGTGCCACACACCACCAGCTTCCACACTCCAGCTTTCGCCTTAACACATGTGCCTGGCAACTGATGGAGTCCCGGGAAGCGACAGACAACCCCACAGACTTAGCTACCAAAATGGGTGGTTTTGCTGACAAGCGCTTAAAGATATGCTCCCGGGCCTTTGTTAGCTCGCATATATTTCAGTGACATGACAAACGGATGCGAGGAACAATTAATGGCTTTTGCTGGAGATGAGCGTCCTGCAGCATGGGGTTAGGGATGCACAGAGATGCAGCGGATATGAGGGAGGTCTTAAACTTCGGACTGCCTCTACAGGCACGGTGGCCGGAGCGTCTCGTTCCTGTTGTTAGTCACGCGGGGCTGTGGGCAGTGCTGTCACCCTGATCAGGGTCGGGAGCAGGAGGAGGCAGCTCTGTCCCAGCACGGGATGACAACGTACTGGGGCTGCGCGAACCCAAGGCAGAGGGAAGGACACCGTCAGGGAGGGCCACCCTTCCCGGCGGGAGCGTCGTTAACTGCTCGGGGCCGGGGAGCAGAGGGTGGAGCAGGGGCAGAGGGGACGGCGTCCCTCCTCCTGAAACTACACCCCTGACCTGCCTGTGGACAAGCAACCACGGCGGGACGGTCCTTGCCGGCGTCCCGTGGCCTCCCTCGGGCGACGTGAAGCTGCGGCCGCAGATGAGCCCCCGGCCTGCCAGCCCCGGCGGGTGGAGGGGGGCGCCGGGGCCGCGGCGCGGGGGAGCCGCGGGCGGCACCTAAAAAAATCGTTTCCTTCCGGAGCGGCGGCCGCCCCTTCGCCGGCGCGGCTCGGGCACCGGCGGCGGCGCCCTCCGGGGTGAGGCGCTCGGCAGCCGCGGAGGAAGCCGGCTGAGCGGCGAGCGCGGAGCGGGGGCTGAGCGGTGGGAGGGGCGGGGAGGGACCAGCCGCCGCGGTGACAAGGTGCCAGCGGAGCGGAGGGGCCGCCCGCCGCCAGTGCTCCGCCGTTCTCCCGCCCGGAGAAGTTTGACTGGGGAGCAGCGCAGGCGCCCGGGCCGCCGCGGCGGGGCAGGGAGCCGCGCCGGGAGCCGCCGCGCCTGGGGCCGCCGCGGGACGGGGGTCGGCTCCAGCGGGAGGCGGCGGCAGGACGCCGGCAGCGGCAGCGGCACTGCGGGAGCTGCCCCGCCCGCGCCATGGCAGCGCGGCCGCGGAGACCCTGGCTGAGCGTGGTGCTGGGGCTGGTGCTGGGCTTCACCGCCGCCTCCTGGCTCATCGCCCCCAGAGTGGCCGAGCTGAGCGAGAAGAAGAGGCGTGGCGCCAGCCTCTGCTCCTACTACGGCCGCTCGGCGGGGCCGGGGGCGGCCGGGGGCGCGGCGGCGCCGGGCGGGCAGCAGGCGCCGGCGGAGGCAGCGGCGGTGCTGGGCGGCAGGAGTTTCAGAAGCAGCCCCTGGGAGCTGCCGCCGGCGGGCACGGCGTCCAGCCCCGGCGCCGGCGGGGAAGGGGAGCCGGAGGAGGAGGAGGAGGAGGAAGGCGGCGGGAAGCGGAGCGGCCGGCCCGGCGGCAGCCGCAACGGGAGCGGGGACTGGGGGGGCGCCCCGGGCTGCGCCAAGCCCCGCAACTTCCTCTACGTGGGGGTGATGACGGCCCAGAAGTACCTGGGCAGCCGGGCGGTGGCGGCGCAGCGAACGTGGGCGCCGTCGGTGCCGGGCCGCGTGGAGTTCTTCTCCAGCCAGGGCTCCGCTGCGCCCCCCGGGCTGCCCCCGCTGCCCGTCGTCGCCCTGCCCGGCGTGGACGACTCCTACCCGCCGCAGAAGAAGTCCTTCCTGATGCTCAAGTACATGCACGACCACTACCTAGACAAATACGAGTGGTTTATGCGGGCGGACGACGACGTCTACGTTAAAGGTGACCGGGGCGCGCCGGGCGAGCGGGAGCGCTGGCCTGGGGGCGCGTCGGGGTCCCGCGTGTGGTCGGCTGGGGAGACTCGGTTTCGGCCCGGGCAGGGGAGCGCAAGGGGTGCCTCGCCTCACCCGCCGCGTTGGCGGCGTTTGCTTCCAGTCCCCGTGTGCGGGGCGTGCGGTGCCGTCGCTGCGGGCGCTGAAGTGCTGCTGGGAGCCCCGAGGTGTCGCCGGGGCGCGTTGAAGGGACGAGGTAGCGGCTTGGCCCGCGCCGGGCGCGGCGAGCGGTCCTTGCAGGGACCCGCATCCGCGCTTGCTGCGGGCGAGGCTATGCCGTGGGTCGGCGGCAAGGGCCCGCTCCGGCCTGGGCCGGTGCGGCGGGACTGGGCGTGGGCAGGGGAGGGGCGGGGCGGTGGCAGCGCCGCGTTCCGCCGTGCTCGGCTGCGCGGCCGGAGGGTGGCAGTCCCGCCTCGCCCCGCCGCCCCTGCGCAGCCGGTGGGCGGGAGCGGCGGCGAACGCTGCGGGCCGCGTCCTGCCCCGGGGGCCGGGCAGCCCCCGCCGCGGCTGCGGCCCGGCGCCACGGCTTCGGTGCGGTACTCGTCGGAAGGGGCGCTCTCAGCACCGGCGCAAGTTCGCCGCCGCCGGCTCACGGGCCCCGCGGCTGAGCAAGCGCAGCCTCCGACGGCTGCTCGCAAAGCTGCTGCTCCCGGCTGCAGCGTGTGCCTCTGAAAAGCGCTGCCCCGGTTCCCCTGCGAGTTTTCCAGCACCGCTGGGAAATGCTGTCCCGGCCCCGCTGCCCGTGGTGTGCGCTTGCTGCTGCTGCTCGGGCAGCGTCCTGCGCTTAGGAAAGAACGGGAGGCTGGAGCTGGAAGCCTGAGCCGGGGCTGTGAGCGTGGCTGCCGGCGCTGTCGGAAGCTCTCTTGAACTGGAGGTCACCGTCTCCTTCCCTGCTTGTCACTCTCTTTTGCTCGAGTCCTTTCACAGGCTGCTTGCTTGTCAGCTGACAGTCGTCTGTGACATACTCGCACACGTACACGGGTACATCTACATGTACATATATGCGGCTGCAGACGTAAATTTGTCTCTTGTTTCCTTTGGGCTCATTTTGGAGTCATAACGAACCTGTCTTTGACTGGGTCCCACATTCCGAGTGAAACCTCTCCAGAAACTTTTAATTTCGAGTGAATATGGAACCACAGTATCTTAAAAGAAATAGGTAAGGGGCTTGAAGGAAAAGCATGTAGATATTGTAGCACGTGGGAGTAGTTTGGACGGAGCCCACGTCTTACCTTGTTCTGACAGTTACTCTGTGGTCAAACATACTGATCTCAGTTCATTGAGATTTGCTCTGCTCTTTTCAAAAATCTATCCTCTTAAAATAATACCTGGCATTTCCCCTCCCCTCCCCGTCCTCCCCAGCCTGGAACTAGATTGGCAAATTGTCCCACTTTAGAGAGCATTTTAAACTAGCGAGGGAGTGCTTTCCATCAGTGTCGGTTGAAGAGAACAAGGTCTGCTGATAAAATTAAGTTTTGATTATATTCTGGCTTTTGGCTGAATGGAAATGTTGTTGCAATGTTAACTAATTAATAAAAGAAAAAAAGGAAGTTGTCTGTCAAAGGTAAACTTGTCCCAGGATATTTTTGATGAGGTATAGGATACTGCTTTGGAAGAGGTTACCTGTGACAGTCTCAGGTGTGGGTGATGTTTTTAAAAAAGCTGTAGGTCTGGGGAAGGAGAACGCTGGCAGACTAAGCAGAGAAATACCAGTAATCTTTTCCCTTTTTCAGGTGAAAAACTGGAGGAGTTTCTTCGTTCACTGAACAGCAGTAAACCCCTGTATTTGGGCCAGACTGGTCTGGGTAATATTGAAGAACTGGGAAAACTCGGGCTGGAGCCTGGAGAGAATTTCTGCATGGGAGGGCCGGGAATGATCTTCAGCCGGGAGGTTCTCAGGAGAATGGTGCCACACATAGGTGAATGCCTTCGAGAACTGTACACCACTCATGAGGACGTGGAGGTGGGCAGGTGTGTCCGAAGGTTCGGAGGAACTCAGTGTGTTTGGTCGTACGAGGTAAGTGACCACATAAATTGCAATGTGCTGTTTGTTCACAAAGTCTGACGTCTTGCAAGGTATCTGTACCCGCAGTCTCTTTCCACCAGAACTGTGTTCCAATGCGTGCATCAGGGGGTAACCTGCAGGCTGCAAGGAAGAAAGCGGGAAACATTCATGACATGTTGCTGCAAGTGTATTTATTTCTACTTGTGTCTTTCAATTTTCATCGGTGACAGTTGCTGCAGCCATGCTGTAAGCATTGCTATGCTCTACGTTGCTAAAGCATTACCTTGAGGGTTTCTATAGCTAATCCTTGACAGGATGCTGCTGCATTTGACGCATGCTGGTCAGGTTGGATCTTTTTAAGAACTGGGTTTTGCGTAAGTACGCGGCGTATCTGTCTGCGTCGCAGCTTCTTAAAATACTTTGTGGTATTTGAAGGAGACTTGCCTGTATTTTCTTAATTATTCAGATGTATTGGACTGGAGTTCATTACTGGCAGAGGCAGAAGCTGGGGCTGGTTTTCTTTTTTTGTTGTGCAGAAATGAAATTTGCTACTCTGCCTGTGCCTCTGACAGGCTTTTAAAGGTGTTTTTCTTAGGTGAAACAGTGTTAAAATGTATTAAGGGCACACACAGTTTAACAAATCTTCCTATGCTGGAGTCATTTTAAGAGCAAGTGCCGTCATTCAGTAGCAGCATTTTCTGAAGTACTAAAGATGTGTTGTGATACCCAGAAAGTTTGTTTGCAATGCCGTAACTAAAGTTCAGGCCAATTTCTCTGGAAATACTGTGGTTAGAGGCTAAGACTATCTTTGTAGGTAAAAATAGACTAAGCATGCAACTGCCAGAAAGGGTAAAGGGTGATAGCGACTGTGTTGAATAGGATTATGTTTTTTTTGGTGAGGATGAAAGAAATCAAAGTGTTCAAGAGAAAAACTGAAATGCTTGATCTTTGCTTGGTGGCTCAACTGGCGTAGGGAAGACTGGCTGCCTGTCAGGATTTGTTCTGCTGCCCTACAGAGTTGGCTAGTAAGCTGTGCTGGCTTGCGGGCAAGGCGAGGGTTACAACTGTGACTTGGGGGGGTGGGACATATTTGTTTTTGGACAGAAAGCGTAAGAAAAGAAGAGGTTTACAGGCCTGCAATGAGCCAGTCTTGTCCCTGGGGCTTTGTAGAGTCTAATTCCTGTTCTGCCAGATGTGAAGGCAGGGTAAAGGCTGGGTCTCCCACATACCAAATGACTTACAGCTGAGGTGATGGGTCTTATTCTGCCTCTGCTGATGGAGCTCCTCCACTTTCAATAAAGAAATAGTCATGGGGTGGCTGAGGGAGGGAATCTAATAACAGGGTTTTTAGGGCACTTATGCAGAATAAAGGAGACAAAGACCTGCCCTTGGGCTGCAATTTGACGGTTGGTTGCTCTAAGGTGACATAAGTATGGGCTTTCAGTGAAGGGTGGCTGCTCCTTTGGATTGCAGCCCTGTTCTGCAGGACTTGTGCAGCTCTGTGGTGAGGTGGAGGAGGGGCAGGATCCACTTGAACCCTGAACGTGACCAAAAGTGTTTTCTTCAGCTGAATCAGTACCCATGGCAAAGCTTTGCTGAGCAGGAGCATCAGAGGAAAGAAGGGCTGGTCACGTTCAGCCGGGAATGAAGGGGCAGGAGAGTGTCAAACTGCCCTTCTTGGCAGAGCTTGCACTCGAATTGGCTGGAAGCAACAGTTGAACTGCAGCCTAAATCTAGTACATGTCCTTGCTGCGTGAAGAAGTATCTGCTAGAAGCGTTGCATTTTGCATGGATCATCTTCTTTCTGCAGAAGATCCGTCCCTGCTCTGATACATTTTTCAACTCTGTCTTCATTTATCCCTCAGTTTTGATGATGCTGTAATGCTTAAGGTGTAATAAACCTGACACATTTTGTCTAAAATCTCTCCGTGAAACAAGGAGATATTTTTGGTTTTGTTAGGTGTCAGCAACTTCTGCTTCCCTAAATCCACAACAGTAGAGATTCAAAAGGGCCTTTTGCTTTTGTGTTTTCAGAATCTGTATTTCGAGCTAGCACTCTCTCTTCCACTAATTTTGAAGCCCTGGGATGTTTTTCTTGAAATGAGTGAGGAGATTAGCTTGGATTTAGTGACTCATACTCGTTGTATTCTTTGGAAACAAAATATAGTTAAAAAGCTGAGATGTGGTGGTGTTCCTCGCTTTGCTGTTCGGAAGGGACTTGACTACAGAGGGCCATTTGGGAAAAAAGGCCGATTGCTTTCTTTCCCCCCTCTACGCTCCCCCCCCCCCGTTTTCTTTTTAAATGATGTTTCTGGTTTCAGAAGACTATTCTGTAATTTGTGACCTAAGTTTGTAAGAGGCCAGATAGTGTAGTTCCAGAAAAGGACAAAATAAAATGCAACGCATGAGTTAAGTGGCTATAACAATTCAAGCAGAAATCAGACATTGTCAGGGTATAAATACAGACTATGAGGGAAGGTTTTTCGTCAGGAAGTGAACAATGACAAATGCATCATAAAAAGACTTCAGAGACCATTTGTCAGTGTATTTGAGACATTTATTTTAATGTTGAGTTTGTAAAGCTTTTCTTTGTGTAGGCTTTTTCCCCCCTTCTGTGGGAGAAAGTATCACAGAATCATCGAATACCTCAAGTTAGAAGGGACCCATAAGGATCATCAAGTCCAACGCATGCTACATTCATTTTAAACTTTAAAACTACATTCATACAAAAAACTGCATCCATAAAAACCACCCTATATACTTCTGATCTTTTGGTAATGCGTATGTTGATATTGAAAGAGAATACTGTACTTTGTACATGGAATGTAATTCTGACTCCTGGTGCTGAGTTACCAAGGTGCTGGAGCACGCTTGGGGTGTGTCTGCATGTCCATGAAGAAAGGGTGGATACACCTTCCTCTTAATGTGCCTCCTTCTAAGATGTCAGCAGCTATTTATGTGTAGGACTCTGTGGTCTAGCTCACAGCTTTCTAGTCAGTTTTGAAGGTTTGTACGTTCTTAAAGCAAGTATTTCAAAGGTTTTCCTCTTTAAGAATAAGCCCTCGTTTGAATTAGCAAAGCATCCCACAGGCAAGCAAGAGACAAACATTAGGAGAAGTTCTCAAGTGATGAAAAATGTCTCATGAGTTCTGCATGTGGGTATCCAGAACCATCTCTCAACCTCCATGGAAATTTAGACCTCAACATGTTCAGCTTTTTCCTCATGTTTGCTCTCATTTGATGGGAGATGTTTTCTCAAGACTTATGTGCAGTTGGTGTATTGGAGGTGGTACTTCCATAGAAGTCTAGTGCAGAAGGCTCGCCGTTGAAGTGTGTTTAAAAGCAGTGTTTGAAATGAGATGATGTCATTGTGGCACAACTACTGTAAGAGTCACCTCATTTAAACCCATCGCATCATCAGGCTTGACAGTGCCTGTGACATTATACAAGGAATGAGCTTGATTTTTAAAAAGAGACTTGCAGAGGAAGAACTTGTCTGCTTTAGGGTCACCAGTGGATTCAGTGCTTTAAGTGAATCCATGGAACAAAGAACAATGAAACCCTGATGTTTTTACCTTTTACCCTGAAATAGTTTTCTGTACTTCAGCATAAAATCAAGTAAACCAAGCCACATGGGAAGCATTAGTTTCTGTTGGTGTCCTCAGAGTTATCTTTATTTTGAAAATACTGTCTTTCCTAGGTGTTCTGAATGTCTCTTTCATGCGTACAGAGCTGATCATGGTTATTGGTCATCCTTTGACAATGCATTTTGCTAAACTATTCTGCTTGAGCCTTTTTGAAGATAAGTGCTTGTTGCAGGTTACCAGGTAAATCAAAGTAGAGAGTCGCTCCAAGTGTGTGTAGTCTTCTTAAAGACACTGATAGTCCACAGGTTGTTTTCCTCCTGCTTCTTGCCAATCCCCAGAGCTGATCAGGTTTTGTTACTTTTCCTGGACTGTTCTTCGTATCTCTTCTTGTCCCAACTTGGAAAATCTCCCAGAGATAACTTTTTTCCTGACTTGCGTTTTCCAGTGTCACGTCTTCTGATGGGATCAAAAGATGAGCTTCTACTGAGGTAGAAAATGCTCACAAAGAGAAGCTGGAAGTTGTAAACAAGCAGAGTTACAGAAATTATTTGAAATAAGTGCTAATTAAATGTGCTTATGTTTACTGTAATATTTCATTAGGTATCATAAATGGGCCATGTTTCTTCTCTTAGGAGAATAGTGGCTTTCAAGCTACTCTCCCAGTTTGGTATGTTTCTTGGGAGTTTTCTGGAAGTAGACAAATAGGTATAAAGTGTGGCCAGATCATTTTAGGTCTTCAGGCTTTCTTTATTCTGTGGTTTACATGGTCAGACTGATTTCCACCTAGTTTCAGTTCTTATGTGAGAAGGTATGTATTAAGTCATTGCCACTATAGGCTGCTGTAACATAGTCTCTAAAATAGGCTTTTGTTTAGTTATTTGATTTCGTTATAGAACATGAAACACTGAAAGAATACATACATTATTTAAAGTGTAGCAAGAACTGCTACGCCTGGAGGAGTTAATTCCATCCGACCGGTGCTTGGCTAATGATTTGAGCTCGGGATTAGTGCACAGGTTGGTTACTCTTTAGTACAGACTTGGAACTGGGCAGCAAGTGAATGTGTAGTTCCAGCCCGGCTGCAATGTTTCTGGCTTCCTGGGTATCACATGGAGAAAAGATTTTTGGTCTGCTTTTAAGAATTCTTGTAAAGCATGCATACACTTTAGGAAACAAAGAACATCTTAAACTAGAGGTATAATTTTAGGAAATTCTGGAGGAGGAGAAGCAGCCTGGGAATCGACCCAGGATTCTTGAATACTGTTTTGTGTATGATTTAGTCTTGAAGCAAACCTAGGAGAGGGAAGGTTGCCTCTTCATTTATTTTTTTATGTAGTGCTTTTGAGAGACATTTTTGGCAGTCATCTTCCACATCGGTTGAAGTTTTACCTTGAGTAATCTAACCTTTGTGAACATTCAAAAATGGAAGAAGGTCTCTTCTGGAATGTGCTCGTTTAACCAGGCAGTTAGGATATTGAAGATTAAAACCTGAGGTACTGACTGCACAGACTGTTTGTTAGTTTTTGTTTTTTTCTTAATTTTTAGTTTGTGGTAAAACATTTGATGTGGAAACCTGGAAGTATTTCTTTTAATAATTTTCAGCTAGGATCGTCCTTTTGTGCCTGCTTCTTGTGTGCACTTGATACGCTGAAGGATTTTGTGTTTTCATAATCATAAAGGTTGCTTTAAAGTGCATTGAGTGCATCCCTAAGCTTCTTTGCTTTTTCCTTCTTTATGCTTATTTTTTTACAGCCATTCAAGGGCAAATTAACATCCAAAGGACGATAATTCGATCACCAGGGACGCTGCTCCTTTTTTGAGTCTGCATGTGCCGGTATGAGGGAGGTGTTTGTTCATGTGGCCCTTTCTGAGTGCGGCAGGTAGAAACAAGCTCCTCATGGTGTGGAAGCAGCTGCACTGAAGAAATGCAGCATTTCTTTGGTTGTATACGTGGCCGCAGTGCAGTGGAAGTGTATGTGGCCTCGACTATACATGACATGAGGCACACGCTGTAGGTCCGTGTGCACGGAAACGTGCATTTGTACATAGATAGGCATATAGTTAGAGCTCGTGCCTGGTTGATAACCAAGCCATAAATGGAGGTTCTTTGGAGCTTTTGAGCTGTGCTTCTAGGTAATTACTTCAGCCTCCCTCTGGGAAAGCTCAAGAATTTAGCTTTCAGCTTGTTTTTAATTTCTCTTCATAGTTATATCTGTGCCCTTCTGTTCTGTATACACATGTATTTTGGCTTCCAGCTTCAACAGAACTTAGGTTTTTGGCTTTCCATTTTCCTTGAAAGCCTTTTCTTTCCAGCTACGCACGTAGCACACCTGTTAGCATAAGAACTTTTCATCACCAAAGGGGACTATCTTATGGAGCAGCTCTTATCCTGCCAGAATCGCACTGCTTGCTGTTGTTGATCGTGATAAAACACAGTGACTTTTTCTGACACTTTTTATCAATTTTGGGCAAAATTTTCTGATGTGCATGAGTCTCAGCTCTGGAAGTCAGGGAATTTAACTAGGAGAGATGTAGTTGATGACACAGCTTTTAGCAAATGAAACTCGGCAAATGAAACAGTTTTGTTATGTGCTATTGATATTTTTAATGGTGGTTTTAAAAGAATTTGTTAGGTATAAATCTAGGTATAAATCCTGCTAGAAGCAACGAAAGCAGGTGCTGGTATTTTGGATCCTTCTTTTCTTCTACTCTGTATTTTTGTGATTGAAGATCTTTTTCTTCCTGTGGTGGTGGGAAGTAGTTGCACCTCGCTGAGGGTAGTTGACTGTAATAGAAAATATTGTCAAACGGTAAAAAGTTTTTTCTTACTATTTGGCTGTAGTAATTTTGGAAAATGTAGCATTTGCATATTCAAGAGGGTCATGCAAATGTGTATGTATTTCTTTTGTGGTATTTGTGGCTTGAGGTTTGCTTAGGGTTGTAGAGCACGTCTGTTACATCTCAGCAAAAACTGGTTATTGTTTGTGCCTTCAGGAAAGAATTCTGTACTGCAATTATGCATTGGGCCTTCCTCCGTCCTGGCCACGGTAAGTTGGTGCTCACTTCCCTCTCCAAATCTGGTAGCCTTGGTTTTTACTGCACGAAACCCAAGAATAAACCTACCTTCAGACTCTGGTCTGAAACTCCTGTCCATGCTGTGCTGTCGGCGTGTGTGCTTGAACGTGACAACTGTGTCATGGGAGAGAGATGTCGGAGAGGTATGGTCTTCATGAGGCAGAGAGCCTTGACTGAGTAAGGGTTGGTCTTCGTTCTCCAGTGAGCTTCTCAACTATCCCAGCCCTGCCTGAGCTTCCTAACTCATCGCTAGAAAAGTATTTTGAACAGCAGTGGCTTTATTATTTTAGCTGCACATAATGCCAGAAGCAGGAGGGCAAAATGCTGGAAGAAGGTAGGTGGGAATAACAGGCTGACATGCCTTTGCTGAGTTTGGCATGTTAGAAAACAGCTACTACAAATCAGCTGCCCATGACTGGGTGTTGGATCCTCACAAGCAGGACTTCTTTCATGAGTTTTTGCCTTAAAAAGGATGGGGTGCTGATGTTCTTGGTGTTCATGTGTGTGTGGATGTCTATGTATGTGTGTGGGTGTGTATATATTTTTAAGAATAATGCAGTGTATTGCCATTTGCCTTTTTGCTCTGCTTTGAGCTGTGAATAATCATAAAGACTATTAAACTTAACGTCATTGGGCTTGCTGGCAGCTGTTTCTGGAGGCTGATGACCACTGTAACAATCGCTGTGCCTAGACCTGTCTGGGATTGTAGGAACCTCACCCCTACGTGGTATAATGTTGTTTCTGGTAAACACACCGGTTATCTTCACCTCCTGACGGTGTCTTGGCTGGTGCAGGGAGGGATGTGAAAGCACTTGGGCTCCCACATGTATCTCAACAGGGTTTCCATTAGCTGTGCACGCTGGTGATAAAACTCTCCTAAAAGTTCATTAGTTCAGAAGCAGAAAAACCTAACTGAGGCTGTTGGAACAACTGTGTTAAAATATATTCCTGAGTGTCAGTTAGTTATTGACTTGATTAAATGGGAGCTCTCAAATTTTTCATATTTCTGAACGTTGTTGACACCTACTTTAGTGTCTGAAAATACATTTTGGTAGTCGCATTCCTGCAGGTAAGTCCAGAACTGCAGGAGCTTCCCACCCATCTCAGTTTAAAAGAACTTTGTGGTTGCTAATTGGCATGTTTAGTTTAGTACTAAACTCATAATTTTAGTAAATAACTTTGCTGTTAATTTTCCATTGCTAAACGTCATTTGGACACCTACTTTTTTCCTTGGAAATGGACTTTGAAAAGGCTTTTTTGGAGGTTCTGCCATAAATCTGTGGAGTGGGCAATAAAAACAAACCAGTTGATGGTTTCACCAGTTTTAATATCCATGTTACCTTCAGTGTAGGTACCCTTTGTATTGTTTGAAACTTGAAAGAAAATTAAATGTGATGCCCTGGGTTGGGGGAGGAAGGGATTTGTGCTTTTTTTGTTGATTTTTATTTAGTTGTTTCTATGTTTAGCCATAATTATATTAATCAGCTTGGTCAAAATAAGGCTGTCTCTGCAGGCTACATACTACCTTGTGCAAATGAAGTAACTTTTCATCCTTACCACATCCATTATCATCATGTAAGTGGGTAACAAAATAGTTGCTGGATTAAGTATTTCAATTACGTGGGACGAGAAGCTTTAATGGGTAAGTACAAGGATAGAATCATACAGTGTTGCTCTGTTATTTTTTAAACAGTTTCAAGAAAATTTGTATGTGTTTTATAGTATAATTACTATTCTTTGTTCACTGGGGATCAATACATAGTAATGAGAGATGTCCAGTAGTGTTTTGGCATCTGTTCATCAGTACAGATAATAAAACAGCAACACTTTTGTATTTAACAGGTTGATATTTGCATTAATTCACACACTCTAAGGAGGTATTTAAGATACCTTCCACACTTTTCATCATTTGTTTTTATAAACGTGTTGAGCTCCATCTAAAATAATGGGGTTTTCCATTTTTCCTGTGCTGTGCCACTGGAATACTGTTACAAAAATTCAATTGCCGTAGTAAGTAACTTCTTGACTTATGCTTTTAACTTGTTTGAGGCAAATATGCAGCCATTTGTTCTGCTATGAGTTATTATTTATATTAGATAGCTCTTGTTTCGTCCTTTCTACTTACCCACCGATATTCCTAAATGCTACAGAGCATTTATTTGGCGAGGTGCCAGAATCCATGCTTTCTGTTTCTCTTTTTCTTTTAATCACCCTTCCTTTCACTTGCCTCAGTCTCCTTTTTTTTTTTTTTTAAAAAAATGTGTGATCAGGATTAGGTATGGTACTACATATGAGAAGTCGTCTGTAGCTCCTGCTGTGGTGCTCAGCCTCACTACTGCAGCTGAGGATTACACTTAGCATTTTTAAGGCTTCATCACATTGTAAACTCATCATTTTGCAACTGGTTACTACTAGGTCAGCGTCATCTTCAGCCATTTTGACATCTTGAGCTTCTGACTGCTAGAATATTTCACTTGTGTCAAAATTTACAAATACAGTAGTCGCATGCTTAATCCTGTTGCTGTTGGAAAACTATGCTGTCCTAAACATGATGTTGCAGTATCAGGTAAAAATTGCCTTTTCCTGTGTAAAGGGAACGTGCCTGGTTAGTACGGTGACCTCCACAGCAAGGGCAGATGCTGTGAGAGTAGGAGAGGGAATGTGCTGTATTGTAGAGCATATCACATGTGGAAAATGCTAGCCGTTGTTCCAACTCTACTTGTACCTCCTAGCAGACATATGATTAGTGAATAAGAAAGATTTTATCTCACAAAGAGCTTAATCACACATGATGTTAATTGTTAAGAGCTTTCATTCCAACTAAAGGAAGCAATTCAGTGCATCTTAGAGGAAAGTTGCCTTTTGGTCTTTCAACTTTATACTCTGTGATTTGCCATTTTCCTTTTTGATGTTGTTCATTGTGAAATTACTGCAAATAAACATGTAAATTATCAGAAACCCCTGAAGGAGATCAAAGGACTATCTCTGAATGTTGGACTTTCTTTTTGAAGACAGTTACTTGAATCCAAAGTTGAACATCTGTGGAAGACAAACATGCAGTAGTTTCCAGTTCGTCTCCACAGCCATTGTAGGCAGGAGAAATACTGAATGAATACCAGAGTCTGCTGGTAGAGTTGATCTTTCTGACTGAAGCATGTTGACCATGTAGTACAGATCTTTTCTGTGGAAAAGCTGTGACTTCATACCTACTTTGGAAAAGAAAGATCAGATGTATACTGTTTATGAGTGCTTTAAGTCATGATGAATTGAAATGGAAGAGTCCAATTAATTGTTTGAGGAACTAAATCTTGAAGAAGTGTCTGTGTATATGTGTACGCACACACGTGTGTATGTGTGTGTATATGTGTATGTGTATATATATATACACATAACAAATGCTAGGGGAGCGTGCCAGTACATTTTAATGTCATAGCTAGAGGCAATTTCCATGAAATATCTACAACAAAATATCTACAGACTTCTAAAAGAGGTTTTTGGATAGGTTGGAAAATACATTCCCATGAAAACAGGGCTTGTATAAATGCAAGGGTGATTTCCAGCGTTAATGCTGCTTCTGAGCTTTTCAACTTCAATACTAACTAGTAAATACACGTGTGTTAAATCTCATGTGTACCTATATTCCTTAAGGAGTTTACATCACGCCTGTGTCTTAAGGTTGGCACCAGTCCTGCAGCTAATGTGAAATGAAGAGCTCAGTCTTTGCAGCGTCTTTGCCAGCTCTGGGAGCTTTCTTGGAAGAGAGGTGCCAACTTTTGCAGAACTCAACTTTTCCTAAGTAAGTAAATTAATGCAAGTGGTTGACCTAAAGCTGCCTCTAGAGCCTCCTTGCAGTGGCCTGTGTCACCTGCTGCTACATCCTTAGGTTCAAATAGATCGGTTTTCTGTGCCCTTTTGGCAGTTGAATGGTGAGAAAAGACACACGCTTGAGGAAGCTGTGGGGGGCCGTAGCAGACGCAGGCATTAAAGCTGCTGTCTATGACAGGTGGTGGTGGCTGCAAGGGAATGAGTCCACCTTCTGTCTTTGCTCGGATCAAACCCCCTGTCTTTTTATACCCTTTTCTTAGAGCTGACCAGGGAAATCTTTGGCTTGCAGGAGAGATGCAGCCCTTGAGTTTGGCATAGGCTGTAGTGGCTTTTTTGTGCTTTGCATTTGGCTAACACAAACCATGTGGTAGCAGGAAACTTCACCAAAGGGTTTGGTTAAGCGCAGACAGTCCTCAGTCAGGGGAAGTTTTGTCTCCTCCCCGTCTTACTCCACGTGCTGTCTGTATACAGGGAGGGAACTGTGTTCGTTCCTACATCTGATCTCTCTAGCCTGCTTTGTGGGAAACCTCTTCAAGTTGAAGTTCAATTCAATGTATGTCACGTACTGAATACAGGGACTTATTTCCTGCCATGAAATTGCCCCTTGCTCAGGGCTCACACTCCCTCCACATTCTGTCCCTTTCTGTGGCTTCGCCCTTCACGTTCTGTTGCCACCTTGTCTTGTCTGCAGTAAGATTTTTGCTCTGGCTCTTGCCTCTGCTTTTGAAGTGACATGAAAGCCCATAGAACCATAAAGAACCGCTCTCTGTTACTGTGGGATTGAAACTGTTTTGATGAAGGCTACAATCTGTCTGTAAAAGGAAAAAAAATCTTGTTAATGAAATAGATGTGCAAGGCAAACTTGCTGAAGGAATGATGTGGGCTGTTCCAGTTTCACTGAGTGGTTTGAACATGCCTAGGAAGGGGAGATGTCATTTTCCGTGCATGAAACGTTAATAACTTTTGGAGGTTCGTGAGGAGGAAGTACATTTTTTCCAGTCATTTTTGAACTTTTTTTTCTCTGAAGTCCCATAAAAGTAGCTCTATTTTCCTGTGCTTGCTTAAATCAAGAAATCCGTGCCCAGACACTTCTCAGCTGCATTCTCTTCATCACATCTTCGGTTGAAAATGCTTTTTTTCCCTAGGAATATGGCTTCTATAGTCTTACATTTCTGGAGAAAGTCTTACAATCCTTTCAAAAGCATTTTAGTTTCTGTTGTAAGAAGGTGACAACTGGGACACGAATAATTCTCTGAGGTTGGGTGGGGAGTAGGTTACTCTTGTGTTGATCTGCAGTGCAGTCCATCCTGGAACAGAAGAGCGTGAGTCACCAAATTTGTGTTTTTCACACCATGATGAAGGCACTGAAGACAGTGCTCTTCCTTCTTCCTTCTGTGTCATGCTGTAGCGCTGAGCAGGTGCATGCCATTGCCTGAAGTGCTGCTTTGACACCAGACATACTTTAAGATAGACTCAAGGTTTCCTGGGGCTTCCTGTACACCTCTACATATTGAGTGTGTTTTTTTTTTTTTAACTACTTTATCTTCAGTACAGTTGTTCTGTTGCACAAAGCCATACAAACTGTTGCTGAACTCCTGAGGCCACATTGTTTATACGCACCCTCTCTGTTCACTCACAATCCAAAGTTCTTCAGCTATTACGTGTTCATGATACGTAGCATTCTTTGTCAGGAATTTCCAAAAACTGAATAATGTGATCATCCTGGGGCACCTGTCTTCAAGGTTTTGCCTAAACTCAGGGAAGGAATAGCTTTTAGAAAGCATTTTTAATGTTTAATAATTTCATACGCATTAGTGCCATGGGGTTTCCAGAAGATGAGATTGCCCAGCAATAAAAATGTTTTCAACACGGTGCTGTGTGTTTCTTAGAGTTTCTCCTTGAATGCCTGCAGCCATATTCTGTGTTCGGAATCTTTCAGATTTAAGGATGATTCAAAGACAAGCTGTCTTGACAGCTGGTTTTGTCCTTAGGCATTGCACCTTTTTGCTGATGGATCTTAATTAAACTGAATGTTTAGATTTTCCTATGATAAAGCCTAAAGGGTCACACCCAAAGTTGTCATTTTTATTTGGAATCCTTTTAATTTTGTCTGTTGTCAAGTCATTTATCCTGAAATCTTTGTTGGAGGCTTCTGGTAGCTGGAAAGCAGCAAATAGAGTTGAAAAAAAATAGGTGAAAAAAATCTGACAAAAAGAGAGAACCCTCTTAATGTGAAATCATACCTAAGCTGTAAATGATGCTGACAGGCTGTTAAAAAGTGCTGCTGTGAGTTGTAGCATAATATGTTTACTTTGCATGTTTTAAAGGCATGCAGTTTGGTATAAAGTACACATTTTATGAAGATTTGTCAACGAGTATGCTGTGCCTTGTTAACCACATCATTTATGAGCAATTTTCTGTTTTGTGCTTGCCATGGTTATGTAGTTAAACTTGGTTTGGACTGCATGCTTTAAAAAGGAAACAAGGAGTATTTTTGACAGCCTAACAATAAAATCAGTGAAAAATTATATTAAATGGTATTTGTTTGAAATCTAGAGGAGCAATGCATTAAAGGCCGTTTGTTCTTTGCATGGGGAAGAACTGACTGATGGGATCATCACACTCCACAAATCTCTTGGAAGACTCAACACTTCAGGTGGTAAGACATAAGGAGAGGTAGGTGAAAGATTTAAAGTGGGGGCAAAGGTAGCTTGTTACTGATTGGAAGCATTAATCAAAAACATGCTTACTTAAGGCATTGACGTGCTACTGCTGTCCCATTCGATGTGTTCAAGGAGAGATTGGAAGAGATGTGATATACAGTAGGCTGCAATATTGAAGGGAGAATGAATCTGTTTAAACTGTAGGCAAACTAGGTCTGTTGAGAAGACAAATGAGACAGTAGTGCGGTCCACTAAAAAGCAGTATGATCCTGATTAGTTCATGTCCCCACAGAAATAGTTAGGGAATTCACTAAATAGTCAGTGATATGCTACCTCCAAGCTTGAAAGAACATTTGCTAATGTTTTTGTTAAAAGTTGCTATTATACTAAGGAGAAAAATGAGAAGAGTAAAAGAAAAATAAAGTAGTAGCAGAAGATAGGACACTCCTCCCTCTCCTTCCCATCTTTTACTTTTTAAAATGAAATGAGGGCTGGATGGAGGAAAATACATTTTTCACCCACCAGATTTGAGTGGATTTCATAAATGTTGCTTAGGGGGTAACATATTTTAATATTTATGGTAATTCCTGAGGCAGAAGGTGTCTATCTTGGCTCTGAGCCTAGTCTAAATTTGCAGTACTTCCAATGAGGAAAGCTCTTTGTCTACCACCTGAGCAAATTTTGCATGGAATCCATGAGACAGATAAATAGTGAACCCCCAGATGTTTTTTCTACAGTCTTCTTTTGGAACTGAGACACAAAGATAATTTCTTTCTGCAGCACGTGTCTTCTAGAGGATTGCAAGCTAAATCCATGTTTTCATATAAATCATTACCATCCTGATTCACATGGTCTTCTGTTGGCAAAACCAATATGGAGTTTAGAAATTACTTCTGGAATAAGGCTGATTTTGCTTTTGATGTTGCAGCAATTGTTTCAGTGGGTAGAATGATGTAATTTCTGTAGTTTCAGTTTGTTTTTATACCTCATTCGTATCCATGAATAGAAAGAAAAAAAGGGAAAACAAAGTAATCTCTTTACAATTGATGAAAATCTATATGAGAAGTGTAACTGATCAAAACTAAATGAAATGCATTATCGCATCACAATCATCATCTGAAAACAACAGCTGTATGAACTCAGATTCAAAATGAGATCTAAAACTGTGCTGAGAAAGAGGAAGACCAAAGCATTTTAACCCCTTACCTGGGCAGCCAGTGTATTTTTTTAATGAAGACTGGATCTCTTTCTATTACATACTACTTCTATAGATATATGCCTATATGCAGCAACTGAAATCAGGATTCTAATAGTTTTCTTATCTGACACTGTACAAAAGATCAGATGACTATATTACTTCTTCTGATGCTGTTAAGAGTTGTGGTAGAGTCAGTCTTGATACGGCATTAGGAAGTTCAAATAATAGTGTTGGTTTGTTTCTGTGTAGATTAAAGGCATTCACTGAAGCTGCGTCCTTCCAGAGCACAGCCATTTCATAACTCCTGCTACTGCCAGCGTGTTTGGGCTCTCACTTCGGAGCTGGTGTGGCTTGTAGGGTGCATTACTACAGATACAGAGGGAGCACGAGGGAGAAGTAGTATAAGGCAACAGAGAAAAACGAATCTTTTTAACTGTGGATTTCCCTCCAACACACACACAGACGCAGACACAGAACCTCTTTCTCTCTCTGCGGTGTGTCGTGTCCCCCACCCCCCAGTCTTGTGGTTCAGTGGCAGCTGTGGTTGGTTTGGACTTTTTAATTAGGTACTAATTACGTGATGGCGGGCTGTTGTCCTTGCTTGTTTGCCAGATGTTGGGCTTGTGGCCAAAATGCATCATCCCTGCTGCTTTGTGTCACATGAGGGAAATCCCAGTGCAATCTGGCTGTCGTGACCTGCGGTTGCTGGGGTGCTTCTAAGTCACATCCTTCATGAGCATAGCACGAATCTTTGTACTGATCTTAAAACGAAGAATTTCTCGGGCCCTGTTTTATGGGCAGCTCTGAGCAACGAAAGTGCCGTTTTTACCTGGGTTTGAAGTCCCGGTCTGATTGTGGGAAGTCTGTGTAAGTCCTGCAAATGGAAGAATAGCAAAGGGAAGGATCTTCAAGTCTAGCGAAAAAAGTTGTTGGATTTTTCTAACTTTTTTTTTAATATATTGTTATTTGAGGTAACATTGTGTAAGTGTTCCTTGGCTTAGGTGCTAATAAACAGGTTGAGACTTTTAATGTGCTATGTGATACTAATGATAGTCATGTTAACTTGCTGGTGTTTGTAGCTTATGAAAGCGTGCCCCTGTCAAGCCTTCTACAAATTGAGGAAAAGCTATGTAGAGCCATGTCCTATAAAGCAAGTTAATTTAAAGCAGTGAAGGATGAACACTAAAAACGCAACCCCAAAAAGCCCCAAAGCCAACCACAATGAATTATATGCTTGCTAGCCCGGATAAATACATGAAGTGAATAGTGAGTGTACCCACAGTTCAGGTCTTTGAGGCAAGCACTGAAGTGCTGATACCTATGCAGTCCGTGTTTCGCAGCCTTCAGCTGTATATGAAGTCCTGTGCTGCATTGACATATGAAACTCCCTAGCTACAATTCAAGCTTATTTTCTGCTCCCAAAAGCTTGGGGGCTTCCCCCCCCCAAATGCCAATCCACCACAACCTCTCTTGCTCTTAGGTGGAATGATCTGTGCTCACTGGTCTGTAAATCCATTGTAACCTGGGAAGCAGAATTATCTAACCCCTTACATAATTTGGTGTATTCAGGAAAGGCATCAATGAAGGATCTGCTGCCCTTCATGAATCACTGATCCAAGCACAGTATTAATTGTGTGAATCATCCATATGGCACGTGTTATCTTTGAAGTGCAAATGCACTGTGATCAGTTGGCCACTTAAACTATCAGACAGCTTTGTAAGTTACTGCTTCACCATGAGTCCTTTGGGAACCAAGTCATGTGTTGGTTTTCTGTGGGCTTTTATGAAGTTACACAGACAATGTGCACTTAAAACACAGGGTTGGTCAAGTGATATGAAAAACTGTAAGTCACTGTACCTTAATCCAAAAATTTCAGTTAGCATGTGCTGTTCCCTCCTGTTCAAGCTGTGTCACAGGTCAGCTTACTGAACAAAGTACATGGGATGTAGTAACGGGAACCCAACTTGAGGTTTTTCACTGCAATATTTAGCTTTGGTACCATGATGTGGGATAATAAGAGGTCAATATTTTGAAACCTGTACTCCTGAGTTAAGCAAATGTATGAACTAAAGTAGGGAGAAAATACATAACCAACTAGTCACATGATTCTCATTATCTTGCCAAACCACAATTGCTCTTGAAGTGTTAATTCCTGAACGTTCATATTTGTTTCTTTCTTTCTTAGTTGTGAATTTTATGTTTGTCTTGTGTGTATGCAGTATAAAACTGTGGTATATTCTTCCCTGTTGCAACACAGCTTTTTAAAGAAACAAACAGAATCTCTGCACATGTTGTAGGGATTTTGTTCTGCTGATCTCTGCCCAGGACAAACAAAAGAATGTTTTTTTGTTGAAATCCTTGTCCTTCTATTCAAGTTATTTAAGGCTTGTCTGACAACAGATATTTCACAGCTGCTGGTTTCCTTCTCAGAGACTTCGACACTAAACATTGACTCGCTGACTTTCAGCAAATAAAACTAAGGTCCAAATTCTATGTGGGGTGGACTTAGATGCTGAAGACTGAGATGTGCTCTCTCACCCATCCTCCTAGGTCAGTAGACCATTATAAGCACCTGGTGTCCAGGGCTTTATTGTTGTTCGTGTCCAGGAGCATTAATTTTGGCAGACCTTTGCAGATGTCGTTCGTATCTGAGGCTCTTTGGGTTTCTTGGTGTGTTTTAACACTGCAACTTTTTATATTAGCTTTAATGCCAAACCCATCACAGAAGTGCAGATGGAGCTAACATCTCTATCTACTCATGTAGGTATCTCCATCACAGCCATGGACCTGTGATCCCTTTCTGTTCTCATCAGTTTTCTATTTGTTGTTTTACAGTGGCACCTCACTTGCAGCCTGAAGTCCTGGGAAGGAGTAAGATTTCCGGCATATCCCTCTCTTAGGTGCTTCATTTGGCTGACTTAATCAGCGTACTGAAGCAGGGCTAGTTTAGATGTTGCAGTTTAAATTTTTTTTTTCTTAAGCTCTATGCCCTTTTGATGAATTGGGCAGGGATCTTAATGGGGTACTTTGGGAAAACTTTACGATGGCAGAAGCCCAAGAGTTAGGCACTTCTATGCCTAATATCATCGCGTGTTAGTATTCTTTTTTGTATCTGATTTTAAAAGTGTATTTCTGGAAACCTGGTGACTAACTCCTGATGTGAAAACAGTTCCTCCCAAGTATGTCCCTTGTCCTTGTGTACGTTATTAGTTGGCACAGACTTCTGTACAGCTATGTTGTCCAAGGATACGTGATCACTGAAATTGAAGGTGACAGCTTGTGGCATTGGAATACAAGTCCTAATGCCCAGAAAAGAGGAGGGGAAAAAGGTAGGAAACGGTGTAACAGCCTTCTGCAAGGTATGAGGCAGAAGATTTTTGGGTAGTTTTTCCAGTAGGATAAGCTATGGAAGGAGCTATTCGAAATACCAAGACGACTGTGCAAGTTCAGCATCTCGTGGGCTTTTAAACGTGGTCCTTGATGCTGCTTATCAAGACTTGCAGAAGTTACATTTGTTTCTAACATACTTGTTCTTCCTCCAAAGCTTTATTTTCTTGCTCTGCTAGCAGTGTGGTTTAGTCTGTTGTCTGCTATCTAGACTGTAGTTATTGCTATTTTAAACACTTTTTGAATCTGAAACTTTCTTGATGACTGTGAAACATACACTTTTGGTTTTCTACATTTACAGCTACTCCTGTCAGTGCTTCCACAGTTAGTCTTGTGTTTTGTTGCAGAGATTTGCCTTTTTCATTTGAACCTCTTCCATGATGCATTTTATGAATTTCTTAATACGCGGGTGCGTCAGCCAGATGCAGTCTTTTAGATAAGCAGGCTTTAAAGCAATGACTTTGTAAGTGGCCGTCTTACATTTATGTCTTGTGACCAGTGTGGCTACTGATCGCTTGTGTGATCTTAGAAACTGGTATGTGTATATCAGAAGTGTAGGAAGAAACAGCAAAAGAAAATTGAAAGATAAGCCATTAAAGTTGGTTCATGATGCTTGGAGGCAACTGTTGAGTAACAGGGAGTGAAAAGTGTCAGATTTTAGTTGTTCCTAAAGTGTGAGTGTAGAAACACCACCACAGGGGAAAGGAGGATCAAGTGAAAGGAGTTTCTTCTACATTGATGGCTGCTTCCTGGATGTATTTCTTGAGTTTTCCCTGAAATATCAAGAATTTTTTTATTAAATGAGAAAAAAACTTTTTACTCCTTGAGTTTTGAACTGCTGTGTGATTTTTTTCCCTTGAAGGCTTGTGCTTGCACAGGATAAATTTCTTGTAACGCATGTGGATGACATTGGATACCCCTAAATAGTGCAGGGCTTCTGCCAGGAGAAGACCATGAAGTTTGGCCAGAAAACACAGGTCCAAAGAAGACTACTTTCCAAAAGTCCATGCCATCCTTGGATAAAGGGCAGAGGAAATTCACATAGGCCAAAATTTGAACTTTGAAGTAGAGGAGGCACCTTGAACTGGAAAAATAAAATATTTTGTCTTTTACTAAGAAACATTTGCCTTGATGATAAACAAGAAATCTTTCCAGTGGGATTTTGTAATCACGGTAGTGCAAAGCACTGCATTAACTACTACTTTTAATTCCATTTAATTGGATTTAAAAAAAAAAATACCATGGAAGGGGATATAGAAATGTCCATTTTTCTATCATCACCTTTAATTTTAGTCCACACTAGAGAGTGGGGTATTACAGCACACAAATTTTAAGTCCAGCTGAAGACTTTGGCAAATTACATTAGTATGCAGTAATGGCAGATGAAAAACAAAGTTTTCATTCAGTTCAAGAAAATAAAAGTTCAGACTTTAAATTGTGTTCTGGGTATACTAGCTGTGTACTAATTTTTTAAATAAGACTTATTAAATTAACCTGTATTTTAATTAAATATAAATATATTTAGTGGAGATTCAGGAGCTCTTTGAGTTTTTGTGTAGGAGTAGTTTGTTGGTTTTTTTTAATACGAGTAACAGATCACTTTTCTGCTGGTATTGTGGTACCACATAGCTGTTGACATAAAGGGACCACAAGTGTGATCCTCCTATATCCTTTTCCACAGCATATGATGTAATTTTAATTCAACATGTTGTTCCATCTTGTGATACAAGAACAAATTAGCAATAATTGTCAGTTTTTCAGAGAACTGCTTTAAATCAAGATTTAATTTCTAGAATACATCTTTTTTTCAAGGCTTGGCACTCAAGTGTAAGTAGTAGAGCTTGTTGAGGTCAGTTTTGTAGTTGGGTTGGGGTGAAGCTCAATGGTGGCTTTTGCATCCTTTATTTAGTGCTTTTATCTGTGTAAGAAACACTGCAGTGTGGCTATTGAGAATATTAGAAAAGACTAAAATGATCATTTTTTTGTCTTCCAGCTCAAGCATTAAGGCAGAAATTTTTATGATGCTATATTAGAAATATAGAATCATAGAATCATTTAGGTTGGAAAAGACCTTGACGATCATTGAGTCCAACTGTTAACCTAACACTGCCAAGTCTACCACTAAACCATGTTCCTAAGCACCACATCTACATGTCATTTGAATACCTCCAGGGATGGTGACTCAACCACTTCCCTGGGCAACCTGTTCAATGCTTGACAACCCTGTCAGTGAAGAAATTTTTCCTAATATGCAATCTAAACCTCCCGTGGCACAACTTGAGGCCATTTCCTCTTGTCCTACCTCTTGTCACTTGGGCAAAGAGACTGACACCCACCTTACTAGAACCTTCGTTCAGGTAGTTCTAGAGAGCGATAAGGTCTCCCCTCAGCCTTCTTTTATAGTTTATAGAATCAGAATATAAATGTGAATTGATGTGCAAAAGAGGTTTTTTTATTTTATCTCTCATCGTGGCTTGCAGCGTTCGTAGAAATATGAGTTAATTGTCCCAGATGAAAGAATAGAAGCATAAACAGAAGATCTCTGAATACTTGCCTGACAGCAAACCCCCAAAGAAAAGACTGGTACTAAGTCTGTCTAGCTTTCCTTAGAATTTGTCAGGCCATTTGCCTTAGGTGTCCCTGAAGTAAGTATGGGCTTTCTAATTCCCACTTTGGTAAACAGAAATTTTTGTTTAGGTACTAAGAATAATAATGACTACCACAGGAATTGCTGTTTGGTCTGTTTCAAACCATTGTTGTTTGCTTTCCCTTGAACTCTTGTTTTGCAATTATAATTTTGCCTTCTGCCATTGTTGTGCAAACAATTATGCTACAGC
Source organism: Phaethon aethereus (assembly GCF_964289735.1). Classification (NCBI taxonomy): domain Eukaryota; kingdom Metazoa; phylum Chordata; class Aves; order Phaethontiformes; family Phaethontidae; genus Phaethon; species Phaethon aethereus. The sequence goes on along the minus strand of NC_138577.1, from coordinate 53,616,430 downwards.
TATGCCTATGGCATTTCTCTGAGTAGTGTGTCAGTGTCATCTACCCTAAGACAAATTGTCCTTGCTTTACTCTTACAAATGCTCCTGTAGAAATAAAGAGGTTAATTGTTATTAGGCATTTCCTTGCTTGAAATAATTTCCCTTTTATTGTAATTAGTCATTACATTCATCAAGGGATTGCTCTGAATAAATTTTATTACTCAAAGTTGTGTGAATGACTGCAGCATTCATTATAGATGTGAAAAATACCATCATTTTTCAAAAGCATAAACCATGCTAGTACTAGGTTTCATCGTTAGACATAATTGATTTGCATGAACAATATCTTTGCAGTGCTGATTTAATTTTTTTTTTAGTTACTAGCTATAAGCCAGGTTAGCATTCCTGCATTTGAGAGAAAAAATGGAAATTGATAGGACTGAAGACTAATCAGAACGAATGCTATTACATTCTCTGTTGTATGGAAGTGTAGTGTAAAAAGGCTGGTGGCGTGTCAGTTTTCTTCTCTGTTTATTTACTTCACTTTTCAACGTTGTGTCATGCTAAAGAGTGGCTGGGTTTTTTTCCCTGTGTTGTTATATCCTTTGGGACTGGGTTGGGTTGCATTACGGGGATGTATTTTTCCTTTCTTATGCGCTATTCTCTGTTATTTGGAGGGGAATTTTGCGTGACTTTGCTGCAAAGGATCTGTGGCAGTGGCAGCTCACTATACATCAGTAGTCTGTGTTTGGAAGGTAATAAAAAGGTTAGTGTTCTGCAGGGTGTTTGCAATGAGGTACTGAAGAGGTGGATTCCTGTGTTCCTCTTGACTTTGCTGTCTGGAAGACAACCTGAGCAACGAGGTGGTTGTCTGCACTGTCTAGACTTAACTCTCTGATCTTGTGCTCCCCGTTTTTTCAGCCTGCTGACTCTCCATACCCTTCCCTCTTGCATTGCCTTTCGTGAGGGAATCGGGTTAAAAAGAGGTCTGTTGCTTTCTCCAGCCTGCTGTCTCTTAGTCATAGGTACAGCACTCTTTCAACAGGGCAGTTCGGCCTTCTTTTGGCTTGTGTATAGCTATGGTGGGTAGCTCATGGTGTAACACTGGTCACCCGTATTCAGGAAAATGCAATGTATCAGTCAGTGCACTAACTTAATCTTAATTTCTTCTGTTCTCTTCCCTTGTGCAGAAATTAATCAGTTGCTTTTATCCTCATGAGCCTTTTAAATTTTAAATGTGTGTGGTACTTAGAGTGGGGAACAAATGAATATTCCCTGGCTATTTCTGTATTTATTTTTATTGAGTAGCTACTGCAGGTTCTTGAAAGGAACTAGACCTTTCCAGCATCTTAAGGTTACCAGCTGGTCACTGAGTTTCCATTTTCAGTTGTCTCGTGGATTAAATGATTTTGTAGGTGAGTAGTCTTCTCTTAAAGAGCAGCAAGAGAGATTTTTTTTTTTTAAAGTTTCTCTTTTGGCTGCGTTACCCTCCTCTGTTGTCCCAGTGATCAGCCCAGCACCTGGAGTGCCTGACTTGACTCTCTAAAATTTGGTCAGGTGTCTTTTGGGACTGGGAGTGTGGGACGATGTTACCTGAATAGTCTTCATACTTATTCCATTAGATGCATACATGGAGTTTCTTTTGCGACTCCATTGTGCGTATTTGGTACAGACACTTGGATTTTGCAAACTCTGTCAGTTTTTTTTTCAGGACTCTTAAACATGTCTGAGCTGCTCTCGTTCATCTGGGCTGTGAGCACCTTCTGCTGCTGCAAGAATGTATTCTCCTTTGCCTCTGATGGTCTTTCACAGATTCCTCTGCGATTGTTACGTGCAGTCCTTGTATCTGCAGAGTTATCCTGCTTGAAATTCTGTCAAGGGAACCTGATGTCTCTATTGGTTTTCCAAATTAATAAGGCTATAGGTGTTGCACATTTTGACTGGTAGTGGTATAATAGCTATTACATGCTATTTTTCTGGGTTTTTTCTTTTTTTTTTTTTTTTTTTTTGTTTTTCTTTTTCAGTTTTCTTTGCATGCTTCCATGTGGGGTTAAAGAATCTGGTTATTTCAGCCAATCAGAAAATAATTTAATTTCAGCAATTTTTCATAATTTCTAAGGATCGTTTCTTGAATATTAGTGGCTTCATTCCTATTCGGGTAACTCATCACTAAGGAATTTAACAGAAAAACTTATGAAAACATTGTTAAATTTAGCTAAGTAATCCTCTTATTTAATCTGACCACAGGTTAAATATGAGGTAGAGTTCCCTTTTGACACAATTGTACAATTGCTATTTTTTGAGCATCTGAGGATTTAGATCAGTGCAAAACTACATTTCTGGCAGAGCAATATAAAATATATTGGAAAATTATGGCAGCTACGTTCCTGTTCCATTCAAATACATTGGTATATGGGTTTTTCTCTACTGCAGACTTCTTAGAATCAGAATAGTTTGGGTTGGAAGGGACCTTTCAACGTCATCTAGTCCAACCCCCCTGCAATGAGAAGGGACATGTTGAACTAGATCAGGTTTCTCAGAGCCTTGTCCCACCTGACCTTGAATGTTTGCAGGGATGGGGCATCTATCACCTCTCTGGGCAACCTGGACAGGCTTTTTAAGTTCAGCTTTAAAAATGGAAGTCATCATCACGCCTTCTGTCCTCAAGAAGCTGCTGATTCTGGTAGCCTCTAAACCTTGTTAAGTTTGTTCTCAGTAGGATCATGTTGGAAAGGGTGTATCACATCTTGGAGGCATTTTCTACTGCACCAAGATTGGCCAAAGTGAGTTATGTTTTAGTAGCACTTTGTATGTTTCTTTTTCCTTCAGCAAGTTTTAAAGTCTTTTTCCTCACTGAACTCATCTGTCACTTTCTAAAGCTGCAGTTCAATGTAATATTTTTGGAAGCAGAAGACTTCAGAGAAGCGTTAGTATTAAGAACTGGCAGCCTGAACTATTTCTGCTTCCCCTAAAAAATGTGTATCATGGATTGGAGCTTCTGCATCTGAAACTGGTGCTCTAATCTGTCAGTTCTGTAATTGCTTGCGGAAGGTGAAGTTCAAAACTGCAGGGTATCGGTGTCTTCTCCAGTGCCTTTTTACTGACTGCCTGGAATGTAATCCTTGTAGATGTGTATCATCAGCACAGCCCAACAGTATTTCCTGCTTAGACTCTGCAACAGTTACCTCTTGGAGCCTCGTTCATTATTGGATAAACAATATACTATTAAACATGTCTACTAGAAGTTTCAGTCTCTCCTTTGTGGTCTTCACTGAACGTAAAATACATTTTTCTGTAGTATATTTCTGTGCTGATCATCTAAGTTGCCTATATTTATTCAAAAATGTGTTGCACTAGGAAGGGGAAAAAACATTTGTTAACATTACTTTGCCCTCTTTTGAGTCAAACTCCTAAAACACGGGAAATAAGGAATGTCTTTTTCAGGATAAACATAAACTTTCTGAAAACATGCTAACTTTTTTATTGCAGTTACCTTAATTATTATTTGAAGGTACTCAATCTTCTTTTCCACCCAAGCACCCATATTGTTATCTGTTTCCCATGATGTCACTCAGTCTGTTCACATACGTATTTGGAATGGGAATAATGTGCATTTTCAAGCAACGGTGTTGCTGGTCTCTGTTCTCCCACACCTCACCACAAATACATCACTGTCAGCAATAGCAGTTCTGTGATACTGGAAGGAGATCTGCTGCTGCAGGCACTCATTACCTTAATTACCACACAATGACACATACTCTACTCCTGCAAGGAGTTATCCTGTGCTTTCAAGAGTCAGTTATCACCCATGTGAACAAGAAGTACAGGCTCCTGAAATGAGTGGAGCTCTAGGTGTGGAGAGGAAGAAAAAAAGATTTGCAGCTTTGAAGGTGTGTTTAAGGAGAGAGAAACTGATGGGAAAAGAGGTGGCAGCTAGGTAACTTGTAATGTGAATGGTAAGAGCAGGAAAGGTTTTTAGTTAAGCATAAAATTGTGAACAGCATTGTTCCACCTTTTTAACCCAATTCATTAATACATTTCTTCTTGTTCATATAAGCTCATGTGGACTTTGGAGTTTGAATATACTTCAGATGGACTTCGGAGGTTTAATTTACTTTAAAATGAAATAGGTAGTTGCTTGATTTGTAGTTCTGTCTTTCTTTAATTCATTGTGTGAAAAAATAGGTATGCGTATACTTTTATAGGGTAGGGCAAGTGTGAAGTGTATGATGGTGCTTCTTACGGGAAAGTATTATTTACAGAATTAGATTTGATACCTTTGGTATCCTTCAGGAGATGTAATTTAGTCTGTAATACATTGATGTACTATGTGAGAGCAGAGATGGTGAGAGTCATGTTTTCTCCCCTTGAGCCAGATAACTCTTCTTTCTAGATTTTCTAATATAACAAATCTAGGGAATTTTGTTCTCTTCAGTGTAATAGTTTCATGCAAATATTTTTGTTCCAATTGCTTTGAAATTGTTTGGATGTTTACATGCTTGTTTTATGGAACAGCTTTTGGAGCCAGTAAGGTGATCTTGTATCTGCAAACTTCCCATGAAAGGTAGTTCATAAAAGCTATGTGAGGATGCCCTTTTTGGCAACCTTCCACAGACTCTTCAGTGGTCAGTATAATCTCCAGGGAGAGGAGAAACAGTTTTTCCATGGACGTATTGCAGAATCACTTGAAGGGGGCTGTGTCACTGTTACACACATGCAGCACTTCAGACTGTTCTCATATTGTACAGGGATGTTTGACACTTGAGACCTTGTTCTTTTTTTGTAGTGTGCCTCTTTGTGGCACAAGCTTTGCTCTGTTGGAAAAATAATGGAAGGTAAACGTATTTTTACAGCTGCTTTTCTTCACTGAAAATGCTAAAGAACCATTAATTTTATTTTTCTTTCTTTAGTAATGTGTATTACTAAAAGGAATCAAGTATTCACTCTGCAAAAATTGTTGGCAAAGTTAAGGAAAAAATATGTTTGGGTACCTATGGCATGATGTAAAGTCTTGGTAGTACTATTGCCATGGCACCTAGTCATGCAATATACATAGATGTATAAAATCTTGACCAGGCTGCAGGTGTCAGAGTGTTACAAGAACTTAAAAGAATGGCTAAATTTGTTGCTGTTGATGTGATAAGGCAAAAAGCTGTACAAGATTTCCAACAAGCAGGTAACTACCTCACTGCTCAAATTCCTAATTTGTATCCAAAACAAGACGAGCTAGAGATTTGCTTGATCTCCTGGAGGAAGTTACCTATTTTTGTACAAATACTGAATTCCGAAGGAGGCATAGGTTGAACAGGAGAGCTCATTCCTAGTTGTGAATTTGGCTTCTCCCCCAACCTGCCGGTTCTTGTATCTTCTGCTTTCTCAAGTAATGTCACTGAAGTGTACAATTCAGAGAGTGTTGTCAGTGTCTGCTTCAGCATTTGGTTGTACTGTGATAGGATGTACTATACATCATAGCTTGAGCAACAGTATGAGGATTGTAATAAGTATCAGCCCAACTTCAAGTAAGAGTAGCCTTTGTTAGATTGTGTGCCTTAAAATTTAGATAATTTTTCCCTTGCTTTACACTTGCATAAAGAAAGTATGGAGAGAATATACTGTACAATATTTTGTATTTTTCATATTTTATGTGTTGTATCATGATATAATCCTGTGTCATGCACTATAAGATATAGTGTTATCTATTTCATAGTTTACTGATACTAGTATGAGTAGATAAATATATGCATATGTAATGTAAAGTGTGGCATATAACAACATTGACCTTAAATTATTTAAAGGCTGCAGGGCTGAACTCTTAACCTTGGAGCTGTTTCAAAACTAACAGGACCAAATCTGTGTGCCAATAGCAAGAAGCAAGTGATCGCTCCATCACTGTGCACAGAGTGCTGTCACGTTTCACCTCCCTTGGGAACGTGGAAGAGAGAAGACGCAAAGTGGGGTGTATATTCTGTGGAAGAGTGTGTGGCTGTAGTTTTCAGGCTGGACTTTTTACGGTAGCTGAACAATACAAAAATTGTGGACAGACGTTTGGTTTCAGTTCTTATGAATTGAGACTCTTTCAGTGTTTTAATTGTTTGAATCAAATATAGCTGTTGTGTTATGTTTGAAGAAATTAAGAAAAAACAAAATTAAAACCCAGGCTTTCTATTAGGTCTTCAAGTTCTAGGGTATTTGGTACACTTGTGAAATCAGACTTTTTTAATAGTTTCTAAATTTAATGTTTAGGTCTTTGTAAAACCTTGAAAAAAAATGCTCCCTGACTGAGAAAAAGGACAAAATCTTAACTAGAAATTCAGCAAAATGAATTTAATCTGCAATGAAATAGTTGTTTTTCATTCTATATTCTTTTTTTATTTCCATTTTTTAAGTTAGGATTATGCATAAATTTAGTTTGTAGAGGAAAAATGGAGTGGTTTTGGTGCCTCAGCATTGTCCAAACCCAGTCTGTTGCAGTAAGAATTAGGGCTCTGATACAGATGTATTTTACTGCTGATGCAATTCCTAGAAAATTGTATGTCTGTACTGTAAGGGTGTATTTTCTTCTTTGTGGGCTAGTTATTGATTTGCGATATTTATCTGTGTACATCTTTTAAGCTTTTCACTTTATTTCCCTAAATACTAAAACCCTAAGCACTACTGTCTTTGTATTGTATGCATGGAAACCTGGGCATAGCTTGTAGTTATCTGACCTTTTGGAAGTAGAAGAGTACTGAAGAATGTAACGTGAGGAAATACAGGTATCTTGGAGTAGAAAAGCTTGTGGTCTTAAGCTTTCAAAGCTCCTTATATCTTTGAGGAATCTCATGGATGTCAACTAAGGGCAAAGACTTCAGCATTCTGCCATTACAGGTCCTGCTGTTACAAATAGCCAACCACTTGCTTGTTTTGCTAGGCAAAAATGGGATTTTCTTGATGTGAAAAGGCCAGTCTCTTCTTTAACATTAGATGTAACTAATACACATTTTATTAATCAAGAAGTAAAATAACTGAAATGTAAAATCACCCAAACTCTATTTCATTAATTGCAGATGCTGAATTTAGCAGTGCTTTAGCATTAGCAGATTGATATATGTATTTAATCACTCGTAAATTAAGCTACATGTCTCAAACCTAAAGTGCAGAGCTTGTGCCTACTTAGGATCTTAATCTGTTTCTATTCCTTCATTTGTTACAGTGGAAAAAACTTAAGAGGTGTGTTGTGAGAGCATAAAGGTGAGACATGTTCACTCACTGCAGTGAACTATGATCACTGCAGAAAAGTATAGGAAAAACTAATAATTGTTACTTCAGAGCATAATTCAAATGACACACAGTATCTCACTATGGAGAAAAAAGGGGTAGTGAATAGTTTTTTATGAATGACTGCGGTACGTTTTGTGCTTTCATATGAGTGTCAGCCCTTTCGGAGAGATGTATATCCAAGATGGTGTTCTACGAATACACGTGATCCAAACTAAGGCTGCATGAGGAACCTACATACTGGTAGGTTTTGGAATGTTGGACTTTGCAACCACAGTCCTTTAAATGTTATATAAAATGTTTTGTCTTTCAGGAGGACTGTTTTGCACAACAGTTTTTCCAAAAGGATGGCAGAAAGCAACATGCCTTTTGCTCAGTTTCTGCCAGATTTCAAGTATCTGCTTTCTGCTTGCAACTTTGCCAGGATAGTTGTCCAAAATGTTGATATCAAACAGTGTTTTGTTTAGTTGGCATGACCTTTCCCTTGTTTGGCCATCCTCCTTTCTTCCCCAGAAAACAACATTTATCCTGAGGCAGACATTGACAATTTCCATGCTGAGACTTGGTGGTGAAGAGTTTGATAAAGTTATACTCCAAGGAAGGAAGGGGTGGGCAAAGGCCCTAAATTGCTTATTAGTATTTTCTGGTAACACATACCACTGGGCAAGTGGCACGACAGGAGCCAGGTGGCTGTATTGACCTTTTATCCACAGCAAAACAGTATCAATCCCTATATGCAATTCAGAAATGGATTTCAAAAGTGTTGTGTAGCCTGAGCATCCAGACAACATTCCCAGTACCTGTCGTTGTACACTCTTCTTTCCAGCTTTTTCTTTCCGATGAGTATGGTGTTGGAAATCAAAGTGTTCAGTATACTGAATGAAATCAAGTTGATTTGTGTAATTTTTGTTCAGGATTACTTGGTCTTTTAATAACTAAAGAGCAAAGGAAGGCAGTATCATCAGCATATAGTATTAAAGATGGTAAAAACTAACTATCTATAAAGTGGCTGGTTTATATTTGCTTCTAATCAATAGAGGTAAGCAATACATTTAGTAGTTGCTAAACTGAAATATTCTGCTTCTCACTCTACTTTGGTTTCCTGCACATTGCTATGAATGTGACATTTCTTTACATTCTGGAGAATGTTTATGCTGAAGAAATTACAGTAAGAATGCAGCATTTTTAATAGACAGTTTTACAATCAGAAATAGTGTGAGTGTTTAAATGAGTATGTTTCCTAAAAATCCTGTTAAAAATTCTGAACCATTAGCAGCTCTCCTGTCGGGGATTTGAGTGTGTTTGAGCTGCCTCTTTTCTTGCCTCAGTTCTTAGTTGTGTAGGACCAAAACAACCACCATATTGATGGCAAGCAATTTAAAGGCATTTAGGATAACAAAGCCTATTGCAAAGGGCCTGGCTGTTCAGCCCCTTCTCAGTCCACCTCACTGTCTGCTCGTGCAGCCCCATACTTCATCAGCTCTTCTCTGAGGATCTTATACGATACACTGTCGAAAGCCTTACTGATGTGAAGGTAGACAATATCCACTGCTCTCCCATTGTCTGCCAAGATCAATGGTATCTGCTTCTTAGTTGGAGATGAAGCTAATTTTCTGTTATGTGTGATGGAAACACTATCATAATAGACTTTGAAAACCTAACATGAATCTTCATATGCTAAAGCTTGGAACAGAAAAACTTCTTTCAGTATATTTGGAAAATAATGCAAAGTGAGAAATGATAAAGCATAACAGTCACTGTCATGGCAGGCTAATGAGAGGACTGGTAAGTCATAACTGTCAGAGCAAGTTTTTTCCTGGGAGATAAAGACTGTAATGTGGAAAGCTCAAGCTCGTAAAAAGGAACGAGTCAAGTGAGGACTTGAGAAAAGATGTACTCAAGAAGAACTTGAAAAAGAATTGCCCCTCAGATTATTAATGTGCTTTGTAACTGACTTCGGTGCCACAGGCAGACAGTACAGAAGAGCGAGTTGAACTCAGAATCACAGTGTGGTTAAGATTGGGAGGGACCTCTGGATGCCATCTGGTCCTGCCACCCTGCTGAAACAGGGCCACCTAGAGCTGGTTGCCCAGGACCATGTCAAGATGGATTTGAAGTTCTACAAGGATGGTGACTCCGCCACCTCCCTGGGCAACCTGTCAAGTGCTCAGTCACCCTCACAGCAAAAAAGTGTATGCTGATGTTTTTATGGAACCTCCTGTGTTTCAGTTTGTACCCACTGTTTCCGGTTCTGTCACATAGCACCAGTGAAAAGAGCCTGTCTTTGTTGTCTTTACACTCTCCCTTCAGGTATGCCTTCACACTTTTGTTTCAGGTATACACATTGTCCCCACCTCTGTCCACAGTCCCACGCAAGCCTTCTCTTCTCCAGGCTGAACAGTCCCAGCTTGCTTTTCCTCCTAGGAGAGATGCTCCAGTCCCATTATCATCTTTGTGGCCCTTCACTGGATGGACCCTCTTCAGTAGCTCCCTCTCTCTCTTGTGCTGGGGAGCCCAGAACTGGGCACAGTACTCCAGCAGTGGCCTTAACAGTCCTGAGGCAGGAAAGGATCACCTCCCTCGGCCTACTGGCAGCAGTCATTCTAATGCAGCCCCGGACACCGCTGGCCGCCTTTGCCAGAAGGGCACAGTTCTGGCCTGTGTTGAACTTGCCAGGCCCACTGAATCCCTTTCTGCACAGCTGCTTTCTGGACAGCTGGCCCCCAGCACGTACCGGTGGCCAGTAATTAGCAGCCTCCAATGAGGCTTTGTGCCGTGGATCACCACTCTCTGAGCTCTGCATATTTGCAGGCATGGGGCATCTACCACGTCTCTGGGCAACCTGTTCCAGTGTTTCACCACCCTCATTGTGAAAAATTTCTTCCTTATATCTAATCTGAATCTACCCTCTTTTAGTTAAAAAAAATTACCACTTGTCCTGTTGCAACAGAATCTGCTAAAAAGTCTGTCCCCATCTGTCTTATAAGCCCCATTTAAGTACTGAAAGGATTCAAGAATGTTTCCCCAGACCCTTCTCTTCTCGAGGCTGGACAACCCCAAGTCTCAGCCTGTCCTCATAGGAGAGGTGTTCCATCTCTCTGATTGTTTTTGTGGCCCTTCTTTGGACCCGCTCCAACAGGTCCATGTCTTTCCTGTGCTGAGGGCTGCAGAGGTGGACGCAGGACTCCAGGTGGGGTCTCACGAGAGCGGAGTAGAGGAACATGGTCACCTCCCTCGATGTGCTGGCCATGCTTGTTTTGATGCAGCCGAGGATATGGTTGGCCTTCTGAGCTGTGAGCGCACATTGCTGGCTCAGCTGCAAGTTTCCATCCACCAGTACCTTCAAGGCCTTCTCAGCAGGGCTGCTGTCAATGCCTTCATCCCCCAGTGCGTATGGATACCGGGCTTGCCCCAGCCCAGGTGCAGTATCCTGCACTTGGCCTTGATGAACCTTGTTGAGGTTGACATGGGCCCATTCCTTGAGCTTGTCCAGGTCCCTCTGGATGGCATCCCGTTCCTCAGGCGTGTCAACCGCACCACTCAGCTTGGTGACATCTGCAAACTTGCTGAGGGTGCACTTGATCCCAATGTCTATGTCATTGATGAAGATATTAAAGGGCCCTGGCCCCAGTAAGGACCCCCGAGGGACACCGCTTGTCACCAATCTCCATTTGGACATTGAGCTGTTGACCACTACCCTCTGGATGCAACGATCCAACCAGTTCCTCATCTGCTGAAAAGCCAACTCATGAAATCAATCTCTCTCCAATTTAGAGGGAAGGATGTTGTAGGGGACTGTGTCAGAGGCTTGACAGAATTCCAGATAGACAACATGAGTAGCTCTTCCCGTGTCCACGGATGTGGTCATTCCATCCTAGAAGGCCACTAGGTTGGTCAGGCAAGACTTGCCCTTGCTGAAGCCATGCTGGCTGTCTCGAACCACCTCACTGCCCTCCATGTGCCTTAGCATGGCTTCTAGGAGGATCTGTTCAATGATCTTTGCAGACACAGAGGTGAGGCTGGCAGGTCGGTAGTTCCCCAGGTCCTCCTTGCTACGCTTTTTAAAAGTGGGTGCAGTGTTTCCCTTTTTCTAGCCTCCAGGGAGTCACCTGACTGCTAGGACTTCCCAAATATCATGGTGAGTGGCTAGGCAACTACAGCAGCCAGTTCCCTCAGGACTCTGCGATGTATCTCACAGAATCAGAGAATCACTAAGGTTGGAAAAGACCTTTAAGGTCATCAAGTCCAACTGTTAACCTAATGCCACCATGCACCCTAAACCATGTCCTGAAGCGCCACATCCACACGTTTTTTGAACACTTCCAGAGATGGCGACTCCACCACCTCCCTGGGCAGCCTGTTCCAATGCTTGACCACACTCTGGGTGAAGAAGTTTTTCCTAATATCCAATCTAAACCTCCCCAGGCGCAACTTGAGGCCATTTCCTCCCATCCTATCACTAGTTACTTGGGAGAAGAGACCAACACCCACCTCACCACAACCCCCTTTCAGGTAGTTGTAGAGAGCAATAAGGTCTCCCCTCAGCCTCCTCTTCTCCAGACTGAACAACCCCAGTTCCCTCAGTTGCTCCTCATAAGACTTGTACTCCAGAACCCTCACCAGCTTTGATGCCCTTCTTTGGACACGGTCTAGCACCTCAACATCCCTCCTCGTGGTGAGGGGCCCAAAACTGAATACAGTATTCAAGGTGTGGCCTTCACCAGTGACGAGTATAGGGGCACAGTCACTTCCCTACTCCTGCTGGCCACGCTATTTCTGATACAGGCCAGGACGCTGTTGGCCTTCTTGGCCACCTGGGCACACAGCTGGCTCATGTTCAGCCGGCTGTCAACCAGCAACCCCAGGTCCTTTTCCGCCAGGCAGCTCTCCAGCCACTCCTCCCCAAGCCTCTAGTGTTGCCTGGGGTTGTTGACTGAAGTGCAGGACCCGGCACTTGGCCTTATTAAACCTCATACAGTTGACCTTGGCCCGTCGATCCAGCCTGTCCAGATCCCTCTGCAGAGCCCTCCTACCGTCCAGCAGATCAACACTCCCACGCAACTTGGTGTCATCTGCAAACTTACTGAGGGAGCACTCGATCCCCTCCTCCAGATCATCAATAAAGATATTGAACAAGACCAGCCACAGAACCGAGGCCTGGGGAACACCACTTGTGGCCAGCTGGATTTAACGCCATTCAGCACAACTCTCTGGGCTCGTCCATCCAGCCAGTTCTTTACCCAGCGAAGAGTAAATCTGTCTAAGCCACGAGCCGCCAGTTTCTCCAGGAGAATGCTGTGGCATATGCTGTCAAAGGCTTTACTAAAGTCCAGGTAGACAACATCCCACAGCCTTTCTCTCAATCCACTAGGTGGGTCATCTGATCATAGAAGGAAATAAGGTTGGTCAAGCAGGACCTGCCTTTCATCAACCCGTGCTGGTTGAGCCTGATCCCTTGGTTGTCCTGCAGATGCCCTGTGAGCACTCTCAAGATGAACCGCCCCATGATCTTCCCCAGTACCGAGGTCAGACTGACAGGCCTGTAGTTCCCAGGATCCTCCTTCCAGCCCTTCTTGTAGTTGGGTGTCACATTGGCAAGCCTCCAGTCACCTGAGACCTCCCCTGTTACCCAGGACTGCTGATAAGTGATGGAGAGTGGCTTGGCAAGCTCTTCTGCCAGCTCCCTCAGTACTCTCGGGTGGATCCCATCAGGCCCCATAGACTTGTGGGTATCCAGGTGGCATAGCAAGTCCTTAACTGTTTCCTGCTGGATTATGAGGAGTTTATTGTGCTCTCCATCTCTGTCTTCCAGCTCAGGGGGCTGAAAACCCTGTGGATACCTGGTCTGGCTATTAAAGACTGAGGCAAAGAAGGCATTAAGTACCTGAGCCTTGTCCTCGTCCTTGGAGACAATGTTCTCCACCATATCCAGTAAGGAATGGAGATTCTCCTTGCCTCTCTTTTTCTTGTTAATATATTTGTATAAGCATTTTTTGTTAACCTTTATGACTTTGTCCAGATTGAGCTCTAGCTGGGCTTTTGCCGTTCTCATTTTGTCTCTGCTTGACATAATGAGATCCTTTGTACTCTTCTTGAATTGCCTTCCCCTTCTTCCAGAGGTGATAAATTCTCCTCTTTTCCCTGAGTCCCAGCAAAATCTTCCTCTTCAGTCAGGCGGTTAGTCTTCCCCACCATCTCTTCTCACGGCACATGGGGACCGCCTGCTCCTGCATCTTTAAGATTTCCTTCTTGAAGACTGTCTAGCCTTCCTGGACGCTTTTGCCCTTCAGAGTTGTCTCCCAAGGGACTCTTTCAACCAGTGACCGGAACAGGCCAAAGTGAGCCCTCTGGAAGTCCATGGTAGTAGTTTTGCTGACCCCTCTCCTTACTTCACTCAGAATCGAGAATTCATTCATGTCATGGTCACTAAGCCCAAGACGGCCTCTGACCATCACATCTCCCACCAGTCCTTCTCTGTTTGTAAACAGCAGGTCAAGCAAGGCACCTCCCCGGTAGGCTCACTTACCAGCTGTGTCAGGAAGTTACCTTCCACACACTCCATAAACCACCCAGATTGTTTCCTCTCTGCTGTGGTCTTTCTCATCGGGTCCCATAGACTTGTGCATGTTCAGGCTCCTCAGGTGTCCTTGAACCTGATCTTCTCTTACAGTGGGAGGGACTTTGCTCCTCCAGTCCCCATCTTGCAGTCCATCTACTCGAGAGGTGTGGGAGGAGATACTGCCGGTGAAGACTGAGGCAAAGAAATTGCTGAGTACTTCAGCCTTGTCCTGAAGTTGTTACATTGTTACCAGTCTGCCAGTCTTGCTTATGAAGGGGCGTACACTTTCTTTGACCTTCTTTTTCTGGCTGACATACCTGTAGAAGCTCTTCTTACTATTCTTGTCATCCCTTGCCAAGTTCAGCTCCAGCCGCACCTTGGCCTTCCTGACCTCATCCCTATACAACTGGGCAGCGTCCCTGTACTCATTCCAGGATACATGTCCCTGCTTCCACTGAGTGTGCATTTCCTTCTTGCCCTTTCTTTTGCCCATCAGGTCTTGACTTACCCATGCTAGTCTCTTTCCTTTGTTTCCTGATTTCTTAAACCTGAGGATCAAGAGCTCTTGCACTCTGTGGAAAGCATGCTTAAAGATCTGCCAGCTCTGTTCTGCTCCCTTGTCCCTAAGGGCAGTATCCCAAGGAGTCCTGTTGACTATCTCCCTGAAGAGCTGTAAGTTTGGTTTCCTAAAATTCAGGGTCCTGACTTTACTCTTTGACTGTCTTCTATCCCCCAGGACTGTAAACTCCACCAGTGCATGATCACTGCAGCCCAGGCTGCTTCTGATCTTGACATCACCAATTTGCTCACCTGGTGACCAACAGGTCGATTAGGCCTCATCTGGAAACTACACCTTCTTTGGGGTCCTGGAGAGAGATTGACAAACCAGAGTGGCTCAGGGGATGCAAGGAGGGTCTGTAAGGCTCTGGTGGTTCATAACAGAGCAGAGAAGGTGTTGAGGCACCTCGCAGCACACCCCTGTGCCTATGTAGAAGGCATTAAGAGGATGGGGACAGGCTCTTCCCAGCACTGCGTGGTGGGAGGGTGACAGACAGCGGCATCTCCTGAAACTAGAGAGGATCAGGCTGGAGATAAGGAAGGAAAAACGAAATCCCTGTGAGGATCATGAAACACTGGAGTTGGTTGGCCAGAGAGCTTTTGGGATCCCTGAACCTGCAAGTCTTCAAAACCTGAGTGGCCACAACCCAGAACACAACTGTCACAAGCCTGTGAAGGGATGCTCACTGAAGTCCTGGAAGAGCAAACATTACTGGGGGAAATACAGCAAACGTTTCCAAGGGTGCAAGAGTTTCCAGAAGCTGCGATGTCAGAAGACCACTTTTTGGTTTCTGGTTCAGCAGTTTTCTGGTTTGTAGTTCATGGACTTTCACAAACATTTATTTAGCCTAGGCTAGGCTAGGCCAGGCTAGGACAGCTGCAGTTGGCAGGGACCCATAGCGATCATCTAGAATAACAGGCTGACCGCTCCAGGGCTCACCAAAAGGTAAAACCTGTTTCTAAGGGCATTGTCCAAATGCCTCGTTTTAAGGCACTGACAGAAAAAGGGCATTGACCACGTCTTTAGGAAGACTGGTACAGTGTTTGACTACCCTCTTGGTAAAGAAGTTATTCCTAATATCAAGTCTGAACCTCGCCTGACACAGTTTTGAACCATTCACGTGTTCTGCTGCTGGATGTCAGGGAGAAGAGATCAGCACGTCCCTCCTCACGTCCCTTCCTCAGGAAGCTGTAGAGAGCAATGGGCTTGCCCCCCAGCTTCCTTTTCCGCAAACTAGACAAACCCAGATTCCTCAGCTGCAGGAGGCAGTCAAGGATGATTGAGGAACTTGCTGGAAGTCTTCACTGCTGCTGATGTCCCCACCACCCTCCTCATGCCCATGGTCTTGGGACAGGTGCCAACGAGACCTGCAGTACCACACAGCTGGGCAGAGGGGAGAGGAGCTCTGAAAGGGGCTTTGCGCAGTGCACCCCTTGTTGCCAGAGGGGAAGCCCCTGAGATGGCAGAGTGGTTGAGGTTGGAACGGATCTCTGGAGGTCATCTGGTTCAACATGATGCTCAGGCAAGCTCACGTACAGCACATTGCTCAGAACCATGTCCAGACGGCTTTGAAGATTTCCAAGAATGGAGAGTCCACCAGGTGTCTGGGCAACCTGTGACAATGATTGGTCACCCTGACCGTAAACGAGTCTTTCCTAATGCTGAGGGGGAACCTCCCTCCTGTCTTTCAGTTTATTCATACTGGTTCTGTCCCTGCGCACTGCTGGAAATAGCCTGGCTCTGTCTTCTTCACACCATCCCTTCAGATATCTGTACAGCTTGATGAGATTTGCCCTGAGCCTTCTCTTCTCCAAGCCAAACAGTCTGAGCTCTCTCCATGTTTCTTCCTGTGTCCCTTCCTCATCAACAAAGGTATGCTGTGGGTACCCTCAAACCCATCATCAAGATCATTAATGAAGATGTTGAACAGGATTGGACCCAGTAGTGATCCTTGGGATATGTTGCTAGTTACTGGCCTCCAACTAGACATTGTGCCACTGATAAGCACCCTCTGGGCGTGACCTTTCAGAGACTGTCCGCTTACCTCAACTGTCTGCTTATCCATCCCACATATCAACAGCTTCTCTTTGGGGATGTCTCTATGTGGAGACAGTCTCAAAAGTCTTACTTATGTCTGGGTAGACAATGTCCACTGCTTTCCCCTTGTCTCCTATCATTTCAATTTTAGAAGGTTATGAAGTTGGTCAAGCATGCCTTCCCCTTGGTGAATCCATGCTGACTGATCACCTTCCTGTCCTTCGTGTGCATGGGAAATGGTTCCAAGGATTATCTGCTCCATCACATTCTCAAGGATCAAGGTAGGGCTGACTGGTCTGTAGTTTCCTTGGTCCTTCTTCTTGCCCTTTTGGAAGACAGAAGTAACATTTGCTTTCCTTGAGTTCTCAAGCACCTCTCCCAATTACTATTATTACTCAAAAATTTATCAAGAGTGGCATCTCAATGTCATGAGCAACTCCTGAATTGTTTTAGGGTCATCCTTAAAGGTATGATAATAAGTGAAAGAAATTGAGTTTATTTTTCCTTAGAAAATGCAGAAAAACTGTATTCCTTTCTATTTTTAACTAGAATTATGTTGAAACCATTGAAAACGGTCTTGTGCTTTATACCATTATTAAGTATGTGGTTGAACATTTGCACAACTTGAGTTGAATGGTCAGCTGTCACCGTAACAGGACAGCAGTCCCATCCCTTTCTGATCCAGCTCATATTCCCCTGAGTCAGAAGCCCCATCTGCTCACAGAAGCAGCAAAGTAATGACCCCAGAAACATTAATATTTTGAAATGGCATAGTGGAGTTCAGTTGGCTTACCTTCTGCTTGGTAAGACATCAGAATTCAGCTAAGGTAAACAGTGGGTACACACAGTCAAGAGGTGAGATTGACTCCTTCATAGAGGAGAAAAGAGAGAAAAAGCTCTTATTTTTGATGGCAGAAAAGTGTTAATTCAGTTCAGTAGTACAGAGAAACTGTTCTGTAATAAATGAGACTGAACAGTGACAGGATCAAAGCAGTTTAATTTAGGAAAGAAGAGTATGTAATGATTCAGAGAAAAAACACAAATTTTAAAATCTGTAGGTTAATTACAGAGACAGTTCATTGAATATCTTTTAGGTGATTTGTGTCTTCATAAAATATAAGGCAAGTATGTGAGTATTTGAGCATAGGAGTAGTTTCAGGTACATTTCAGTTAGTTTTGGTGGTAAGTCTATATGTAATTTAATTTTGACAATGTTTAAATATTGCTGAGACATGTTACAATGTTATAATTTACTATTTAATAAAGATTAAGTAACTAAGGTTTTTTTTGCTAAATATTAAGCCAGTTTTCGGGATTACTGCTTTAAAAGCAGCTTGTTCAATGCATACACAGTGCAACGTAAATTACTGACACATTCTGGATATGCAAATCTTCATGGCTATGCTTGGATTTGCATCAGAATTTGAAGTAGCAGCTCTCTTGCAAGTATTCTGGTTTTGTAATGAGGTATTGGTTCACTTTGTTGTAGTTCAGTTTTACTGGGCATTGCTTTGTTCGTTCGGAAGTTTAGTCTCTTACCTGCCAAAAAGATCCTGATGAGTCCAGTGTTCCTTTTAAAGAACAGAAGCACTTGAACACTGCAAAACAGACTTAAATGACCACCACTAACTGCTGGCAGGGTGTCTCTCTTCCTTTGTCTGTTACACTGCAAAATAGAGTGTATTTAATATAGAAGGCTTTCTATGGTAACTTGAAACTTTGGTAATTGTAAGACAATGTAGCATTTGTATTATTACTTTACCACATAGTGAGTTTTTATATAACTGAGCAGTAAACACAGAACATTGTGTTCTTGAAAGTGACTGAGTCAATGCAAGCATTGGGTGGATATATGTAAAGGTCAGTTTAAATGAACCATGTTTTCCAGTCCTTTAGGTTATTTGAGCAAGCACACCTACTTCCTTAGTTGTATGTTACGCAATACCATTTGATTTACAAAGGATTTTAATGTTTTGATTATATTAGGCACGCTGGGATTCTTTTGTGTGTATACTGTCAAAAGGAGCTGGCACTCGATAAGAAAATAGAGAGGCAGAACAAACTAAAGTTATAAAAACAATGGTGGGAATTTTTTCTATTTCTCCAAACTGAAACTGTAGGGAGTTTTTCATGTCAGATCATGGTCACTTTCTTGACCAGTGCTTGCAGCTGTTGCTTTATAAAGGAATGCATAAAACACTTTAGTCTCACAGTACATTAATCACTAACACAGGGAGCTCATTCTCCGTGATATCACAAACAGAAATATGGCTCAATTCCCAGAGGCAACACTGTATTTTGAAAACAAGATAATTGTGCATTCCCTTGGAGAAAAATGTAATTCTGTATGAAATAATTATGGCAATTATATTGCAGTTCATTTCCAGGGTTGAGTTTCTTGGTAATGCTGTTTCCCATATCATCTGTAGAACCATGTATATATTATGCCTTTAATTTCATCACCTTGGGATGTCATGTGCCACAAGAAAAGAAAAAGCAAACTTTTTAGTTTATCTAAGTAATTTCTATTGTGTTTTGTTCTTACATATGGTATTTAAAAGCAGCTGTATTCTTAGACATAGAATTGCGGTAGTTTTAAAGTGTCATAATTCTGAGATTATAGGTGCCTGCTACTTATTTGAAATGAGAGTTGATCTGATTCAATTGATAATCGTTTCTGTTTTGAAGCCATGCTTATGTGCTTTGTGTGTTATGTTTATTTCAATCTGCTCATTTATTAATATTTCTACCCAAGAGAGGAGCCATCACTTTTGTTTCTATAGCATATGTGCTCTCTTCATCCATTCTGTCACATAAGCTACGTGTTTTCTAGTACCTTCCTTTTTTGTCTGTGTTCAGCTGCAGTAGAATAACTATGTCCATGCTGACTTCCAGTACTATTCTTTGTTTTAACATATTTGGAGGTCTCCTTAGATCCTTCATGTATCCTCCTTTACATTCTATTTATGCAGATTGCTTTGGGACTTTATACCCCTCCTTGTTCTCACTCTCAGTATTGTTCATCAAGTCATAATTCCTATCAGTCTCTAAATTGTTCTTACTGTTTACATTATTGTTTTACAATGGTAGATTGTTTTTTATCCATCATTGCTTTCTCCGATGTAAAAACATAACTTTTTTGTTTTCATTTGGAGAAAAGAATCCTTTTTCTGGACTGTTTTTTTTAAGGTGATTCTTTACTGCAGTCTCAAATGCATTTGGTATTGCATTTGTAACACTTGTTTCTATCAGAGATTGGTGCCTGGGAAGAGCTGTTGAAAGTAGTTTTTCAGGTGTCCTTTCTCCAGTCATCTTCATATTTATATAAGGCACTACTTTCCCTATTACTCTGTGTTTATTCTTATATTTAACTTTAAAAATTTTTTTTTTCTTATTTTTTCATATTTCTGCCATTATTTAGTGTCTTCTGATTTCTCCTCTCATCTTTCTTTACCATGTGTTTTGGTGTATTTTCCTTCTTTTGAGTTAAAAAAATTGCCATTTTGTATTATCGTACGGTTTCTGGTAAATACATCAGCATACATTCTGTTCAGTTCATATTCTAGAAAAGTGTCAGCCTTCTCTGATGGTGTCTGTATATATACCTCCAATTCTGAGCTGGGGAGCAAAACTAAAAGAAAGATCTGTTCTTCCTAACATTTTTTTCCTTTTTTTTCCCCTCTATGTTTCGTAAAAGGGGAAGAAGATTTTCTATGACTATTTAACACATTTCTCATTCTGTAAACTGACTGAGACTACCTATATTCTTAGGCTACTTTTTCTTTCATGTTTTCCTAAATCTTGTGTACTCTTAACAGTCTTCTTTCAGTTCATGTCATGTTATTTGTTAAAATCTATTCTAATTGTGATTTTTTTATCCTTCTATTAAGCTCCTTATTTCTACCTATGATTCCTCTCATTGATGAAGCCGTCAAAGTCCTTTCTGAAATCAGGGGTTATTTTGTCTTCCATATGTTATGTCGTGCAAAGTGTGTGTTTCTTTTTGAGAACTGTCTTTTAATATGTGCATTTAAGTGCTTTTTTGAGGTACTATCTCTAGGAAGAGAGTTTTCTTTTTGTTTTATTTCCTCTGGGAGAATAACATTTCACTAAGCCTGCTTCTGTGTTTTATCCACTCTACTAATATTCCTTCCATAAAGTTAATGGAATCAGGAAGTGATGGTAGATTTTTCACACCTCTCTTATGAATCTCTAATACTTCATGTATTGTGTAACACTGACTAAGATTTGATAGCATGTTTAAACCTAAATTCTAATCACTGTTTGTTTATTCACGTGTTTGTTCCAACAGGAACTGGAATTTCAGTTAAGACTGTAGTAGGTTTTTGCAGGGCTGCTTCTTTTTGGGTTTTGGGTTTTTTTAGCTGTGCTTCATACATAAGAGTAATTCCAAGTGTTGAATGTTCTTCTTTTTGCTGCCTCCCTTGTGGTGATTATCACTATCTTACCATTCTGTAAAATGTTTGTGCATACGTGCAAATTACAATTAAATGGTATTTTTACCCAAAATATATTTTGATTAAAAAAAAAAATCCCTACAGTTCACTCTGTAGCTATTTAGGTGTTTTCGGTTGCTGTGCATTTTTTTTTTCATCTTAGCACTGACTCATCATAAAAGTATCATCTGGCTGGCTGTTTCTGTGAAAATGTAGCTATGAGGCTATTCATAGCACTGTGCATATGTGACAGACAGAGAGAGTGA
The DNA here is from genome assembly GCF_964289735.1 of Phaethon aethereus. Classification (NCBI taxonomy): domain Eukaryota; kingdom Metazoa; phylum Chordata; class Aves; order Phaethontiformes; family Phaethontidae; genus Phaethon; species Phaethon aethereus. The sequence continues at coordinate 53,595,316 of NC_138577.1, read as the reverse complement.
TTTGGTTTTTAGGCTGCCTCATTAAGCATTCCATTCCACCTCTTTTTCTGAGTTGTCCCTTTAATCAACTCCGGCAAACTGCTACTTACAGGAACTGAATCACAAAAATGTTGGCAGGTTTTCTTCCAGTGGCTTAATCAGGGTCATGTTCTTCCCAACTAGCTGATCTCAGAGCAACCAGACAAGAAATTTAATAAAGATCAGGCTCAAAGTTGGTTGTCCAGATGTTTATTGAACAGGACCATTCCTGAGGATTTTAAAGGAGCTCTGACGAAGTTCATACGTCTGAGCAACACACAACAGGAAAGTCATGTTTTTTTAAGAGTAGTTTCTAAATGTTCAAGTAAGTTGTTGACAATGATTCTACAGATTCTTAACACAGTCTTCTGTCATACATGATCTAGTTTCTTTCCCTGTGCAAAATAATGTAGTTATACAAAAATTCTGTGACGAGTCATAGGGAAAAATACGAATATGTAAATACAAAAATTAAATATATTGCTAATAATATGTGGTTTATTGAGAACTGTAGTAAATTGGAACTGCTTAATACTTTAGGGATGTGAACAAAAAGCAAAAGTTTCTTACTCTTTCCTCTCCTACTCTCTCCAGCAATGAAATATTTTGATGCTTAATGCAGTACACAATATAATATTATATTGCTCAGGTATTGTTTAAGTAGAAAAAAGAATCAGAATTACAAAGCTACACCTGAAATCTCTTAAATTAGCAATGTATTAAAAACTTGTGTGTTCCACTGAAATATTTTGAATTTGATTTAATAGAATTTAGTGAAAATGATATTATAAAAGATTTTTTAAGCAGTTTTTAAAAGTTTTTTTTAAACAGATTTTTTTAAACTGTTTTTTCTCATTACCAATAGCCTCAAGTTTTAGCAGGAAAGTGCTTTATATTGAAGCTTTTATTGAATGGACAAAAGTCTCACAGAATGTATTTCAAGGAAGAATTTTTTTAAAGCTCACTTTGTACACATGTTTTACACAAATGTAACTTTGAATGCTGTGTCAAATAGAAGTCAGATTTTTACTTAATTTTCATTGCGGGATATTAAGATACAGCTAGATTTGTTTTTTTCTTCCCACTATATTTTGTTGTCTGGTTATTTTGTATGATTATTGTAGAGTAGCTTAGCTGGCAGCTGTGAGGTGTGAGGTGGCAGGCATGAGGGTCAGTATTAAAACAAGCACCACATTGTTCAGGTAAACACTGTCAAGGGAGATGCCGGCTCAGAATTTTCCTTAAACAGTGTGTAATTCACTTCATGCAGTTGTGAGCGTGAGACTCTAAGCTCGGTGAGGTGCTGCTGAATAGCTGCATTTAGTCATCTAATACGTTCTAAATCTTAAGAAAGGTTATACTTAAGGTCAAATTAAGGAACTGTTTCTACTGAAGAGTCTCCTGAAAACTATGCAACAACATTTGTATTTGTACCTATTCTAAAATCTGTGGTGCTTGAAGATTCTGTGCTTCCTTTTTCAACTATCAGAGCAGAGCGGAAACTGCAGTTACTGCTAGATCATGGCAGACATCTAATCTTTTGGCTTGGATTTTAAGATATGCTTATACCTTGAACAAACAAAGAAATGGTGAGAAGTATACTACTCCTGCTTTTTTTTTCTTTTTTAATACTTTTTAATTTTCATGGTATCTTTTAAATCATGCGGTAGGAAGAGGAAACAGAGGAGTAGAAAATGTTTTAGAACAAATGAAGTATCTGTTTGAATCCAGAAGAAATAGTTTTGTATGTTAATGTTCTGTTTAAAATTGTGAAATTTGAGAAAAAAAAACCTGTTCACTAAAGCACTTTTTTTTTGAAATATTGAAAAAGTGTTGGTTTTGTTGCTTTGATATACTTTCTCAAAATCCTGATGAACTTAGAAATGGATTTGCTGTAAGTTTTCTTATTTTTAATTCCTGAAATATTTTTATTTGGAAATTTCATGCGATTCTACTGAAAGTCAAAGGCTTTTCCTTGGTTTAAATTTCTTGACTGGGAGCTTTGTTGAAAGCATATCCACATTTTTGTGTATTGAAATGTCCTATAATGGTTGTCTTGCTCATGTGGACTCCAGTCCACTTCTGAAATTGTTCTGTTTTCTGAAGATTTTTAATTTCTCACACTATTTTTGATTATTGCAGGATTTTTAAAGGGTTTTTTTTTTTCCAAGTACTTGTTATTTGTTACTAAAGATGAACTGAATATTTCTGTTTAGCCTGGTACATACTGAGAACCAGCTTCGCTCTTTATATGGGTTGCAACATTACGAGGTTGAGGTCTGGCCTCTGTTCCCTGATTCCGTTTGTCTAGAGTATTGCTTTAGATCATCTTATGTCTTCTAATTAAGGTATTTCCTCTCTGGAGAATTATTTTTCATTGTAAAGGGTTTCAAACTTTCTCTCTATATAAAGCATTTGCAGTATGACTATTTTTACCATTTACTCTTTCTGCCTCTTTGCTGATCTGTCTGTATTTTTTTCCAGAGAGAAGATTTATCTATCCTTTTTCTCCTCACTATCAGGTTTGCTACCAATGTATGACAACTCAGTTTTGCAGCTCTCTCTTTTGCATTCCTCAAATATTTTTATTTTTGAACCTGGAACTAAATGGAGTGGGGTTTCATTCATTATTTATTTATTCTGAAAGGCAGTCTGTAGGTTGAGTCATTTCTTAAATACATGTCAACTCCCATCAAATTTAAAGGAAAACTTCCCGTGGCTTAGTTTGCCATTTGGTGAATATCTTAAAAAACATTAATAAAACACTTCAGGTTTTTACATCCTGTTTAAGACTGTATTAGCACACAGAAGGCATATCTGAGATTTTACGGCAGCTATAGGCGAAATTACTGTAACACTCCCCTGGTAAAAAGAATATGCAAACAGCAGAGTTAAATAAGCTAGCTGGAGAAGGAGAATGATTCATTCATCAGACTGTTGTATTGAGTTTTACAACTAAGTGAAGACCTTAATGTTTTCATTTTGAGGCTTTTTCAATCTAACTTCAGCTTTTCTAATGTATTTCTTTAGGGTACCTGTTCATCTCTATCCTTCTCTATTTTCTGTTGGTTTTTTTTCCCTCTTCTGAAAAAATGAACTACCCAACCTTGTAAATATCATCCCTGAAAGACGAAATAAATATTCTTAGTTATTAGCTGAAATGTAATAATATTTTTATATTTTGCTTTATAATTTGTTTTTCCAGGTGTTGTGGTTGAAGAATTTTATAAGTATCATTTTTATTACTTTTCAGTGGAATTACTGATTAAAAAGTGCTATTGCCAGTGATGTTGCCCTTCATTTATGGCAAGACGGAATGATCACATATTAAACTTCTATTAGTCTCCGCTTTACTTGTCCTTTTACTATAATATTCTAATATCCTCGATTGAAAAATGATTTTACATAGGAGTGAATATTCAAATGCCTTGCAGCAAAACCAAAAATGACACATGTACTATGAACTTTATCTCCTTGGGGCATTCTGCTTGATCTTTAAATTTTAATTTAATTTTTATGGTATTTAATGATTTGGAGTTCCTTTGCATCTTAAGACAGTATTTTAGTTCCAAAGCAAATAGGACTTGGAAGTGTAGCTTTGCCGGAACTGTGTATTTTTGGTTCACAGTTCCTGGAATGTGTGTACTGTTACCAATAAGAAAATATGTGTACTGTTACCAATAAGAAAATACTGAAACTTGAAACTTAATATGCTGTTGCCAATATTTGGTATTGCATACTTACCCCAATTTTGTTGTACTGACAGAAAATACCAGTTGGGGTGAGACTTCTTATATGGTTGAATGAACAGCTTTGAATAAGAGTATGGTTGTGCAATTGAAGCCTTTGATAACAGAGCTACGAAGCCAGAAGCTGTTGCCAGAAGTCAATGTTAAATAGAAGTGTTCACTGTACTGTATGCTGGAAAACTGAATATGGACATCATTTCTGGGAATAATTGTCTTATCAGTCAGCAATCTGTTTCTAATACTAATACTAATACTAAATACTAATACTAATCAATCAATCAGTTTCTAATACTGGACCTTCTTTCTGTGCGGTCAGTCTTACAAGAACATAACCAGCCAACCAACAACTAGTTCATACTTGATCTATAAAAACAATAACAATCTTTAAATCAAATATGTGATGTAATAAAGGTTATCTCGACAGACATTACAGAAGAAGATGCATTTTACAAAATCATTTATTTCACTGCTCTTTGCCAATGAACTGTACCCTGTATAGATTTGCCAACAATTTGCATTTCATAGCATTTAATTGCATATTACAGCATGGCTTTATTTGTTGATGGTTAGCTATAGAACAATTTCTGCTTTGTATTAATGTTTCAGAATGATGTGTATTTCATTACTTAGAATTAGCTTGGAGAAATTAACTCCTCTCCAGAAAATCAAAACTTTTCTAACAGTTGGATGACTGTGAATGCTATCCAAAAACTGTCTTGTTTTGTGTCTCATTTCAGGTATAAAATGAGCAGCTAGTGCTACCATTATTATTTTGGTGTTCTCTTCAGGGATGCAATGTTTAGTGCATGGGACATAGGTTAACTATGACAGTCTGCACAGCTATTTAGGGTTTCTACTCTTCCTCATTTCCATACAGGCAGTATAAATGAGCATGTACGCACAAAATCAATTTAAGGACAAAATAGGCAGAGGCAAATCCAAAATCCAATAAAATGGGTAAAATACATTGACCTCCTTTTGGTCAGATCCAAATTAAATCATCAATATTAGAAACAATGGAGATGCTTTCATAATATTTCTTTTTCACATCATCTGTTAGTTTGTCTTGTATGTTAAATAAAAAGCAATTTACAAGGCACTGAAATCTCTGTTGTTACCTGGTTCTGGGCATTTGAAGAATTATGGGCACAGGTACATGAATTTAATTCAGAGCAACTGTAGTAGTCTGTCACTATGTGAAATTAATTTTAAAATTTGTATTTGTATAAGATTTCTGTAACTGTTTTTCAAATGCAGCCCACTAGTTTGGTAAAACAATTATTTAAATTGTGATTACAAGCTTGTGACCCGATTCACTGTGACACTGAGGAAACCTTATCCAATAGCAAGTCAGTGACCCTGAGAAGCTTAATGTTAGCTGCATATTGCTTCTTTCCACAGGAAATGTCCTCAGCCAATAGATGTTCTTTCTGTCTTTATTATGAAGTTATTATCTTAAAAATAGGTGCTTGGTTTTGCAGAGGTAAAACTGATTGAATTTGTTGAACAGTTCTGTTTAAAAGGCTGGGATGGAGCAAAAAACTATTAAATGTACACATCCTCTGTATCAGTATTGCTGTACTGTTAACGAGAAATGAACTCTCACTTTGAAAAATTTAACTTAATGGAAATCATGGATTTCAATAAATACGAAGTTTCTTCATGTGAAGCTCTCTAATTATTGTCCTACTATCCATAAAAAAATAGTATATATAAAAACCTTTTGATAATATCTCTTATAACAAAAGCTCCTATTCAATGATACTTGCAGCTTCATTTTTTGGTGGGTTGTGGTAGCTTAGTCCTTCATGTTACTTGTGTGGAAGATACAGTAAGATAAGAATTTGCATTTTCATTTTCTCAAACTGCGTGAGTTTCGCAGGTCACAGTTGGAACTCTGGGCACTGGGTGGAAAGGGGAAGGGGCAGCTGCTAGCTACTAACTGCTTGAGCAGGGTGTGTAGCCTCAGGCTTTAAGAGCCTCTTTGTCCTGATTGTCTCTAAATAATGTGTGAGGAAATGTATCCCAAAAGTTTTTAAGGATGTTATAGTTTATTCACTTGCCTGGAATTTTTTTTTCCCGTTGGCCTTCTGAGGTCTTGCTCTTCAGATCAGTCTATATCTGCTTGGCAGACTCTTTACACTGACAAAACTGCATAGTTGTGTTTATTGAATTATATTATACCTTCCAAATGTTTCTGTTTTGTTGTTTGTGGGTTTTTTTTTTTTTTTGTGGGGTGGTGGTTGTTGGGTTTGAGTTTGGTTTTTTTTTAGTGTGGATGGAAATTCAGAACATTATCTCTGAAATAGTTTCTTTAACTAAAGTTAAATAGTTGAATAGTTAAATAGTTTCTTTAACTAAAGTTAAATAGTTTCTTTAACTGAAGTTCCATTAAGAGTTGGGCTGCACATTTTGCATTTGAATTGTGCTTGAACTCTTTATTCTGCAGAAGACTGATCATGAGTTTAGACTGTTTCTGTGCATAATACTCACCTTTGACAATTTTGCCAGTTTAATTTGGAAACAAAGGTATGACTCCTAATTGACAGCATTTGTAAAAACCTTAAAGATGGTGGAAGATAATGCATCTGCTAATGAAATCTTAGAAAAGCAACACAGTAAGAAATTAGCATAATCAGAACCAGATGATATGGACTATACTAGTACTAGAGTAGGTACATAGAAATATATTGCCTATTAATCCACCTTGAATCTCACTAGCTATTCATACTCTTACCCACTTCCAGTTCTGGAAAAATATAATATCTCATTAAAAAATGAGCTCTGGTTGTTTTAGAATTGGGTGTGGCCACAAGTGGTAATTTTTTCTATCGAACTTTCTATAAATACAAAACTAAAAAGGAAACTCTGAACAATTAATTTAAATTTACTTTTTATATTTTTTTCCTTGATATGGTACTGGTTTAGAAGATTAGCTGATGTGTATTTAGTGATCCCTCAGGCTAACAGTTAATAAACTTTAAACTTTATAATTCTGACTTGGATTTCACAGAGTTCCAGATAAATGCAAATCAATGGTTTTACCTTTAACGGAAGAAAAGCAGGTTCTCTTCTCTGACTCATACTTCCAAAACTAAACACTGGGTGTTTTTACCTATTTGTGACGTTGTTAAAGTTTGAGAGCTGGACTTCATCCTACATATCAAAAACGTATGTGGTAGAATGGTGAGTTAGGTAACGCTGATTATATCAAGCTGTCTTTGGGAAAAGAGTATGGATATACATTTTCTGTGTATATGGCAAGTGTGTACAGGGTTTCCTTGAGGAGAGGGGGACCCAGTGGTGGGAGTAGCTGAATTCAGAATCTGAAGGTATGGTTGCTCTCTCTTTTTCTGACAAGTGCTGTACATCACCCTTTTTTTTTTTTTTCCATTTTTTCTTGGTGTGCACAGAATTTCTGACTACTGAGACTTTAAGCAACACATTGTATCTGAAATTATTTAAACTGTTTAAAACTCTTGTACACACCACACTATATTGCTGTGGCAAGGGCAAGCCCTAGCACAGTGAGCAGAAGGGTGGGTGAACCGTCAGGAAATGTCCTGAGTGCGCTGGACCCTGGTTTCCCCCCCTCAGCCACCTTGGAGAAGAACGCAGGTTACCAGCAGTCCGCTGCTCTTCTGGTGCATACTCTTGAAATCTTTGGCGAATATAACTCAGTTTTGAGAAACAAAAAGCCTAAGTAATTAATGTTAACACTTATTCCCCAGCAAAAATTTCGTTCTTGTAGTAAGATAACAGCAAGAAATGGGTGAGCCAGAAAATACTGTATAATAAAATAATTCATGACTCTTAGCCCTTTTGAAGTACATAGATTCATTTGTATGGTCAAGGCTTCCCTCCCCTCCCCCACAACATCTGCACCATACACAAAATAACATTAAAAAGTTAAATTATTTCTCCTATAGGCCAAATGAGATAAAAAAACTTGTACTCTATGTTAACTGTTTCCTAGGTGCCCTTGTAGATGCACAGGGGACATACAGTTCACAGTTCTTGCAGTGTCTACGTTGCGTACTGTTTAAGGGAGAAGCTGGTTTTTAAACACTGTCTATCTTCAGCAGTGAAAGTGTCATTCTGTTCCCAACAGGAAACAAACCATTTTCATTCCTATTTCTATTTTAATTAAGTGTGTTTTAATATTAATGCCAGTAATTTTTATTCAACCATGTTTTATTTTTAAGAATGGACTGCATTTTTTCAGTAATGTGGTCTGGACACACTTTTCTTTCCCACAGACTAGCGGAATGGGGAGACTGAATGGAATCTCCTTAAAAATATCATAGCTCTGTGGAAATGAGTTGAAAAATCAAAAAGGAAGTTTATAGAAAGAGAAAAAGAAAAGGAACCAAAACATGACAGTACTAGGGGAAAAATGAAAGTTAAAGAAAAAAAGTCACACCCAAACTCAGTATTCAGCTGAGGAGAATTAAATTAAATTATTTCTTATGATCAGTTCTGATGGTAAAAAAGCAAAAGAGTGTTAAGGAAAAAAATTACAGTATTTTATTCTAAAGGGGTGATTGAATATTAATTTAGATCTTCACAGCCATTGTCTTGTTCAAATGAATACAAAATCTTTTTGATAATTACACATATGTCAGCTATGGGTAGTAGCATCAGATGATTTGTTTGTAGTAGCTTTGAAAGTTTTTTTTTTTCTTTGTAGCTTATTTTGGGAGAAAAACCTTTTTTTAAAAGTATTTTTCATTTCAGTTTGATTGACTTGAGTAACTTAGCTACCTCAGGATGACTGAAAGTCTGAAAGAAAATTTATTCTGTGAAGGAGGCTTTAGGAATCATCAAGAAGCTGAAGCAAGGCTTTGATTCTGTCAAACAATCTGGAGGATGTTGCTCAGGACTATTTTGGGGAAGGAGCTGGGATCCAGAATTTGGCAGAAAAAAAAAAAACCCTTGACAGCAACCCTTCAAATGCTACTCCTACGGAGAAAACAAATTTTTATTTTGGATCTTGAACTTTTATCTTTTCCAGGAAGTCTCTGCCTTAAGTTATTGGCCAATGTGCACTGTGTCAAATCATACAGCAGGTTCTTTCTGCTTCTTTATGTCACTGTAGCTGTCACAGAAAAAATCCTCACTTCTACAGAACTATAAAGGCTTTAAAATACCTGTGTAGGAGTATGTCATAAATAGGATGCTTAAACAGTTTTTACAAATGTAATGGAATAAGTTGTTGGGGTTTTTTTAAAGTTATTTAAATTTCCTGAGTGTTAGCATTGTCTTCCGTTATAGCGAGGCTCAACTCTGAGGGTATGTGTGAAAAAAGAGATTGAAAACATCCATCTTCAGCCAGAGAAATCACGTTTAGAAAAGCTTTCCTTGTTTTACCTCTCTAAGTACTGATGGTCATTACCAGTGCCTGTGTTGAAACCTGCTAGAAAAATGGAATTTTATTTCTAAATTTACACTTCATTAATAGTTTATTTGTCTGATTGGAAGAACCTTAAAAAACGCAATTATAATATTCAAACAGAAAGGTTTTCTAATAATAATGTTTCTAACCATGGATTTTAAAAGACACTTAGCAGATATTTCTGGTTTAATGCTAGAATAAAAAATCAGATTCTGTGTTTTCTTATTGCCAATGACAATCTATCCTCCATGAAAGGTGTTACAACATGGAGCAGACTCACAACAAAAGTTATAGCAACACAGTAATAGCATATGCACACTATTCTGATCAGTGATATCTTGAAATTTCAATGTACCTCTCTTCAAAACTTAGATTTGGGTATCAGGTAGCTTTTGCAGCTTTGACAGATCCCTCCTTTTATTTTCTGGCTCAGAAACATTAAAATTTTATTTGCAACTTCATAAATAATTTGTATTTGAAAAGCTCTACAATGCCAGTTTCTAGGGTTTGTTCAGTTCCTAGATTATCTAACTCTGTAATATTCTAAAGTATTTGGAAGCAAGCTTGTGAAGATTATCAAGATATACTTAATTTGACCTGTTTACAATAATTAACAGGTGCAATATTAAGTAGTGTCTTGTTTTTGCATCGACATGATTTTTACTTTTTTCTTGCTTTTGAGTAATCCAGATGAATATTTGTCAACAAAGGTGTGTTTTTATGAAGAGACTTAACAATAACTGTGAAAAAAAGTCATGACTTCCAGTGTGTTGGGACAGTGTGCAGATCAGTAGGATTACAATGTTGAAGGAGGTTTCTAGGTGTTACCAAAAATTCTGCATTCACAGGTCTAGCTTCAGAGTATATGGGGGTGCTTTGCAGAACTGCTGGCTGGAGCCAAGTTTCCATGAGTGTGGGTGATAATAAATAGGGAGGAGGGCAGCTTCTGTTAGCCTGCACACATTTTAAAAAATGAGGTGCCTCAGCAGGGGTGAGAAAATCCAAGGAGCATGTGTTTTATAACCTTATTCTGGAAATTCTGGTTAGCTGCAAAATGAACAAAACTCCTTTGTCTTAACTGTCAACAGCCAGGCTAGGGAATACAGCTTTTGATTGCAATCTTTGTTGAGGGATTGCTAAAAGTAAGAGGATAAGGATTTTGGTATGAGGACAATTATTAGAGTCAGATGTGAAAGAAACCAAGGGACTTCTTAAAGTTCAAGAAGAAAGGTCTGTTGGGCAAGGGCAGAATACACATTTAGATGTGACAGTAAGAATAATAAAGTTACAGAAACTAACAATCAAACCTGAAGGTTTTGATCATGCCATGTTCTATTATTAGTGTTCATTCAGCAGACTACCAATTTCAGTTGTCCAGGACATGGAATCATAAAATATTTTTCATCCTAACTTACTTGCTTGACTTTTCAAACGTGTGCATTATATTGACCTCAGCCATTCATAAACCATGCAAGACTTAATCTGTCTTTTATTGTGCTTTAAACTCTCTCAAATTTATCCCCAGAAGCTAATATTGTTTACTTCTTATTTTTAGGAATGCTATTGTTAATTAACGCTTTAAAATCTTTATTTTCTGATTTGTGATAAAAGTTTTAATTTTATTTCTGGCTCTGGACTGATTCAGTGAACAAGTTTTAAGGAATTTATTCATGTATGTATTGTCCGTGTGTGTATATATATAAGTGTACTATTTTACCAGCTTTGAGAGTGAGCTTGGTTGTTAGTGTACCACACAGGTATTTAGGAAAGGAAATGGAAAAACAACTTTTCAGTTAAAAGGAAAAGGCTGTCTGATGCTACAGCATATGTTGATTCAACTTGGAGTTGGGATTGGAATACTGAGCTAGTTAGATTTAAAAGGGGGAGGGCAGGAAAGGAGAGAATCCGCTTTTTAATTAAACCTGCTATGTAGTTGGATTAGACACACTGTAGAGACACAGACATACACAATGTAGATATTGGATGTTAGAATTCAGTCTGAACATAATCTCGAATGATGCTTACTGCTGATAAAATTTAATCAGGCTTTAGTAGCATACTTGATACTTTCTGACTTTGACATCTGTTTATAGAGGATATATGATTTCAACATTTTTCTGTTTTAGCCAACTTTTGCCACATGAGCATTAACTGAAGGAGGCTTGAGGGTGAGAAAGAATCCTTACATTGTAGATACATGTATGTCCTTATCGTCTTACCAAAAATGCTTTGAAGTTTCCTTCATGTAGAGTGAGATTTTCAAGGTTCAGGTTCAGATTCACGATTAGTAATGCAATATGAGAAGCAGCAAAGTGGGGTTCTCTAAAGAACTATTAATAATACTGTGTGTACATCTGTGTGCATGTACATGTAACAACTTTTTATAACATGTCCAAGCCAACTCATGCACCTTAAAACCGATTCTTGGATGCGTTGTTGCATTCGTGCTTATCGTTAAAAAAAAAAAAAATCACGTATTCAATTTTTGCCTTTTATTATCATTGTAGGTGAAGATATGATGCTTAGATATGAAATATTTAGCACTGAAATGACGCGCATTTGCTGGTGTAGAAGGAGCATAGGGAATGACACTGTCAAAGCAAGGACCTATCTGTACAATGAAGCTAAATCTCAGGCTTCACCATTTTTAAAAGAAAAATGTGAAGTAGTTCTTTCTCTTTCAAACATGTACCCAGTGCATGCCAATGAGAAAGGATCACTAGCACAGAAAATTCAACAGGTAGATTGTTGTTTGTAAGTCCGTCAGCAGGGCGAGGGAGTTACGCAAGCCCTGTGCCGCACCAAGCGAGCCTTGCAGCCCTGGCAGCAGCCTTCTCCGTCTCTAGCTTCGAGAAGTGGTACCAAAGTACGCACAAAACCACCTCCTTCAGATAAGTGGTTGCGTTTCTTCTATTTATCAACTGGATCCCATTTTTTTTTATTAAATAGGACCCATTTCAGCAACCCTGCTGCATAAGCCCCTTTGACGCTTTGTTGTCTTGGGGTGAGTGCACTGCCCCAGAGATGACTGAAAAAACCTGTCTGCTATCCCAAGCATCGCGGAGAAACAGCTGTCACAGGGGTATTGCTGGCTCTTCAGGTAATCTTTGAAATGCTGAAATGTGGTGTGTCCCTGCTCCTAACACAGAGACTGAAGAATTTCAGAGGGAAGTGATAGAAAATCCCGGGGTATTTTCTGTGTAGAGAAGTGTGAAATGATAGCGTGTCTGTGATTTAAGTCTGAAGAAACCATTATTGAAATCTTGTCAACTCTTTGTCAAGAGTTAGTTTCAGAATCCGTGTTAAGCTTTGTCATGAAGCTAAACTGAATTGCTCATTTCAGTTGTTCTTTATTTTTTCTGAATCACTTTTTATGAATGCACTTCATGAGATTGCATGGCTGTAAGTTATTAATTACATTTATCTTTGGAGTAGCCTGCATATTCTCAGTAGAGATCAATGTATTTGATGGCATGTCAGGAGGATTAGAATTCATTTAATGGTGACTGTCAAGCCTTTGAAATTTGGTTTTGTTCTGCAAATAGAGATAAGTACCTAAGAATGTTACAGAAAAAATAGAATTGTTTGTAGGTTTGACTGCTGTATCTGTATTACATCAAGTAAATAGTGACTATTTTGCTGCCCACTGCCTGTCATCTTTTTCCACTAGTGTCTATAAATACGTGTAGAGGTAGGTATGATTAAAGTTTTGTATGGGGGCATCCCCACGCATGGGCATGTATGCAACAGAGAGGGAAGAAAGGCAATATAAGATTCAAATGGTATCTTTTATATAAATTGCTTTCTACCTAGGTACCTTGTGTAGCTAGTGTGATGCCTCAGATTGGGACAAGACTATCTACCCTTCACTAGATTTACCACCTGTTCTAAACTTTATTTGTAGAAACTTAATTAACACCTTCTATGGTAATCTCATGATTGTTTTTTGTGTTTTATTTTGTATTTGTGTAGTAATGACATGCGATTTTGTGAAAATTGCCAAGAGAATTCTGAAGATGCCTTCTCGATCTATACGTGGTCTCCTCCTGCAGAATCCTACTTAATGCAGGAGGTGATAGTCTGGGCAATGAGAGGGGTAGTGGAGAGGTGTATCTCGTATTTGAAAATATTTGTAGTAAAGGGCAATTGAGCATGGGGAGGTCCTTCGTCCTCATTTCCCACTTACCATTATGTTAAGAAGACACACAAGATAGTTTTTGCCTGCATTTGAAAATCATCATCTCCATATTTTTCTTTTGTCTGCTTTATCAATTGCCAGTTATGGTGGAATTAAGTCTGGATTATTAGAGACATAAGGACAAAAAAAATATTTTCTTTAAATGCCAAAGACACACACTCAGCAGGTTCTTTTAAATAATCTTAGGCATGACCACATGAATGCTGCTGGCAGGCCTGTTCACATGCTTGAAGTTGGACATTTTAATTATTGAAGGCTTTGGTGTTTTCTAGAATGACAGAAAGAAACATTATGGAGGGTTAACATTTTTTCGTGTGAACTGCTATTGTGTGTCCTATAATAATCAGTAATATTAAGTACAATGATACAAGTTGTAACTTTTTTAGTGTGTGTAAAAATTTTCTTCATTGAAATACACCAAATTATTTAATAACTTTCCCTGAAACTTAACCATAGTCACAGATTGTGAGATAGCATCCCTGTGGTCCAACTAATAAACAAAGAGAAACAAGTCCTTTGGCAAGACTTACTCTAAAGCTCGTCTTGCCATATTACTCCATTTCCCACCTCTTCTTAAGTGAGAACCAGTCTAAGCATCAAATATTGGTAATTTAAGCTAAAAGTTCTCATTATAATTAATCTTTACTATTTTATCCAGAAACAAAATATGGTCTGATTTATGCTAAGAAATTTTAAGCAGCAAGGAAGTGCACAAGGCAATGAAATAGTCAGTGTAGTGTAGCCTACACTACACCTTGAATTTGAGTGATGCTATATAAAAGTTCCATTTCATTTGTTCCGTTGTTCCTTTTCAGCCTAATTAATCAATCTCTGATTAATGGAGGGCATGTGAGATTCAGTATTCTTCAGTATATTACCTCTTATTTAAGGGTTTTCTTTACATGTTAATTGATGCATGAAAGAAACTTTATCCAACTGGCTTGGCAATTTTGCAATCCAGAGTATTAGCACCCTGAATTATCCCAATTAAAAGCACAATTTGTTTTTTTGAGATTAAGACTGGAACAAGGAGCGCTTTGAGAAGATGAAGACGCTACGCTGTTTAGATAACTGCCATAGAGGAGCTGCTCCCTTATTTCTGAGTGAATCAAAAAGAAGACGAACTGCATATGGCAGCAGTGCTTCTGAAATGAAGTTACTTTGTTCTACTCAAAAGTCTAGAAGAGCCAAACAGTAATTTAGTTAAGGGTTATCTTGCATTAGGTCAAAAGTTGCCGTTTGAAAACTTTTCTTCAGGCTTTGCAAGACCTTACTGGACTTGTTACCTTTGTGCTGAGATGGGTTGCTGTCTTGAAAATCCTGAGCTCTTGTTTCATTTCTGTGCACATCCTATCTGCATCGCAGTGAATGGAATTCATTGACCCAGAAAGCCTTTGATGGCAGCTACTGGGCACTTGAAGCAAACTGTCTGGCTCCACTGGTTAAAGCTGTGCCCCATCAAAGATGAGGGAGAAAAACCTGACAGTATGGTGTTCGTGCAAAGATAAAGAATAAAAGATAGCACTGTCTGGCTTTCTGTGTTTAAGGCTTCTTTCCTGCCTCTTTTTTTTCACAGCTGTTTTTACTAACATGTTTGGCTTAGGCTAGTAACATAATAAAACAAGCACTCTTTAATACAAAGGGCTACTTGAGAGTTTCAGTGACAGTAAACACTGGTGCTTTTAAAGCCACACAGACTGATAGGTATCTGTGCTTAATAATTTACTAGATTATTTAAATGACTACATAGCAACAAAATAGTAGTATTAATCATTGCAGAAAAGCATACATGCTTGTCTTTTGCTTGTGGAAATTAGTCTTACCATATCAGTATTAAAAACCTGAGCTCCCCTTTCTTGGAAACCCCATCTCTCAGACACCTGCAGTCATATTTTTCTAACTATTGTATTGTATCTCAATTATGAACTGCTAAACGCTTGATTCCACCACTGTTTGTCCTCTCTGGAAAAGCATACTCTCCAATAACTTCCACTTGCACTTAGATTTCAGCTTCTCAGTGTCAGCTTACCTCATTAACAAGACTTATTTTTTTAGTCATGAATTAAGTACCCACAAGTGTTAAAAATATAAATAAAAGTGATGATATAGCAGAAGCTTTACACTGCTGTACCACAGCTTCAGCCCTTGACTGCAATGGTCATGAAGCTTTTGGGGTTTTTATACTTGTCCGTGTTTTCTCTATGCAGCTTCTTTGAGATTGGAATATATTGGTTTTAAAAGGAAAGTTGAAATATTCCTTTTGCCACTGTCATTCCAAGGAAGGTCACTTCTCTCTGCAACTGTTGTCCTTGGAATTCCACCTTGTCCTGTTTTAATGAAAATGAACTGGACTCATTTAACATCAGTTTAATTTAAGTAGCCTGACTGATAAATCAAGGGGCCAGAAGTCTCTGGCAGTGATGGAAACTTTGAAGTGGTATTGCCGTCACATCAGTTGGAAGAGTTACCGCTAAAGGGAATCTCTGGTTCAACCCTAAACTGGCCCTTAGCTTGATCAGTCACCCAGTACTTGACCTAAAAATGCAGAGGGAATGGATAATTTTAATTACACTGTTTTACAGAATGAAATGATATCAGATACTGATTTTCCTTTTGCTAGACAGCATATAAACATTAAAAGTTTGTACTTCCTGGAAGCCAGTACTATTGTAGCTACTAATTTCTTCAGGTTAGGGCAGATAACGAGAAGACCAAGACTCTCTTACAGCTCATGTAGCCTATAAACACTTCTGTAGACTGTAGCTTTGAATATTTTTGTGGAGAGACATTACATGTAACTTGACGTCTCTTATTTAGAAACAGCTCTCTAGGAAAGCTGGCCTTTGGGGGCTAGCTAGCTAAACATTTTAAATGTAGAAGCAACTGTAGTCTTCCTTAGCCAGGAGCTGTAAGACAACTTGAAAAAACAGACATGGAAAATTAGAAATAACAAGCAGAACACTTGGTAAGTTAAGTCCCTACTTGCAATGATGCCAGTTTTCCTTGAGTAGTAGGTAGGCGCATGGTTCTTTTTTCATAGGGATAGATTAATATTTTATTTGTTAATATTACAGAGGCACTTGAGCGTCTCCTTTTTAGTTCTGAATTTATTTAACATGTCTATATAATTTAATCATTAACAACTGTCAGCTTGGATGTAGTCTTATACATTACTTACGATAAAAACTATTGTTGGGAATTTTACAATCTCTATATTTGACCATTGGTTTGAATGGTAATTCTGATCATGAATGTATGTGGATTCTGATATATGGATGTAAAATAAACTTGAAGAGCTTGTCTGTAGGGAGGAAATTCTTTAATTAACTCCTGCTGTTTGTGTATGTCTGTTTTTGTTTTGCACTGGTATATTCCAATTCCAAAGTATTTCAGTTGGAATGAGGCTATTCACATATATACATGTGTATAATTATATACAAGTTAAGTTAGAACAGCTCTTAGTCTTTAATTTCCATTTGATTCAATAGACTTGTGTAGGCAGGTTTAGGTATACGATGCGCTGTCTTAAACTGGGAATTCTTCATTGAAGAGGATCTGGTCAGTATCACCAACATCCTACTTTTTATTAATTATTTGGCTTTGTAGCATGGCATTCTTAAGAGTGGAAAAATATTTTTGCAGTTTATGTTATTCTGCTTCTGATTTGTTTGGAAGAAGATATATTGCTTTTATCACCAAACAGCAAAAACCCTGGAGCAAGTTTCAAATGTGTTTATAAAACTACAGTTATGGAAAAGGTAGTATTTTCTGTTACTGCCTTCCTCTGTCCTTTTGCAAACAATGTGCAGCTCCTTCTCAAGTGCGTTTTATTTCTACATTTTACCTAACTGAGTAAAAATCCATGGCTGCTTCAGTACAGAGCTACCGTTATTCTGGCAGACACTGCTCTGACGAGGTGGTTCACTTTCAGGAAACGGTTTCACCAGTGGAGTTATTTCCATAAATGTTTTCATAGTTGCCATGAATTCTAAGAGAAATTAAAGAAACTGAGTTAATTTTAATAAAAGCCTTTAGAAAAAGACTATTTATGTTTAACAGTGGTGTTATAAAGGCTGTAGAGATTCAATACGACGTTATATAATGAAACAGCTTTTTAATTTAAAAATAATGAAGCTTTTAAAGGAATAATAAAAATAAATTGCAAACAATGTCTTCACGAACCATGCGATTCCTAGTGTCTTCATAAGTATCCTTGCTTTTTTTTTAAACTTGGAATGTAACATAATTAACCAAAACACTGGCAGTTTGTTATCATTTCTACTGTAACAGCTGGTTTATGCTCTTGATGTGTAAACTGCACATTTAGAACTTAAAGAGCAAAAGCTGAGTAGATTGACCTCTCTGGGTGAATGAAAAGGATGATTAATCTTAAAATATTCTTAGAACTTCCTAAGATAATTAATTTCTATTTTTGGTGCATAGTTCATCACCGTGGTCGTGGTAATCTTGTAGCATTAAATTAAGGTATTTTTATACTCTTCTGAGAACAGTTGCTAAACTCAAATGCCTTTCCCATCAGGATAGATACACAAGTTTGGGATATTTTTTTTCTACCTAGGATTTCTTTTTCAAAGACTTATAAAATAGTTAGTTAACTACAAACAAAATAAAAATCTGATTTTAATACTAAAATCTGTACCTCTTTCTCTTTTTTTCTTTTTTTTTCCTTTTATTAGGAGGTATTAAAAAGTAGCACCTTTGCTCCATTAAGACCTGTCATTTTTTTCCTCTGCCTTTATGAAAATATTCATGATAATGATAAGTTACTCTAAAGATAGTAGTCCTTGTTCTTCCAGAATTATGGATAGTTCTGAGTTGTTTTTGCAATAGAGAGAAAAAGAGAGTGAAAAAGATGATGGTCAGACACACCACAGCTTCATTATTTATTTTTCCTTCTGTAATGTTAGTGTGAAAGAGACAGTAAGAGCACCGGGGCTGCAATTGTTTACGTCTCTGTTTTAAGATTCTTATGAGTCAAATGGGAAAGTACCAATTAAACTATTAGGAAAAATCTTGATTGTCATTCAGAGGGTTTTGATTATAATTTCATGGTGACTCTTGTATAATGGAGATATACTGAAAATGTGTTCTTGGGATGAAATGAATATTAAATGCTGCTGCTTTTACAACACAGATTGGCGAATGGTTTTGCAACAGTAATGGCTCTTTCTGAAGTTTTGCTTATTTACAGACCTGACAGTCTAAGCAATTGTAGGCAGCAGAAGAGACTTTATTAGCTGGTCGTGTAAACAGGGATGCATATATCTTCCATTTCTCATAAACCAAGGAACACTGGACTGATATGCTATTGCAAGGTTTTTGTTTTTTGATTGATTTTCTTACCCTGTGTTGTAAACACAGCTTGACTTGTGTATGTGTAACTTTTTTTGGTTAGCACAACTCAGTATTTGGCTGAACGCCATGTATGAGCATGCATCAGAATAAATGTGTTCTTTCTTACATAATTCTTGGTTTTTTGCATTAAACATATTAAAATTAAATTTATTGTCTAAACAGCATAGGAAATGTGTTTAGCTTGTATCTGCTATGTTCTTTGTAAAATTATTTTATTTGCAATCTTGGAATTCTACTTACAAAGATAAACTACTAATAATAAATGATGCACAAATTGTTTGGGAGGGCACCATAATAAATGAAAAACAAAGATCATGAAAACAATGACTTAAAATTGAGCAATGAAAGAAGTTGCATGTATCCTTTTTTTCCTCTCACCTTGGTATGTATGTAATTGAAGATAGTGGAAAAATATTTTATTTGAATCTAAAGTGCCTTTAAGTCTTCCACCTGTTTCCCCTGCTGGTATATATAAGAAAGGTTAACTATATTTGCCAGTTGCAGAGCCATTCATTCCAGTCATTGTTTCCTGAATCATTTTGTGCTTAGACTTAAACCACGTTGCCTAAACTTTACTACCCCAGCCATGCCACATCCCCACACATGAGGTAGTTTTCCTTCAGATGTCAGATTTAGGTGTCTTTGCATTTACCCTTCACATCACAATTCTTTCTTGCTTAGTTACTTTCCTTTTTGTTGCAGAGTTCATTGTTTTAAGATATGCTTGTTTATAAAATTACTAGAAAGGAATATCTCATTTACCTCACTGATTAATAAGGGATGTTAATATTCTTGATGTTGCTATAATTTCCGTTGTGTTCTTACTCCGTGGAAGGACTGACTAAATTTTGTCTTCTGGAACTGAATGTCGTAAAGTTTGGCTATTGAGTAATTTAAAATTCCTTGCCGAAATTTCTATGGTAGTATTATAACACCTTTGTTCATACGCATTCTACTAAATTTTACCTTGATGATACTTAGATAAGTACAGTGTTAAAGAAAACACATCAACCTAGGGGAAGGGTTTCCAAAAACCCCTAAAAACCAGGATATTACACAGAATCAAAGGAATAATCCTGGTATTGTGTTCTGACTTGAGGCTGGTACCTTTAAACATTAGGGTCCTGTAAACTACACTTTTTAACGTTGTGCAGAAACAGATCATTGCACAGAAAAGCTTCTAGCAACCGTATCTAAAATGGCCACATTTTACAGGTAATTTGCTGTCTGTGATCTTCATCTTCGCACTATATTTAGAGCAGTCCAATTAATATGTGCCACTAATAAGACATCCGCATACTTTAATTTGGAGAGGGAAACAGCTAATTTAAAATTAAACAAAGGATAAGACTTAATTAATGGACAACTAGAATATTCTTGTAAGAACTTCATTCATTGGTTTTGAGCTAGTTGTTCTTATCCTTTGCATCTAGGTTATCTGAACTTCTCATTACATAAAACCAGACAGAGCAGTTTGGTGTTGTATAAAACTTATCAGCATGTCTTCTGATGTATTTTTGCCTGTTTCTTGAAGATGTTTTGTATTAGTGGGGAACTTCTTTGTGGTTTCTTCTCCTTCTACCTCCTCACCAATCTTAAAGGCCATAAAATATTATTTATGTTATAGCAGCAGTGCTCATCTGAGACCTGCAGAGTACTTATGTTGCTGTCACATCACTTCTTTTCTTCCTTTTAATTTGTGAGCATCACTATGAACAACCATATATTTTATGAAGAATCATGTAGGCTAAGGAGACACAACATATGGCTAATAACTTCTGAAGTCAAAACAGTGACAGGAAGAGACAGCTGGGAAGAGTAAAGATAACGTCTACCAAAGCCAACAACAGATTAGAGCAGAAACTTCAGAGCCATAAAGCTTCCAATGGTATGATGCAGCTACTGCTAGGAAACAAAGGCCTGCAAGCGAAATTGCAAAAATTTGGTTTTATTGATAATGGTGTGTTACAAGTTTGCCAAGTCTTACAGCCCCCTAAGAGTCTTCAGTTGGTAGGAACTGTGAAAAGCATTGCATCTACAAGACAGTCTTTTTTCAGAGATTATGAAAGTGGTAACAAAACTTAAGAACTGTTTTTTCAATTTATATTTAAGAAAGATGACTTTTCAGTTCTTCTGGACTAGTTAATGTTATAGAAATAGAGAGTCCAGCTGGTTGTTTGCTTTACGGCCAGAGCATAGGAAAAGCACTCCCAAACAGCTGTCAAATTTTAGGCAGGAGATACGGCCCCTCATTGTCTGTTCTCTTTGCAGCTTTCTTAAGACAGAGATAAAAGTGATGAAGTTGACAATATCACACAGGGAATATGTCAGTTATTGCCAAACAGATTTTTTTTGAGGTTTACTGATAAATAGTATAAACCTGTAGCCTTTAATACGCTATAAATTATCCTTAATATATTCACCTGTGAGAAGAGCATACTTTCTCTGAAGAACATCGTCTTTCTGGTGGGTTTCTTAAATGGAAGCTGTAAATTCTGTTAGTAAGAATTCCTACATAGATTCTCACTTAGAGGTAATGAAAAATAATGAACAGTAGTAACTATTACAAGAAATAAGCTGCACCTTGGTTTTGGAAAACAAGTGTGAGAACTTACTGCATGTCTGTTACAAAGCAGTGTGATTAAGCACAGGGACAACATGTTTGCACGTGCACACGCTTTACTTTCAGCTCAGTGGTGATGCAGTGGATCGAGTAGTAGCCCTGCACTCAGGAGGTCTGGGTGTTGGGCTGTTAAGCACTTCTGCAGAATAGAGAATGGCAGTAAGTCCTGTTGCTGGCTTCTTCCATCAATAAATATCAGTTTACCCCTTCCTACTGACAATGTTTGTTCAATGAGAGAATACAGGCATTGAATTAGCAAGATGACTTGAAAGTAAAACTTTTTGATTAAAAAGACTGTATTTTGTCTAAATAGTTTTTTAAGCAATTTAACACACTTACTTTGACCAGGGGAAACTGTTGCTTTTGAAAATGGAAAAGAGAGAACTTTGCCTACCTGGTTCTGCTTAAAACTGGACATAGACATGTATAAAGCCTCTTGTTAGCCCTGTGAGCTCACCCATAATCCGCTGAAGAAGTGCATTTGTGAACCCAGCTGCTCTGTGTTAACTTAAAAGCATCCCTTCATTCGAGTCAACTTGGACAGGACGTATCTTGCCAGCCTTCGCTATCTGCTGTGTTGGGAAAAAAAAAATCCTGTCATAAAATCAGATGCAAGGTTGTACTGTATCAGTTGTTACTTTAAGGGTTTATTTGTAGCCTTTCAGACTCCATGGCACAGAAATATATGGAATACTGACCATTCCCAATCTAGATGAGAGAATTTTGCCACTTTGCTTTTCTGTGCGAGTCTGTCAACATTTGTTCTTAAAACCCTTTGTAGAAGGAAAGCAGAGAAGCATAATTTGTCTTATTTTTTGGTGTTTTGTATGTCAAGTAAGAAGAAAAGTATATCTATAGGATGTCAGGGGTTTTTTTTCTCATTTTGTACTGTTTTTGAATTGATATGCTTGAAAGCTGTTGGAGGGAGATAGTTTCATCAGCATGCTGGCTGTTCATGGAAACAATAGCTAGAGTTGTTAACACTAGAAGAACGTTGTGGAAAAAGGATGGTACTGCTTTTTCAGTCTTCTCATTGGTTAAGAAACTTGAAATGTTAGTTTAAAAGTACTGTATTTCTCTCCATTGGGTGGCGAGAAAGGGTGTAATGGGGAGAGTTAATTTTGGCTTTTGCTTATGAGAAATATCACATCCCTCTTTATTTGCCAATAATTTCAGGGAAACTCTGGAATTGTTAAAATAGGATGTCATCAGATTCTGAAAGTTGCTAATATAAGGAGGAAGAAAATTTGTCTGTCAAAATATTAAACACAACAAATCTGTGGTAATTAGCATTAGATATCCACCTTTCACAAATTCAGATGGAGACCATTCGCCAGATTTTTTTGAATCCTATCTACTAAAATTTTTTGTATCAGCTGTTAAGATACATGTTTGTGGAAACCACATGTGAAACAGCATACTTTCTTTTTCTCCTTCAGGGAGAGTCTATGGTTTCATTCATGTAAGTAATTTCTTTCTTCTATCAGTTATTTTACAGGAATAGTTAAAACTTTATTTCAAGTATGCTGTACTACAGCAACATAAGTTCTTGCTTCACAGAATAACTATGTCTTTCTGTCTTCACAGTAAGACTCGTCAGACATAATTTAATTGCTGTATCATTTGCTTGTTTTATTCTGAAACATTTTATTTAACTTTCAAATTGGATAAGGCAAACATTGAAACCTCTACAAAACAGAAGTGAATGAGGTTGAATAACATTTCCTGATTTTCCTACTGTGATGGTGGAGTTTTATCAATGTAAACTTAAGCTTGTCACCCACAGAGAATATTCAGTTATGTAGTTGTAAAGATAAGGAAGCTGTAATTTTGTTTTGAAATTGTGATGTTAACCTGATGATTAATTTCAGAAAGTATTTGGTTCTTTAGAATACTATATTCCTTCAAATAAATCTTCCCTCATATATGTGCATATTTTATTTATTGATTTCTCCTAGCTTAATTTTGTATAGTTGATAAATTGAAAATAAAACTCTCCATTAAATTTTAAGATTTACTGAAATGGATGCCTGGGAAAGCCCACTGTTTTGAGTGAATTCTGGCAGATTTAAAACACCCCCCCACTCCCCCCCCCCAATCTACCTTAGCTTTCAGCTGCAATTCTGCTGCACAGCCCAGTAATTTTTGTGGTTGCAAATGGATCCTTAGTGAATGTGAAAGGAGTCTCAGTTCTAGTGTCCTTGCTGTTGCTAGAATAGCACTTCAAATTTTCCCCTTCTCGCCATTTCAAATTAAATATTCACAGCCTGCCAGTATTACCACCTTAGGATAATGTGATCTCATGATACTGCTGGTGTAGGCCAAAGAATATATAGAAAAAATAAGAAAGCTGGAGAAGCTGATCATTGCAAACTTTGGCCTTTGCTTATGCCATTTATGATTGAATATTGTTGTAAGTCCTATAATCTTTTATATGAATCCCTCATACTGTGTAGAAAAGCAGACAAGAACATTTTCACTCTGTAAAGCTGGAGAAGATGGTTCTGCTGAATTCAACAGTAATCATCGGGATTCAAGTGGTTTCTGCTTTAGTGAAAAAATGTTCTCTGATCTACTTGTTTTTCCCCCTTGGAAATATAAAACAGCAAGAGATGACATTCAGCAGTAATTATCATATAATGACATTTTCTTTTCACTTGTTGTTCATCCAGCATTTTTGCTACCAGCATATTCTACCAGATCACACTAACCAGTAGTATAGAGATACAATACATATAGAAAGACTTGGATATAGAAACAGTACTGTTTTCCTAATGGAAAATGTTGACTCCTTTTTACTTTAAATCTGCCCTTAATAAAATTTTTCATTCTTATGAAGAGAGTGAAAAATGAGCAGGAAAATATGAAGGCAGCTAGGTTTGTCTTCACTAAGTTCAATGTTCTGTGGTTTGAATTGGAAAATACACTTATATAAATGTGCGCTTATATATCTTTATCTACCAAAAATAAAGCTGAAATATTGGAACTATGAAGCAGATAGCAACTGCGAGCTCCAGTTAGTAAAGAAAATGAGATTTAGTAGAACTTACTGAAAGAGCAGTGTCCCAATTCTTAGGTTGTTAAACGTAAGTGAAGATGTTCTTCTCTAAGACATACTTCAAAGAGGGTGCTGCAGCTGTGCCGCGTTTATGAGAGCAGACCTGGCTATTACTGCGGACACTGGAGTGTAGAGGATGCACAAGAAGTGCAGGCAGTGCTTATCAGTGATGATACCATTCTGCTGAAAGGGTGGTGATGAATTCCCATATTTACAAGGTATCTGAATTTGATAATGGGACTAGAGGAATAAAAATTGCTTTTTAATTCTGGGCTTCTGCAGCAATACTTAGTTTTTGCCGGTAGAGCGGGACGGGGACAACAGTAGAGGGGGGCAGCTTGTGTGTGCGTATGTGTAAGCTTCGCTCCTGCTAATGTGGTATTGCATTGCCAAGTAATTTTCTGAGATATTGGAGAATATATTCTTTATGTTGTGCAAGAACTGTGTAATTGAGGCTGTTAATCTTCCAGGTAATCTGTGGCTGTCTTGGTGCATGTGCACACACACACTGTGGTAGGTTGGCCTTGGCTGGCTGTCAGATGCCCACCCAACTTCTCTTTCACGGCTCCTCAACAGGACAGGGGATAGAAAATTAGACAGAATAACTCATGGATTGAAATAGACAGGGAGATCACATACCAGTTAGGGTTACTGAAAAAACAGACTCAACCTGGGGAAAATTAATTTTGTTTATTGCCAATTAAAAATACAGTAGGATGGAGAGAAGCAAAGATGAAACTACAACCACCTTCCCCATCCTGAGTCCCCTTTCCTTCCAGGCTCAAGTTCTCTCCTTTGTTCCTGACTCTTCTGCATCCTCCTTCCCCCCAAAAAACCCTGTAGATAGCAGAAAAGTTTGTGTTTTGGCTATTGGGATTGTGTTGGTTCCAAATTTTCTTCTGATTTCGAAGTAGACTACCTTACTTGGTTTGATGTGTTTTATTGCTATGCTGGTCACTGTCAGCCTCTACCATTTGCAACAAGTATACGTATTAGTCACATTGTGTGTAAAATAAATTATACATATTTTCTCTTCCATTTCCAGCGGGTGTGCTTTGTTATTTTTAAATTACCTTTGCTATTCCTCACACTGGGAGATTTTCCAGGGACTGATAGTGAATGACTGAATGATTGATTAAACTTCTCAGGTGTGATATTGATGAACAAATTGTCTCATAAATTTAATTATTTCTACTGCCAAGTTTTCAACATAATTGTTTCAGTGATATTGTGAAATAACCATCTAAAAATCCATCATGTTCTATTTACTGCCCAAACCAGCAACACAGAATTGAAATAATTCTATCATGTCTGTAATAGAGCTAGTTACATGGAGCCTAGGTTTATTCTAGGTGATGATAAAGCTTAGAATTTGCCTACTAGTTAAACGAAAATTGCAATGTAATATTTAATTATTTTTCACTCATGTAATATAAAACATTCGGGAGGGAGAGAGCATTTGTTCCTTCAACAGTTATGCTGTGAAAACTTTAAATGTACATTCATCAAATGGTAAAGGTGGTTTTTTGTTTGACAAGCAATGCTTCTTTTCTGGCTCGAAGTGGTGCTTTGATATTGATTTAGAATTGGTTAGTCTAGATAGCAATCTTTTCTCAACTAGTTTTAGCACATATAAAACCCATTAAATTTATAAAATAAAATTTCACAAGTGTATATATAACTGTGTCTCATTGCTTTGATTAGTATTTAAGATTAGTATTTCCCTTTAAAATATTCATAACTATGTTATTGAGAAGTTGGTACTGAATTTTACTGAGCTGGACATTTATGATTTAGACTTTAATTGATGCAAAAAGAGTATTAAAAAATGATGAAGTTCTTTATCTGACTATGTAGATACTATATTCAAAGGTATGTTGCACAGTCACATTTAAAAATGTGTCGATATGAAGATTGACCATAACAGCTTAATTTGTTCCCCTCATTCACGTGCATTATGGTGCAATTTCCAATTTTATATACATGTACTTTTTACCTGCATATGGGAAAAATAATGCTTAGGAGATAAATAGATGGAGCTCTTGCCAGTGGAACAAAGGATAGCACATAATGAGTGACATAAGTGACTGCAAGCACAAAATAGGTTTATACCCACCATTAATATAAACCTTATCATTAATTTCTCTGCCATAGTTCTTCATTTATAAAAAAGAAAATTAGCAGCTTACTTTCATAAGGCATATTGAAAAACTGCAAATTTCCCCATTGTACTTGCTGGGAATAATGTGGTGTAGGTTAATAAATATGGTTTGAAAAAAATAATTTTAATGGTGTACCAAATGAATATATATGATTATAAATATCAAAAGTCCATTTCCATGGTGATAAACAGAATTTCTATCCTCTGTCTCCTATCACTCTCATCTCCTTCAGCTTGAATCCCTCCAACAGTGGTGCTGCCTTGCTAAGGAGAGAGATTACCTATATCTTCAGGTTTCTCCTTTGTACATAAAGAAACGTATCATCCCCTCTTCCTTCCCCAACACCTCCCCTTTCTTCCCTCTAATAGCAAATTACTCGGTAATTCAAACCAGGCAATAGGGCTGCAAAGCCTCAGAGGAAACTGAGATGAATGGATGGGAGGAAAAAAGGAAATCTGGGGGCTTGACCAGGTGGTGAAGGAAGGGGAGGACTCCCCATGTGGGAGCTGTAGGAGCTACACAGAACAGGGAATAGACTTGGGAAGCTAGAGCTGTTGTTGCATGTCCTCAGCCATCTGTGGGGAGAGGAATATATTTGTCACAGATTTGCTTGGGGGAGTGTCTTTAGAAATCCTTTATAACCTACACTGGGGGAATAACCTCCACTGTTTTTTTTCTTCTGGTTTTATTGTTTGCTTTTTCCTGAAAAGCTAGCTATTCTTTGCTATGTATGAAACGTGATAAAATGTGAGTTTTGTTTCTGTTGTGTGTACAGTAGCATAAGTCGATCCCAAATGTAGCTGGGAGTACTCTAGCATGCTCTTCTGTAAGATGCCCCTCAGCATGTAAAATAGATGAACATTACCGATGTATTTTATAGCATGGCAATCCCACTTTCCAGATTATCAACATTTGAGTGCAGTTAGCAGTATTGTATTTCTTACTATGAAATATTTGTAACTGATGTTTTATCAGAAGATAAATTTTAATGTGTTGGAACACAGCCAGGAAGAGTGTGGTGGGGTTTCAGTTTGTGTTGGTGGGGATGGGTTTTGTGGGGTTTTTTTCGTTGTTTTCTGGTTTGTTTTTTGTTTGGGTTTTGTTTTTTCTTTCATGGAAAACTTTCTTGTTCTGTTTAATTACACAGGAATTATTTACTTTATCTTATCTCACTTTCTCTGATTCCAACTTCACATATAATTATTTTGAGCTGTCTCTGTTTTGTAGAAATAATGATAGTTTATTAAAAGAGAAAAATTAGCAGATATTATTGCAAAGGAAGAATATTTGAGTTCTTTATTCCAGAAGCCATTCTTACAGATCTGGCATTTATGTGCTGCTGTATGTGGGTTTTAACAAAAAGATAAATTTTGTACACGTTATTCCCCAAAGTATGATAAGCCCTCTTTATTAAGATATTTTTAGTCTAGGGAGTGAGCATAATGCAAATAGTCATCTGATTCATAACTCACACCTGGCTTTTTTCTCCATCCTTTCATACCTAAAAATAGTTTTCTTGGGTTTTGCTTTTGATGACTAGGCTGGAATGTTGTGCTAATATGTTTATGCTAGGCTGACACTTTACTGAATTTTCCATAACCTGCATTCTAATTATGTGATTTTTAAAAGTTGAGGTAGGATAGGGAAATACAGAAAGCAGGAGGAAGAAATACAACATGTGGTAGGCATCAGAATTTGTATGTTAGGGAGCATCAGAAGTGCTTTTGGGCAAATAACTTTTTTTGTGGCATATATAAATCACATGAGGAAAATCATATCTGGCTTCTTCCCAAGTATGTCATTAGGCTAAAAGCTAATGGTTGTAAAGTGGTTTGAGATCCTCAAATAGAATTAGCAGCAGGTAATGTAAAAAGTGGTGCCTGATTTAGTTCTCATGTAATTAATCTAGTAAGATTGTTGGTCGGTGTCCTGCTGTCTATGGTGTCAGTAGTGGTCAGTGTCCTCCTAGAGAAATGTAATACTTCTCATCAGCTTATCATGAGAATACTCAAGTGCAGGTATTCTGAAAAAACTCGCCTTTGGAAGTTCTGCATATGTATTTTCTTTACATTTGGATGTAGATCATAGAGATGAAGAGAACTATGCTGTATTAGTTGAAGAAGAGTTGAGTTCTTGGTCTAGGAATTACAGAAACATGCTTTTACTTCTTTTATCAAGACAACACAGTATTTGCTATTTTCACATTCATTTGCTAACACCTTCACTTGAAAAGTAGAGTTCATCCCAGGCCAAAAAAAAAAGTAGAGTTCATGGCAAGCCCTAGCCTGGGTTGAATGTATCTTAAAAAAGTAAACCTTCTTGTAGTGCAGTTCTGTTAATATGGTTAGGTTCTCACTGACAGTGTTTTTATTAGTCTAGATACTTACATTTCAGAAATACTCTGTTGTCTAACTGTTTTTCAAATCTGTTAAATAAAGCCTGTATATTATCTGTAAAAAATACCCTTTTGTTTTGGGGGATTATTTCCATTTTGTGAAATGCAGGGATATCATATAATGCAATAAAAATAGTGTGATGTACCCTATTTTGTTACTTTGCAAATGAAACCATCCTATGAGGTGCAGAGTACTATTTGAGTGTAGATTATAATATATATCATGACTATGTATGTACTGACAATAGTGAAAGATCTTGCACCATGAGGCCATAATAAAAATGCTTTATAGTTTTAAGATATTTATATAATTAAGGAGTGACATTAACTAGAAGAATGTTAAGTGAAATTGTGAATTCACATGCATTAGCAATAGTAGCCAAAGTAAATTCATAGTATAGCCAGATAATAATCAAATAACTTATGAGATCTAGCTAACTTGGGCAGATAATTCTCTAGGAACAGGCAACCTTCACAGTTCTCTCTTCAGGGTTATGTATCTTTCTCAGGATCTTGTGTCACACTCAGTCTGCAGTAATAGACTTTGTTTGCAGTCCATCTTCTTTCTGTTTTGATTTCTCTCTCTCCTTATACCTCTGTTTCTGCTCCATTTGTTTCCTCTGTTATTTGATTTGATTTTTCTCACTGCCATCCCAAGCTCTAGTAAATACAGTCTTCATAACGGCAGATGCTGGTCTTAACGAGGTAACATTTTTTTACATTTATCCAAATTGTTAATCTGTAAACTTATTTTCCCAGCATTGCAGGAAGTCAAACTAGCCTCATTCTCTTTCTGCTTTCTATTGATGTTGTGGAATTAATCAATAGGCTTGTTTGATGTGGTATTCTCTGCTTCTTAATTACCATAATTTGTAACCTCTCTTCAGCTACTTCCCTATGGATTCTTTCCTTTGCTCTCCTATCTTCTGATACAGGAGTTAATCTAACATTTTTCTATTTATCTTATTATAGGGATTATGTTATTAATTCTGCTATATTCTATGGGCTATGTTGTCTTGAACACTACATCGGTAAGCAGACAGGGAATGATTACAGCTGGGGCTGAAAATTTGGTATTTATCCAGTATCTGGTATCTTATTTTACTTCATTCAGAAGTAAGAACTTTCCCCTAGAACTTTCAAACTTGCAATACATTTTCCAATTATATGTTAAGAAATGTCTAATTCTATCTTACTATAATTAATTATATAATATCATTAATATATTATTCAAACTATTTATTAATTACATGCTATGTTGAATGCCTCCAGACAGGAGACTATTTCTTTGGGAGGGGAGGCAGGTGGCACTATGCTGTGCAGATCCTTGCTGCCAGATGTGAAGGATGAAATGTGTCTCCAAGGCTAGTCAGATCCATTAGCTTTCATGTTGACTTCACAAAACTCCTAAGAACCTAGATTTCATATAATGTATAGATCTTTCTGTTCCAATTTTAGTGCATAAATTTAATTTCATGTTTTATTTCCCAAATTATTTGAATGCCTACAATCCGTAGGCATTATTTTCAGTAGCTGTCTCCCATTAGTACCGTCTCATCTTTTGCATGTTGTAAGGAAACAGTATTTTCCTGTATGTGCCTTCTATATATTATCTTCAGTGTTAAAATTAGCGAAACAGTAGATCTCATCTCACATCCTTCTTTACTGGAGAATCTTTAAAAAAAACCCAAACAAAACACACCTGCCTGTGTGCTGTTGGAAACTATTCTGAATAGCTAGATGAGAAAGGAATGCAAAGGCAGAGAAAGTTGGATGCAAAAGTTTGATGAGCTGAACTTTGGAAAACTTGGAAGGTCAGATATGAAAGGGAATGTGTTTAAGGGTTTTCACTGTCTTACTATACGTTTGCTTTACAATACTGTGGGGTAAGTGGGTGAGAAGGGTGTTACGAGTTTTCTAAAAAAGAGGGTTCTTGCTCTGGTTTTGAGTCTGCACTGTTTACTACATCCATGCATGTGATGGGCACATCCGGATATTGAGAGCTCTGACTCTCTTTTTAGGAGGAGACCAGAGCTCAAGTGTTGGAAGAAAAGTTGTTTCAGAAATTCTCATGTATGTTGGATATTGTCTTGGATAATATGAACGACTTGAACAGTAGGAGCGCCATTAATAATGTGATAAACTCCGCTAGGAGATAACTAATATGTTTTGTTTTAGAAGTATTAGCTGATAACTTCAAATCAGTGGAGGTCCAGTTTTCATCTTGTGTAACTCCTGTATGCTCACTGCTATAATTTATTGTTGCTTCAGATCGTTTTTCCCAAGACAGATTTAGAACCAATTATGTTTGCTCTTCTGTGCAATGAATTTGCAGTGGTGTGTTTTGCTTTCTAAATCTTCCCTTGGAATACAATTGCTTGGCTTATCTGTGCCTTTGATCAAGAAAGAGAAAAGAACCAACTAAGATTAGTAAGTGCAGGAGTATTAATTCAACTCTAGCAAAAGGGGAAAGGATAAATAGTGTTTTACTTTGATTCACAGTGGAAAAAAATAGATTTCATACATTAAAGGGCTGTACGTAAAATGCCTTTACGTTAGACTGTAAGATTTGAACAGATTACATTAATAATAATGACAACTTCTAACACATCTAGGTTTGTTTTTAAAAATTACTTTCTCAGTCTATGGGAATAATATTTTCCACAGCAAATAGTTCATCAAATTTATTTGCCTCAGCAAATCACAGTCTTCGCACACAGGAAAAGAAGCTGTTCATATATGACACTTTAAGTAGGGTGCTAATTTGCAGAAGGCAAAGTAGCATTGTAAGAAAATACCAAACTGCAAATCAAAGTAGTACCACGACGAAAATATTTATGGAAATAAATCAAGGAAAGGTTTGGATTTTTTTCTTTTTTTTCTTTTTTTTTCTTGGAATGAACAATTTGCCCATTGGAATATGTATCTATATTAAAATTATTTTCAAAACATAGTGAAACAGAGATTAATATCAATGTTTTCTAGGTGGTTGATAAAAATATGTTGCACCAATATTTGTCTTTTTCTGGCAAAGTTTTTTGCCATGGACTATCGTAAAGAAGGTTCAATTGCTATCAAAGCAGTGTGGTTTTATGTTTGAACACATCTATTCTGATGTGATTTTTAACTTTTATTATGCTAAGTAAGTTATTGGAATGAATAAACGTGGTCACTTTGATGGGTTACTGACCATTTGACAGATTTGTATCACAGCACAAGTCATACATGTAAGGAGTGAATATTCTGCTGCAGTTATTCAGCTTCATAAGATTTGATTCTTATGTTTCACATGACAGCTAATTTAATCGCAGGACTTTCTGTTCTTCTAAAATACTAATTGAATTCACCAATATTAAAAAATGATACTAGCAGTTCTCACTCTTGTTGAAGAACTTTGTGAAAGGCATTTGCTGTCAGGTGTACGTACACATGTGGATACGCCTGAAGAATTGCAGGGCAATGGGAAACTTCCACCATTATAATGCAAACTGATTGCACCCAGTAACAGAAGTATTTTTCCCAAAAGGTGCTAGTGATACTGCATTATACTCTTCTAATGTAGTACATACACACATTTTACAGATTTTTGAACACTTTCAGAAAGCTGTAAGCACTTTTTTTACATGAATTTTTTTCATCTATCCATTTTGAAAGGTTCATTTGGGAACAAATGTCCCCACATGCACGCTTTAAGCTCTAAAAATGACTGAAATAGATTTTCTCTCTGAATAAAGAGTCTTCAGTTTTCAAGATGTGCCTTCCTTTTTTTTTTCCTGCGACTGCTTTAAAAAAAGAAACCAGGATTGAAAAAAAATGGTATGTTCTTTCCATCAACAGGTGTTTCCAGTTAACCTCATCTGGGTAATTAGAAAAGTGAAATATATATATAATAAAGTTATTAATTTTATTTCAAATTATAAGTAAACATGGCATGTTTTGCTGCAAGCAAATCCCATTAATTCAGTTGCAGAGGTAGTGATGAGTATTGCTTCTGCAACCCAAAATTGCATCAGCAAGTATGCTTTATGCAGTCCCTGGGTGTTAATTTTTTTATTTAATTTTTAGTATAGAATAATGCTTTCATCAGTTTATAACTTCATCTGAAAATGATTCAAAGAGTCATTTTGTTTCAAAAAGCTCTCGATCTAGGTGAAATAAAATGATAGAAGTCAGTGAATTTGAAACATAGTTCTGTAAGTTTTTGAAGATTTGGTGTATCTGTCCAAATCTTCCACATGGATTTAAAAGTTTAAAAGTCTAATGTAATTAGGAACTTGTCCTACAAGAATTGAAGTAAATGGTGTGACCATGGATATTTAAGGTTTACCATAAGTTATGACAGCAGAAATATAATTACATCAGAATTCTGTACTAAGCCTTATTTCTGTTGTGTCCAAAACAGTTATTATAAGTTCACCTTTGCTTTGCTTTTCATTATAACTGAACATTTAGTTTTTCCCTAATAAATAATAATGACTTACCTCACCAGTTGATTGCTTGAAATGCTTGTTTTGTTTAAAGCCGTGATTATGTCATTACAGACACTTTTGGCATCTTAATTGTAGTTCAATGTTGTCTTGCAGTTGTTACATTTTACTGAATTTTACTGGAGTAGTCTTTCGGAACTTGCCTTAGTATAGTACAGCATACTGAAGTCATTGAAGTAGGCTGAAATATCTTCTCCAGATTTATATTAATTTTTAAGGTTTCCAAAATCTTTTCAGACAATACATTCTCAAGAGTATTTTACATGCTAAAAATGCAGTGTACATTCCGGTTGGAGCAAAATGGATTGTACTATTACTATCTGATAAATAAGGCCTTTGAAACATTAAGAGGAACAATATTTACTGATAGAATTATACCCAATATCTGTATATATGGGAAGACAGTACATTGAAGGTTTACTTACTACAGCTCTTAAGGCTGGCCTTTGCTGTCTATTCTTAATAAATGCTTTTACCATTCACTGGTTGAACCTTGTGTATTAGGGTTTCTAACATAAATGCTTTAAATTAAATTGGAATTAATCTGGACACTGTGCTGTTTTTAAGTAAACACAAACCCTGATGCTAAAAGAACAATGATGTTTATACGTCAGGTTTGTAATCTATTCCTACAAGTTCCTCATATGTTTGCCAATTTCCAGTAGTATTGTGATATTTTAATCTTTGATACATTTTGCTCACTTGTAATAGTTCTAAGACACCTATAAATGGTTTATCCATTAAAGAAGAAAAAATCTTTCAAATTGTTAAATCCTATTTGCAGTCTAGATATAAGTTTTATTCAAACTGAATGTTTTCTTTAGTTTTTATGTTACTTTCTCTCTGTGACTCTTTTGCACAAGTTCTGTACAAGTAGACATGTGAGTATACCAGTACCAATTTTATGTCCTATGACAGTTCTCTATTTCACTGGCTTACATTTAACTCATTTTGGACAGTTACTAACATTTGTGTGTTTAGTGATTTCATGCTAGAACAATACTTATGTTTGAGCTACAAATGTACTCTTCTGATGACAAAATACCTGACAATTTCACTTTAACACTTGAAGACTAGGAAAGACCTTGCCTTTTTTTCTCTGTTTTCTGTGTTATTTGATGGTTGTTTTTGTTTGGTGAAGTATTGCAGAAAAAATACTGAAGAAATTTATAGATGGAACCATACCTTTGGGAAATGCAAGTCAAGGGTTGCTGTATTATGTGGGCACAGTCATGAAGGGTTACATGTGACTAACTTTGACTCACCTGATTACTAAAATGTGACAGTTCATTAGAAATGCTTTTATACATTTTAAAACTTAATAATAAATTACGAACTCTATGTATTTTACTTATATATATATAAGATTTACTTTATATATATATAATATTTACTTTAAATATATATTTTATTTACTTATATACTTATGTAAGTATTTTACTTATATAGAGAGAGAGAGCTTCAGATAAAACCCAACCAACAACCCAGCCAACGCTAAATCTAAGTGTTAGACTTTCTCAGTTGCTTTTGAATTGATTGTGCTTTTCCTGTTTGTCTAGGACAGTCAACAATGTGTTGCTTTAGTCAAACCTTGCTGCAATGTTTGTATGGGCAAAAAGTTTAAAAGATTATTATTCATATCTGAGAATCAGGGATTTTGTCATTATTGCTTCTCTTCTAATATAGGTCTAGTTTAGGCAGTGATGCACTTCTGTGTGTTTAAATAAGACTTCTGAATTTTTCTACATTCAAATAACATTTTTCAATAAACAGTCTGTATGATTTTAGATCGCTTGATTTATGGGGTTATTTACTAGTAGAGCAGAACATACAATGAAATAAAGCTTCACAGCATGTGGGTTTTAAGTACAATTTCTCTCTATGTGTAAAATCCTTGTGTAACCTCAGGAAGGTTGACAACAGGCAAGTGGAATAAACCTTAAAGAATCTTTATTTACACTTCCATGTTATGTATAAAAGTCACAATAATAATTAGGGATTTTCTATGCATTATTTCTGAATGCCACTTAAGAGGTCTAATGTGATTGCCTTCTGTTTTGAAAACATTTTGTGAGAGAAGATTCACTGTAAATAAATTTAGCAAACTTTGAAAAATCAATTTCAGTCTGTAGGAATATGGAACTGTTGATTAAAAATAATACATCACAAACATCTCATATATGGAATCTAAAAAATATTTTCAGGTTGCAGGAATACCAAATGTCAAATCTGAATAAAGAAATAGAGAATTTTAGTTTGGGTACTGTGAACAATGTCATTAGCTTAATACAACCTACGTTGATGAATGAAGGTTTATTTTCTCTTCCTTCTCAAAAAGAGAAGTTATTAAACTTTAGGAGATTTATAACAGCTATAGTGATGCTTGAAGCCACAGTGCTGGAGAAAATACACACTGGCCCAGGAGACATGAAGGGAGTGGGGATCACACAAACAACAAAGAATTCTGTGTTTTAGGAGGGACTGAAGACAACACTGCATACAATAGTTGCATTTTCAGATTTTCAGACTTGTGATGGGAACTGATGCGATATGGTCAATCCAACATACAATTTCTTCAGTATAACACTGATAGCAAACTATATTCTCTCACAGTTTCATGGCTACAATTCCTTTCAATGCAATGTTCTGGTCTGTGATTGGTGGGGGGGTGAGTGGGGACATGACTGGTGTTTTCAGTAGCACTTTCAAATTGAAGCACTCTTCCCTTTTTTACTTTTTTTCCCCCTGATATTTCCATGGAAAATACGGAGTCCGCGTATAAAGAATGAAAGGGTGAATGAGTGGACATAAATGGAAGAAAAAAGTTTGTCATGTACTTGTCCTAATAGAGGAAAATCTGTAAAATATTATCAGCAATAGAATCCATGCAGGTAGAAATAACAGTGAAAGTAGTCAAAGGTGAGTGCAACAAGCAGTAACCTGAAACAAGAAATTTGAAACGAAGAGAGTAGCCTCAGGATAGGAAAGGCAACTTGTGAGAATAGAGAGAATCCAATTAAATGAAAGCACATCTAATGAATATAACAGGAACTAGTTGGATGAAAATAAAAATAAATGTGGAAATAAATATCTTCAGATGGATTTAAATAGAATTCATTATGGTGAAATACACAGTTTCATTCCTATATGTAAACCTTTGCTGATACATATATGTACTGCTGACAGATATGTTCTCTGTCTGTCAACATAAACATGGCAGTCTAGTAAGTCCATATTTATTATCCAGTAAATAGCTTCCTATTGATACCATCTGTCCTTTCACTTGTATGTGGGAGGATTTTACAGGTGTCATAGGCTGACTACTGAAATATTTTACTGTTGTTTTAGTGCAAACAATAGTCCAGATCTCCAGCATAAGGTGTGGGGTTTTTTTTTTTTTTTTTTAAATCAGTGCTGTCTGTATTTTCTGAAGACAATTAAGTATTTTTCTTTTCTCGAGTTACATCTAGAGCTGGCACTGTTTGGTAGCTGAAGTGTTTGTCTGCACTGTGTGTTGACATTCCAGTAGTGATAGATATGAAACTGATGATATTTAGCACCATTTACTTACAGATTGCCCAACATAGTTACAAATTCTTCAGCTACTTTACATGGAAGATTTGTTTGACAAATTATGGTTTTAAACTACCGCTTTCAAACTACATCAGCCCAAATGACCCTTATAGAGTTGGACCATGTCTGTGGATGATTTTGAGGTGAGGATACCTGGGCAGGAGATAATTGGTGGGGAGATTGTTCTGGAATTTTTTTAGGTTTTATGTGGTTACTTTGGTATTAAATTTGATTTGATCAAAAATGATTGATAGCCTATGTTTGTTGCAGCCTCACAGGGCACTGGAAGTGCGCTTTGACTGTAACAGTGCCAGGGTGTTACCTTAGCTATAGAGGGAGTCCACCCACAGCAGAACTTTACACAACTTGCTAAAATAATTCATTTTTATTCTGCTTTAAGTGGTGATACACAGTAACAGCATCGTGCAATGGAGGTGTAAGAGAGCAGTGTTACACAAAGCAAGAATGGTATAGGTTATTCAGCATCAAAATAATACTAACAAGATGGAAATAGCTGTTACGTGCTTGAGAACAGAAAAATCAATGGATTCTGTGTAAAGCACCTTGTGGCTGCCTCCTGCATGGCTCCTTGTGGGTTCAGCCTGAGCTGACACAGCCCATCTCTGCAAGCTTGGGGATGGCAAAGTTCTCACCGAGAACTACCTCTCAGGTGCAGTGTTTTTTGCTGTGAAAACATATCCTATCCTATAGAAAGGACAACCGAGGAAAGGACAACATTCCTTATCTACAGGAATTACTTTACATACGTTTTTAAATTACTTATCTGGGCACCATGCAACACAGAGGTCTTGATAATGACTAATCTGTTGCTGTTCTTTTGGGCAATAGCATTCCTTTCCACTGCAATGTATGCCTGTGCACATGGACAAGCACCCACATGCATACCAGCTAGAAAGCTTTCACCTGAGCTTTCCACTACTGGAAAAGTGTAAGAGCCACCATGGGATCAAATGAGCCTTCTGTGCGCAAATCCAAACTTTCAAAAAGCGCACATAGCTTACGTTGTTATTCTTACCATATTTTTCATTTGGCATACTGAACTACTATAACAAGAAATTTATAGTTAAAACAGACCTAGATTTCTTTAGTATCTGCAATAGTTATAGAAGTCACTGCGTTTTAAATACATGTTTTGGTCTGTGAACAAGCCTGGAGGACCTACGTTAAGCCTAAAACTGTGGGAAAAATCTTCCCATGGTCACAAATCTTGATTACATGTCTAGGATTAATAGCAAAACACTGATTGTTAGCATTTAAAATGCTATTCCTTGCCAGTTAGCACTTTTAATTGTGCTAGGGGTGTGCTTTTAAAGTGAATCTTCCAGTCATGGAGACTTACTGCATCATCACTCCCCTGACTGAATAGGTTTTCACTTTGGCCTCTAAATCTGTTTATGATTTGTGTTTCACAAAGTACATGTTTTTATAGGAATATTTAGCTTCTAAATATCTGATACGTGTAACATAGTTTTGCCCCACTACAAAGTTTAGTGGTAATTACTGCCTTTGCTCATTAGTCATCCTTACAAAAGTTGTGGGTACAAACTTTTGCCTGTGAATGCTGTCACCCTAAGGTGACAGCCTGAACTTTTGAGCTAGCCCAGCATGAACATACTTTTCTTATTATTATTTTTCTGAAGGCATTTTAATAACCAGGTGAAATCGTGGTATATTATTTTCCACTGACAAGGCTGTAAGTCTAATACAATGTCCTGTAGCACATAGCCAACACAGAGCTTTATATGTTGAGTAATTTTCAGCTGGATAGCTCTGTGCCATTGCTGCAAGCTTCCCCGTTGACTGGAAGCTTGAAAAAAAGGAGAGTTAAGTTACACTTAGTGGCTCCATAGTGTGAGTTTGCCTGCTAAGATACCTGTCTGGATATCAGATGGTGCAGCGCTGCGGCCAGAAGCACAGCAGCAGGTGGGTATAGCTGTGCTGCAGAACCAGAGAGCTGACGGCAGAGTAGCTTTGGTGGCTTGAGCACAGCACTGAGCCTGCTCTTAGGCACTTCTCAGCTGGAAATCCAAGTAGCAGCAGACCAGAGAAGTGTGACTGATCTCTCTGCCTATCTCAGTATCTATAGACACAAGAGTGCGGCTTTTTGAGTAACAACGGGATTGTCCACAGATTGGAAGCAGGAACTGGTTTATTAGAGCGCTGTGTGTCATCCTTTTGAGTAAGTCCTGTTGATCTGTAGAACAAATAGTGCCATTTTACAGACCTGTAAATTCAAAATATTTAGAGTTAATTTCTACTGTGGGGAAAAAAAGAGTGTAACTAACCTGGCTAGTTAAAACATCAGTACTAAATATTAAACTACAATATTGTATTTTCCTGGAATCTTCATCCACAAAACAATATTTGTGCTTTCAAAAAAAGTAATTTAGAAGATGATCATCCACAGAATGCTTGGGGATCTTGTATTCTTGACCTAGAAGATTTTTTTTTTTAACTAGTTAATTACTTTTGTTTCTTTTTTTTCCTCTATAGTCTTGTGATACCAAACTGCTGAATTCTGGTGACACATCAACCAGAAGGTACACAAACCGTGTACCGTTTGTTGCAAAGAAGTAAGTTCGACTTTCATAAAAAGGAAAAAACTGAGACTTCTTTGTCCTCCAGAAGGAAGACATGAAGAAGTTTTGGTATGAAATGCTGAAGTCTTGGAAGCATTTCCACTGCAAGACATGCAGCAGGAAGAAAAAAAAGCAGTTTGTCAGCAGGAGAGTAGGACACATGTTGTTTGCCTCCATCTGCCTGTTTTCTCCCTAAAGTGCAGTCCTCAGCATGTCAGAAAGCAGAAAAAGGGTTGGTTTTTATGTTTACTGTGCATGTAGGTTTGCTTTGGCAAGTTCTTCTTGTCTGTCATATCATTGCAGATACCTGATTCTGGGTGGACTGGAGAGATTTGGTGCTGAACAGAATGAAAGAGATGGAACAATCTCCTCAGTCTTTACTCTTAGTGCACATAGAGGAACCGTGCTCTCTGAGGAGCAAGCAATTCTGTTATGGGTTATAAAAGAGCTAGGAACAGGTTTCTCTAACTAAATGGCATATCCAGAGTTTGGCCAGCTCTCACCCTTACCTAAGCTGAACAGCTCTCCTAAAATTTTTTCTCGACTGTTTTATCCATTAGTCCTAATGGGAGCTGTTGGTGCTTAAAATAAATTCTGATCCCTGTGTGAAGTTAGATAGTGCGGACACCAAAGTGATGGTCATTAGTTTCATTTTAGCTTTGTTTGATCATAAACATGGAAAAAGGACCTGCCATTTTTCCACTCGGGTCAAGCAGGTCCACTCTACAGCTCACGGTAACATATGAAGGAAGACAGAACTAGCAAGTGAAGGTCAGAGGATTTATGATCACTTAGAAAAATTGCTTTGAATTCACTCCTCTAAAAGTTCAGGTAGCAACTGCTTGCAAAATGATTCTAAGACAATGCAGTTGTAACAGCCTTACCTAAATTGCCACGGCTAAAAGTTATATTTCAGGCTTAATGTATTTGGGTGAAACCCTGAAAGATTCACTGCTGGTTTATTAGTAGCATCTTTAAGTGTTTTGCTATAATGCCTGGGTGGGAGGGTGGGGAAGAAGCCTGAAAATATGTGCTGGGAAGAGTTTCAAATGGCTTTAGGAACTATAAATTGTTACAGTATATACTGCATGGTCCATTTCTTCTATTCTCCAACAGAATATACTGGAGTCAGATTTTTTACAACAGCCTGTCCTTGAAAAGTATCTTGCATAATAAAATATTAATTTTTTAAAAAAACCTAAAGCTTTCATTTTTTGATGCTGTAAATTGCATGTTGAGATCCACACAGAAGAGTGAAAATTCTTTTATTAGTGATGCAAAGTGGTAGGCAGCAAAAAAATCACTCTTTTAAAGTGATATTTGTTTTATCCCATTGGTTCTCCATGATATCTTACTCATTGGCATGTTTAATTTTCTGGGTTTTGTAAACAAAAAAAGTATTCCTAGGACACAGAAAATACAGTTTCTCAACTGCTCTTTGCAACATTTTCTCCTGTACCGTCTTCCTAATCTGTCTTGCCAAAGCACTACACCTTTGCTTTTTCTGGGGCACCTACTTACAACTGATTAATTAGTAAAATATGCTGATATCATTAAAGGTCTGCATCTTTTTTATTATTACTATTATCTATTTGTTATTGTTTATTAATTAATTACTTTTAATGAAAGAAAATTAGTTTCCTTCTTATCCAGAAGGTAGTAACAACAGGAATTGCAGATGAATATTACGCTAGAGGAGAAGGCAGAATGTATTGAATTTAGTGTTAAATATATATAACTAGAAATCTGTGTATAATACATTCTCCAGTTTTCTTTACTTGTCAGTTAAATCGTTCAGATGCTTTATAGCTGTGTAGAGACACACTTTGGAGTATAGGTAACACTTTAAAATTTTACTACAATCAGGGGTGTTTGCCTGTGAAGAGTTCCAGAATAATTTTCATTGTCTTCACATGTGACCTTGCAAATCTAATCTTCATTAATAGCTTTCCATTCCTACTAATTTTTATATCAATATTTAATTGCTTTCCATATTCAAGGTCTTCATAGTAGCTTCTTTCCTGTCAAGACATGACATTTAAATATAGTATCTTTAAATATCACATGCAAGCTGTTTCTGGTTTTTTATGTGTGTCTTACTTAGCTGTGAAGTTTAAAAGCGAGTTGGTACTGGAGGCCAAATAAATCAGGATAATTATGGTGTGATGCAAGTTTCAAATAGTGTGATCTTTTAGATGAGCACTTTAAAACAATGGGTTGTGTTCCTTTTGTTTCAAAAGTGCAGAAGGATAGACTTAATAACAAAGGATAACACCTTCGAAGGTGGAAAAGTACAGATGGGGATTTCGTGGTCACCTACTTGTGAGTCTACCTATGAGCTTACTGCATGTCAGCTTCATCAGCTCATCTTCTTGGACTCTTTCTACACTGAGTGGAAGAAGATGCCTCCATCTTTTTAAAGGTGACTCAGGGAGAGAGGCTAAATTAGGTTCTGCATTTAGACAGTTCAAATGTTTTTCTTCCAGAGCTAGATGCTTTTCCCCCTCCTTCCACTCCTGTTCTACCAACTGTCTAAGTTATAATCTATCCTGTTATCTGTCCAGTCAGGGTTGACAAGGAGTTAGATGCTGGTGGCAAGTCACTGACGGTGACAGACCCATACTGTCCCTTCTAACTGCATGTGGGTTTGCCACCCCCCGTTTCAGCCTAGGGTCTTGCCAGAGCAGGAGCCGCACAAAGATGGGCTTTACTGTACCAACATCCTACCTTCTGTGGGGCCTCTTAAGGCTCTTGGATTATGTTATCATGTAGACAACCTTATAACAGATTTTTAAACTAAAACTTAATTAAGAGGAGTCATGGTTTTCTGAAAATACTTGGATAATGCTTGTGTAAAGGGTTGTACCCAAAAATGGGATCTGTATAGATTTAGGTAACTTGATCTACAAACTCACAGTACAAAGGTGGCAAAATGCCATTTAACTGGTTTCCAGATCACATTGCATTAGACAAATCTGGCAATACTGACAAAATTTAGTTTCACAAAACTTCTGTTAGACCTAAAGAAAGGCCAGGTCTGGCACCTTTGTAGACCATGGTCCTTTCCTGTAGCTGTGGTGTTTGCATGGTGCAGAGCTGAATTGCTGCCAAAGTTCAGTACTTGTGTACATTCAGATTGTGCTGAAATCATGAGAGGGTAAGAAATCTGAGGCCTACTGGTGTTCGAAGTTACAGTGGTTTAAGTTGGTTAAACCAATTTAGGTTAAGCTCATGGATGTTCCTTTAAAAATGTTTAATTAGGTTATAGTGCAGTTCAAGTTTCATTTAGCCTCTGTTAATAAGGATTTTATTTGGGTAGGCTGAATTCTTGTTAATTGAAGCCCTTTAAAGTTCTACTTAGTCAAACTGTTAAAAATGACTTTTACAGAAAGCAAAAAAGTGAAGTGTGTATAATGCAGTCTGAAGCCATTTCCCATGTCAGATGAATGAGCAAAGGAGATGTGCCCTCTGACAATAACCATGCCAGTGAAAAAAATACTTTAGATATAAATCCAGAATTTGCCTGCAGGTCTGTAGGTCACATTAGCCATGGAAATGTGCATATTAATGTTAAAAATTAACAAGACAAAGACTTTTTTTTTAGTCCACTCGAACAATATAATATCTGTGTTTCAAAATGTTGATATAGGGATATTGCTCCCTCCGACGTGTTTCACCCCACAGAGGTACCAAGAAATAACTTTTCCAGCTTGTAGAGTTTGCAGCATGTGAAGTTGTGCATTCAATACAGAAATATTAGTTAAATGGCATAGTCAAGGATTTGTGCTCAACACTAGCTCTGATAAATGTTCTTCTGACAGACTCTCCCTGCAGCCCATCTGCTGGGCTAGGATGCTGCACACCCACGTGCTAGCTGGGTGCCTGCCCTGTGTTTAGATCCAGGCAGCAGGGGCTTTAGATGAGTAGTTCTTCAGATCAGGAGTCAACACCACCACTGATTTTCTTCAAACTTGCAGTCTCTGATGTGGTTGAAACTTAACGGCCAAG
Source organism: Phaethon aethereus (assembly GCF_964289735.1). Taxonomy (NCBI): domain Eukaryota; kingdom Metazoa; phylum Chordata; class Aves; order Phaethontiformes; family Phaethontidae; genus Phaethon; species Phaethon aethereus. Next base: position 53,551,674 of record NC_138577.1, on the reverse strand, counting down.
CCCAGACTGATGACAAGCATTGATTGAACTGTGCATAAAATTTTGTGTGAGGGGGAAGCTCTTATTACTTAATCTGTTGGCTGACAAATGATCAATTGGATGATACTCCGTATTTCAACTTCAACATTGTATTTCTTTCCTTTCTTGATCGACTGCTTTGTTGCCTTTCATATATCAAATGGCATGCAGCACCTGTATGTATTGTGAGACGGTAATGAAGGTTTGAGTTTGTGGAAGAAAAATAGTGAGGCAGCAAATACAGTTCTGAGCTGGAAGAAAAGTAGAAAAGATGAGAGTAGGAAAAAGGGTGTGCAATGAGAAAGGAACAGAAGAGTGATCAAACTTACATTATAAAAAAGAGAAAACAGGTCTAGTAAAAAGGAATAGTGTGAAAGCAGTAACTTCATCATTTACTCAATTTTATAGAATATTAGACTGAATAACAAGTTATCAAAAAGCTTACACAAATCAAAGGAATAATGAATAATTTGTCCCCAAAATATGTTTAAACAGCTGTCCTCTTTCTATTCTGAAAAACTTCAGTAAATATTCTAGTCACTAGATCAGAATGTCACTGAGCATTTTGTTCATGTGTTTTATTATTCATTAGTATTTAAAACCTACGTTATTATTTATAGTTGTGGATTTTCATTTCACTTTTCTCATGATCATGGAAGATTTGGCTTTGCCAACCTGAGTTTCATAAAGACATTGTAATATCCTTGACTGTGTTGGAGCTTCTTCTAGGTACCTTATGCCACATATATTTTAATTATAAATGGCAGGATCCTCTGCTAGTAATTCCTCTGCTTTCTTTTTTTTCCTTTTTCCATATTTTCTTCATTCACATTCCTTATAGCTATTTTGACTTGTAACTATTTTTTTCACTCACGTCCTCCCTTTCTACTTCTTATTTGTGTGTCCATTTCCCTTCTGTTCTGCTATATCCTTTTCTAAATTTACAACTAGAGAAAGTCTGGAAGAGCACTCACTGATTACAATAGTGCAGTTTCTACTTTCTCTATCCTTGTCCTTTTAGTTCCTAAAATTCTGTTCATTGTATTTCAGTACCTAGTACTGAGCTGAAAGTTTTATTAGAGTGCCTATTAAAATGCCAAGATCTTGTTTGTAGTTCTTGGTCATTGATTTGGAACACACCAAAATGCATGAAGGCTGTTTTCTGTATGATTTGAACGTCGCATGTTCTGTCGTGAGAGACAGTCACATTATGGCATTTTCATATCACCCTGAAAAAGTGGATAAAATGGCCAAAACTTTTATTCATTGATAATTTGTTTATAAAAGAGCTGAGTGGGAGAAACTCAGCACAGTGTGTCATTATGAACCCTGAGTTAGAGTGACGGTGGCATTGGAGAAGAGTGGGAAAATTAATGAAATGGGGAGATTATAGTGCTGAATTCACAGGTGGGATTTCCAGGTACACCTGTTCAAGTGGATATGTTTTTTCCCATCCAAGTCGAATTTAACAGTACCTCTCTGAACATGAACTTCAAAGAGCTCTGACGGGGTGTAATGTTAATCCCTAGAAGGTTGCTGCTTGTCCTTGATATCATGTTGGTTCTGTTCAGACCTCCGATGTCTTACCCGCAGATGTGTATTGGAACATACTGGTTGCCGCCCACATGCTGGAGAGCTTGAGCTCCTCTAGGCAATGTAGTGTTACAGCCTTTTTGCCACTTGATTGTGAATGAGTTGCCATATGCTGTCGGTCCTTGGGAGTGTTTTAAAAAGAAAACCTTGGATTTCTCCTCTTTACAAAGCAGCCGGTAAACAGGACCAAAAAAGCAATGAGACTTATAGAATAAACTTTAATGCCTCTGAGCAAGAGTTTTGTAGTGGTCTTCAGGAGGACAAATTTAAGGGAGGGAGACTTTCTTCTGCCTGACGTGTATAAAAGCTTTGATAATTTCAAGAGTAGATATAGCACTTCTCACTTAGTACATGAAGGGCATTCCTCTGAGGAAACCACAAATGTTTTGACCTATCTTTGTATTCCAGAGTCAAACAAAGTATAGCCTTTGAGATAGGACCAATGTTTATTGCTGAGTATTGGGTTTGAGCAGTTTAGAAAACTCCAAGGTTACTGAAAGTCCTCCAGAAAGAGTATGGTATTTTTCCAGATACTGATGGTCTTACTCAGATCTTATACCAATCATTCAGAGGTTTGGGGGGGTGGTGTTTTGGTTTTGTTTTTTAATTATTGTTGACAGTATTTAAAATGCAGAAGTTTTTACAAAAATGTATCTGTATAAAAGTAGATGTTTCTCTATATAAATTATTATTTCATAAATGCTCAGACATTTCTACAATGCATCATTTTTTAACCTAGTTCACTGTTAAAATATATTTAGTTTCTGATTTGTTTCTTCTGACATGGTTACATAAATTTTTGATGGCTGAATTGAACATGTAGGTCTTACTTTTTCAGGGATATTTAGACACACAAATATAACTGCATGAAGGTCATCTGACCTCAACTGATTCAGTTGGCGGAGGCCTGCTTAAATCTACTTAGACCACACATTATATAAATTTAAGAACATTGAAATATGTTAGAAGTCTCCCAGGTAGGACACTCTAACATATCCTATTTAATGATGTCATACAGTTTTTCCACTGTATGTATAGATAAAATGCCAGTTTCTAATGTGAGAGCAAAATAACCTTGCTGCAAATTAAATCCCGTTCTTTATATCCTTTCCCTGGTGGCCTAATAGACATGAGGAAAAGTTCATAACCACATTCTTGATAGTGGTATTTTTGAATAATGGAAAGCTGATACCTTATTTTTGATCATTCTTCTCTTTGTAGTTCTTTCTGTTTTCCCCAGCTAGATCATGCTTCTGGCATGAGCTGGTTTTGTGCTTTCCCCAACCTCTGTAGATTGTTGAAATCTTCATAAAAAACTTATGCCCAAGCCTGAGGATAATATTCAAGGTAAGGTGTCACCATACAAAATATGTTTCAGAACTTTTTTCTAGATTCCCTTAGCTTCTTTTAAACATGATGGTCAGCATATCACATGTGGTCTATCTTCTGAAAGTTGCATCTATAAAAACAGCAGCTTAGGCTATGAATTGGTTGAATTAAAAAAAACCCCTGACTTTTCTTTTGTCCTTTTCTTAAATAAGCAACAATAATTCTACCTATGTATTTTCATTTCCTTCATGAGAAGCAATTATCACCTGTATTCACTGCTATTAGCCTTGATAGAAGAAGCTCTTAACATTAACTTTTGGAAAAATCAAGTTTGTGTAGACCCCACAAGATCACGTAGTTCATGCTTGCAGGATCGATTCCTATGTCATTCCAGATAAATATTTGCTGCTTTTTAGAAACCTCCAGTGAGGGACTTCTCATAACCTCATTAAGAAATCTATTTCAGTATTAACCGAGGTTCTTTTTACTACCTTTTTTCTCTGTTCCTCTGTCATGCTGCAGTTTAGTATTAATACTTGTGCATTCCACTATGGTGACAGGGAACATCTCTTTGCATCAAGCAGCATGTTTCTCCTCGGTCTTTTCTAAAGTAGTGAAAGAGGCTTAAATTTAAGAGTTGTGTTTCAACTAGGATTTATGGTGGTGTTTTATGTAGAAATTATTTTCTACTCTTTCTCATTTAGGCTTTTGAAAGATTTGTTGAGAAACAGTATTATTAGCATTATCGGAAGAAGTAGATGATTGCACCTGGATCTCGAAATTCGATATTGTGGTTTTTTTTCCTCTCCAGGCTATGAAGAGATTAGACATTGGGTTTTAGTAGTAAGAAAGACAAATTATGATTCATAGGGCTCATGTTTTGTATTGGCATTTCTTCTCATTTTGATGCCATGTCTGTGTAACCTGTTCTGTTTCTCCGTCCTCTTCTCTGGTGGATATCTACTACTCTTCTCATTTGCATCCTTTGTTACAACTTTCAGTTTTTGACAAACACAAAAGACCTTTCACAAAGAGGGAAGAGGGTCTTTGCTTGCAAGCTAGCGGATCTTATTGACAGGGCTTTAAACTAGAGTCGAAGGGGAAGGGGGTTAATATGAGACTCACCCATGAGAAGCTGTGGGATGACACACCAAGGTTGGAGGGACAGGGTGCTAGCAAGGCCTCTCAGCCTGCTGCACCAGAGAAAGACCTCAGAGGAACTGAAGGAGGTTCTTCTAAGAGGGTTACACGGCTGACAGCCCAGCTGAAGTGCTTCTAAACCAATGCACGCAGCATGGGCAACAAACAGGAGGAGTTGGAAGCCACCGTGCCGCTTGAAAGCTATGACCTGGTAGTCATTACTGAAACTTGGTGGTACAAATCCCATGACTGGTGTGTGGCTATTCGTGGCTATAGGCTGTTCTGAAGGGACGAGCGACGAAGGAAGGGTGGAAGCATTGCCCTCTATGTCAAGAAATGGATAGAGTGTGAACAGCTGTCTCTGAGGAATAGCCATGAGCAGGTTGAAAGCTTATGGGTAAACATCAGGGACTGAGGCAACAAAGGGAACCTTGTGGTTGGTGCCTGCTACAGGCCACCTGACCAAAAGGAGTCTACTGACAAAGCCTTCTCACTCCAGCTACAGGAGGCAATCACGCTTGCAGGCTCTTGTCCTGCTGAGGGGCTTCAACCACCCTGACATCTGCTGGAAAAGTAGCACGGCAAGCTATAGGCAATCTGGGAGACTCCTGGAGTGCATGGAGGGTAACTTCTTAAGCCAGGTAATAGACGGCTCTACAGAGGGGTTGCTGTACTGGGCCTGTTGGTCACCAATGCATGTTAGCTAATTGGTGACATCAAGACTGGAGGCAGCCTGGGCTGCAGTGATCATGCATTGGTGGAGTTTGCAGTCCTGAGGGATATGAGTCAGTTGAAGAGTAAAGTCAGGACCCTGAATTTTAGGAAAGCAAAATTCCAGCTCTTTAGGGAGTCATTCAGTAGGATGCACTGGGAAACTGCCCTTAGGGACAAGGGAGCAGAAGATAGAGCTGGAAGATCTTTAAGGATGTTTCCAATAGAGTGCAAGAGCTCTCAATCCCCAGATGTAAGAAATCAGGAAAGGCAGGCATAAGATGAGCATGGCTGAGTCAAGACCTGCTGGTCAAACTGAAAGGCAAGAAGGAAATGCACAGGCAGTGGAAGCAGGGACAGGTATCCTGGAATGAATACAGGGACGCTGCCCAGTTGTGTAGGGATGAGGTCAGGAGGGCCAAGGCACGGCTGGAGCTGAACTTGGGAAGGGATGCAAAGAATAGTAAGAAGGCCTTCTGCAGGTATGTCAGCCAGAACATCAGCCAGAAAAGGAAGACCAAAGAAAGTGTAGCCCCCTTGATGAGCAAGACTGGCAGATGGGTAACAACAGATGAGGAGAAGGCTGAGGTACTGAATGACGTCTTTGCCTCAGTCTTCACTGGCAGTTGTCTCTTCACACACCTCTCAAGGGGATAGCCTGCAAGATGGGGACTGAAGGAGCAAAGTCCCTTCCACTGTAAGAGAAGATCAGGTTCAAGGCCACCTGAGGAACCTGAACATGCACAAGTCTATGGGACCTGATGAGGTGCATCCCAGAGTCCTGAGGGAACTGGCTGATGTAGTTGCCGAGCCACTCTCCATGATACTCGGGAAGTCCTGGCAGTCAGATGAAGTTCCTGGAGACTGGAAAAAGGGTAACATTGCACTCATTTTAAAACAAAGGTAGCAAGGAGGACCCTGGTAACTATCGAACTGTCATCTTCACCTCTGTGCCTGGGAAGATCATGGAATAGATCCTCCTAGAAGCCATGCTAAGGCACATGGAGGGCAGTGAGGTGGTTCGAGACAGCCAGCATGGCTTCACCAAGGGCAAGTCCTGCCTGACCAACCTAGTGGCCTTCTAGGATGGAGTGACCAGTGGACAAGGGAAGAAAGCTACAAATGTTGTCTATCTGGACTTCTGTAAGGCCTCTGACACAGTCCCCCACAACATCCTTCCCTCTAAATTGGAGAGAGATGGATTTCATGGGTGGACTGTTCAGCGGATGAGGAATAGGTTGGATGGTCACATCCAGAGGGTAGTGGTCCAGGTGGAAATTGGTGACAAGTGGTGTCCTTCAGGGGTCTGTACTGGGACCGGTACTCTTTAATATCTTCCTCAGTGACATAGACATTGGGATCAAGTGCAGATGCCAGCAAGCTGAGTGGTGCGGTTGACACACCTGAGGGACGGGATGCCATCCAGAGGGACCTGGACAAGCTCGAGGAATGGGCCCGTGTGAACCTCAACGAGGTTCAACAAGGCCAAGTGCAGGGTTCTGCATGTGGGTCAGGGCAACCCCCGGGCATCAGTACAGGCTGGGGCATGAGGGGATCGAGAGCAGCCTTGCCGAGAAGGACTTGGGGGTACTGGTGGATGAAAAGCTGGACATGAACCGGCAGTGTGCGCTCGCAGCCCAGCAGGCCAACCGTATCCTGGGCTGCATCCAAAGCAGCGTGGCCAGCAGATCAAGGGAGGTGATTCTGCCTCTCTGCTCCACTCCAATGAGACCCCACCTGGAGTCCCGCATCCAGCTGTGGAGCCCTCAGCACAGGAAGGACATGGTCCTGTTGGAGAGGGTCCAGAGGCGGGCCACAAAAATGATCAGAGGGATGGAACCCCTCTCCTATGAGGACAGGCTGAGAAGAGTTGGTGTTGTTCAGTGTAGAGAAGAGAAGGCTTTGGGGAGACCTTATTGCAGCCTCCAGTACTTAAAGAGGTCTTATAGGAAAGATGAGGACAGGCATTTTAGCAGGGCCTATTGCAATAAGACAAAGGCTATCGGTTTTAAATTAAAAGAGGGTAGATTTAGGCTGGATATAAGGAAGAAATTTTTCACAATGAGGGTTGTGAAACACTGGCACAAGTTGCCGAGAGAGGTGGTAGATGCCCCATCCCTGGAAACATTCAAGGTCTGGTTGGATGGGGCTCTGAGCAACCTGATCTAGTTGAAGATGTCCCTGCTTCTTGGAGGGGGGTTGGACTAGATGACCTTTAAATGCCCCTTCCAATGCAAAGATTCTGTTATTCTGTAATTCTATGACCTTGTCCTCATTCTGTTCCCACTTGCCTAAGTGATTTTAATGCTTTCTGATTTACATTGACTGTAGCATCTTAAGAAGGAAGGTGAAACCTGATTTTTGGACCTTGCTGCTCTCTGCCTTAGGTGCATATTAAAAAAAAAAAAGTGTTAAAAGTGAAGAAGCTGTGTACCACTCATTGCTCCCAAACTGCATTTCTTCTTGATATCTTCACATACTCTGAAATCAGGTTAACTCCAGACTATATACAACTATCCTGTGTTGGAAAGGAAAGAGTAGGGTGTATTTCTAGGGTGGTTTGTTGTTGGTTTTGGTTTTTTTTTTTAAAATCTTTTGATGGTCATTATGCAACAGTTGTGTTGTTAAGACTAGAGCATTGAATGTATGTATTCATTAGAGAATTTTTCTTTTCTACTGTTTTGGAGGTGTTAAAATACCAATACTGCTGAAGCTTGGCTGAGTGAAAAGTTCAGAAGAACTTTTCTAGAAGTAGTAAGGAACATCTGTTACTTTTTTATGTCTTTTTGTTTCACTGAATTCTGTCTCTGAAGAATGGACTATAGGTTTGCTATTTTCAGCTGTCACTCAAAAGGGATATTGAAAAAGATGTAGATGGAATATATCAGTTACATTTTTTACTAACTTAGATTCAATTTATTCTTTCATCCTAAAATGAGTGTTGCATTACAATTTGTCTGCTAAGCATATTGTGTCAGCCAGGTACTCAGGGGCTTGTACTTCCCTTTAGTTACATTCAGAGAAATTAAATCTTTGCTCAGATGTAGCTATTGGTCATGGTCTTAACGTAGCTTAGTAAACCTAGGGTATATTCAGAATGAGTTTTTTGCTGGTGCAGTCTGGAATTCTGGATTCAAGCTTGTTTTCAGCTTACTGGCTCAGTGTTCTTGGCAATATGTATCCTGGCAGCTCTCTCCAGACAAAATTAGAAAATTAGGTCACGAACAGGCCTTGTGATGAAATATGTTATTTTGTCTGGAATGTAGAAGCTTTTCATGCCAAAAAGTGTTTGGACATGATTGTTCTGGTAGTTGCCCTTGTAAAACTGGAAGCTGCTCGTTAAGCATTTGACCCAGTGTGGTGGATTAACCTTGGCTAAGGACAAAACTCCCACCCATCTGCTTGATCACCCCCCTGCCTCAGTGGGTGGGGGAAGAAAAGATCAGGACAGGGAGATCACTTACCAATTGCCATCACAGGCAAAGCAGACTCAGCTTGGGGAAAATTAATTTAATTTATTGCTGATTAAAATGGCACCTCCTTCTCCTCCTTCTCTGACCTTGATGTTCCCTCTGCTGTTTCTCACCCTTTTTGTTCCCGCTGCCTCTCTCTGCCCACCGTTTTTGCCTTTAATATGCTTTCACAGAGGCACCACCAGCATGGCCAATGGGCTCGGCTGTGTCCTGCAGTGGGTCTGTTGGAGGTGGTTGGAACTGGCAGTGACTGGTCATGACGGGCGCATGGCACTGCGCAGCCCCATCCCAACAACACCGGACATGGACACCCCATGTACCCAGAACATGGAACCTTCTATATTGTGTAAAATCCCAGCAGTGCAGGAGGTAGAACCTAGCCTCTTGATACAACACTCCAAATTTAAATACTACAGCTACTTAATGAAAATAACATTTTACTTTTTCCCTTGGTGGATTCAAAGGTAACAAATAACTGGCTAGCTACTGGCCTGAGCATATAGAAATGGTGGTATTTTCGCCCTATGAGTTTATGGTGGAAAGAAGACTGCATGCTGGGTGGAATGTCTTTTTAGGTGGTTTTTTTTTACAACACAATATAAGTTTGTGCATATTTTTTTGTGGGAAAAAGTAAAACCTTTTTTGTTATGAAGTGGTGCTTGATTCTGTGCTTAAAATCCGAGCAGTAATAAACTCCTGTTTTTCCTCAACATACAGATTATAAATTGATCTAGAGGGTTTTGTGCTTTCTTCACATAAATCTATTTGCAGTTGTGTGCATACTACTAGTAATGGGATAGGTATTAGGATTTTCTCCACCAATATTATTGATAATAATCCTACTAGGGCTCATTACTGTCTATAAGGCACTCTGTAAGCCTATTTTTTAAATATTCTTTTAAAATGTTTTTAATAGCTTGAGCTAATTGTTGTTAATAAGTGCAACCTGATTTATTGTGCTCTCTGTTCTCAATGAGTTGGATCTTTACTTTGCACTGAAAGGCCTTTGCCTCTTCTGGAATGCAGAGCGAAACCTCATTTTGTCTCCCATTTGTTATTTTAGTTCATTTAAATAATTGAAACTTCCATATCCTGACTGGATTTTGGCTGAGAAGCCTGTAGAGAGCACACTGAAATAGTGTCTCCAGCGCGTATTGTTAGAGCATTGTTGTCATCTACTGCCAGGTTCTGCAGACGCAGCAGCTGCTGGTTGTTCCTGCAGAGCTGCCTGCCAAGATGAATAAAGTAGTGAGGGAGGAGAGCAGGGAGTGGCAGATGCTTGAAAAAACAAGCGTAACTGTAGGATTACGGGAGCTTAACTAGGCAGGTCCTATTCTGTGACGTACAGTTAGCAGAATTATTTAATGTCATAGACATGTAGTGTGTAGGGTGAGAGGATGCTACATGATTTTTAAGTCATTTCAGTGATCCCTGTGAATTTCCACTCCTTGCTCTGAAACCAACGACTTTGTACCTGAGAGTAGAAGTGAAAAACATCTGGGATAAACTGCTACTTATCTATTGCATGAGGAATTATCTAGGGAAACTGTATATGCCACAAACATTTTGTGGTTTCTGTGTTTGTTCTGTTTGCCTAGATCATCTACTTGAAAAATAATTGATTTTTGCATAAGTGATGGGTATAATGCTCATCATGTGTGTTTGACAGCAAAGCAGATGTGATGGTCCATGGATTTGAGATTTAGTAAAAGAAAGTACACATAGAATTGATCTGTTTCCTCTTACAGTGATGCTATATATAATGTAATGTTATGGCTGACGTACTGTAATTGCAAAACTCCTATATGTATATTTATACATTTAGGATTCTGGGAGCTCTTGTTTCTGGAAGAGGAGCAATATAAAAGAGGGTCATGTGCATTTTTTTCCCTTTCAGAATTGAATCTCTGGTGCCTAATGATACTAGCATTAAATCAGCAGCTCTTTCTCTGCTCTTTCTGGCCACATTAGCTATATTGTTATAGTCAAACACTTTTAGTAGACTTGGATTGCGTGATAAGATGAAAAGGCTAGGATATAACCTAGTCTTTCAGAGTCTGAAATCTAACCAATGCAGAAAAGCATCCGATTATATAAGGATTAGATTCCCTTGAAACAAATCTGGATGAAACAGTCAAACTAATGACTGTTTTTAATGGAACTGAAAAGTAATCAGTGCAGAAAAGTAAAATAAACATTGGGAAAAAAACCAAGCATTTGTTTATTTGTTGCCTAGGTCTCTGAAAAAGAAACAAAATATTTTGAGATGTGTATTAGAGTACATTTATGCCTTTGTCCTTGTTGGATACTGACACCACTGAAAGTCAGATCCAGAGGAGACCAGTTATCATAATTTTTAAATCCAAGGAGATTTATTTACAAATTGTGGCTAGAGAGAACATTTGGGGGTAAATTCCAGCAGATGTTGCCCTAAATACTCTTATTCTATTTATGAGTAGGGTAAATCAAGAATGATAGATTTGCCTGCAATCTTGAAAACTCTCTTGGAAATAGAAATAAGCTGAATAATATTACAGTGTTTTCATCCCTTTTCAGAATATATTTTTAGTGAGCCTATTTGTTTTGCTGTTCCTGTTTTTTGTGAAGACTGTTGTATACAAGCTTAAGACCGTAATATCTTCTTTAGTGTAACATGTATGGGTTTATATTATTCAGAGATATTTATATATTGTGCAGTAAATCTTAATCTGGCTAAGCAGTATTCTATCCTCTTGTTGCCTTTTTCTTAATGCTATATTCCTTTGTCCTTGAGTCATTTTTTCTTGAATATCCTTACTTGTTCAACTCCTCCAGTCTTTTCTCATTTTAAATGCTCAGAACCTTAAATGTTCTCCACCTCTATTTTTAAGAGTCAAGTCACAGCCAAAAAATTATAAAATATACTTTGTCAATGAGTCAGTTGTATAGTCTTAAACATGTAGACACAAATAGCCCCATATTAGGGTCAGTTTCCTGAATTCAGTCAGTTGTGATCCCTATGTTATAGCCACAGGTGACAGTTCATGGGTATGTTTATTTTCTGAGACTTCCAGTGAATGCTGTATGTAGTGTACTTATCAACAGAAGTGATTCCTTTCATATAACATTGAGTTGTACATTTACTAAAAATCTTTTTTAGAGGGAGTGGCTAGTATGTTAGAGTCTGTTCTTGTGATCCCTTTGTGTGACTCCTGGCGGACTGCTTGTGTGATGACTAAAGGTTATCTTTTGAGTCACACTTTCCTGGTAAGATATTATCTGATTATTGTATTTCATGCATTGCATTAATATATTCCTGTTTCATTGTAATTACAGTGCAATTTATTTTAAAAATGCCATTGGTTTTTGTGTCTTCACATAGCCGATGTACACAGCAAGCACTAACTGTATTTAAGCCATTTATGGTGGTTTGTTTATTTTTACTTTCTAGGTAGCACGTATCTGACCCTAATACTTCATTTTCTGAGTAAAAATGAGTTTTTATATGATTATATTTTACTATTTTATAGTCATCTGTGCATTTAATGATGAACTGTAAAGCATGGGGTAAGATTTCAGGATATACCTGAGCTACAGACTTTTTGACAGTATGCTCACAAACAGTAGATTTCAGCCAGGAGTTTCAAGCATTTCAAAATATGATGTCATCTGGTAATACGATCTACAACTGTGAAATTATATAATTTGCTGTAAAAGCACAGTTAGACTATTTGGTTATTTTGGCTGCTGGCCTCAGGGGGTTATGTTCAGACAGAAGAAACTGTGTTCACTTCTGAGGTTTCACTGTTGCAGTCCACAAAATGTGTATTATATGCTCTCAGGTTGTGGCCATTCTGTTTGCTCTTTTCTTTATAATTCCGTGACCTGGATATTTTCTAACAGTTCTTCAGCAACAAGTAAGTGATTATTATGCTTGAGGCCAGCTCAATGTTCTCAATATTTCCTGTAACCTTGTAGGTAGATTCTGTACTTAGGGGAGATAAAGAGAGGAAGAAGCTTTGGCTGAGACAACAAAGAGTGATTTTCATTTGAATTTATCAGGACTTTCATGGCTCTCCTTGTAAAAAAAAAATAAAGAGCAAAAAGGTGACATTAGGCATGCCATTGAAATAGTGGTCTGCTAAGACTTTACTTTTTTAATTAATAAATTTGTGAAATACTTTACTGTATTAGAACATATCATGTCTGTCAGAATGGGACAGCTGTTGGTAACTTTCTTATATGTTGCTGCTGATTTTGTCTCTGCATGCTTTGTCCTTTTGTTGTGGGATAACACTAGGGAATCATGTGCCCTGCAGCCTTTTCAGATCAAACTCATTTCAAAATTTGGTAACATAAAGGAAATAGCTTTAACGTAGCTTGTTTTGTACTTTGATTCAGAGGGATTGTTGTGGTTTAGCGCCAGCCAGCAACTAAGCACCACACAGCTGCTGGCTCACTCCCCTCTCCCCCAGCGGGATGAGAGAGAGAATTGGGAAAAAAACCTCGTGGGTGAGACAAAAACAGTTTAATAGGACAGCAAGAGAGAAGGAAACAACAATGACAACAACAATAATAATACCAACAAAGGAATGTATAAGAACGAGTGATGCCAATACAGCAATTGCTCATCGCCCGATGATCGACAGCCCGTCCCCAAGCAGCGATTCCCACCCCCCGAACAACTCCAGTTTATGTACTGGGCATGACATGGTGTGGTATGGAATATCCCTTTGGCCAGCCTGGGTCAGCTCTCCTGCTGTGTCCCCTCCCAGCTTCCCGTGCACCCCCAGCCTTCTCACTGGCAGGCCAGCACAAGAAGCTGGACTGTCCTTGACTGCTCAGCAACAGCTCAAAACATCAGCACATTATCAACAATATTTGCATCCCAAATCCAAAACATATCCTTACACTAGCTTCTGTGAAGAAAACCAGCTCTATCCTGGCTGAAACCAGGACAGGGATTCTGCAAGCCCACAGAGTGGTTTGCTCTTTTGTCATAGATTGTACTTCTTCCATAACTTGTTTCTGTAAATTAATTCTGGAACCAGATTAACATCTTTAAGTTCAATAGTTCACTATTAGTTGTAATTTTTTGAAGAAAAATTAATTAGACTTAAAATGATGACACCAAGCAGAGTAGTGCGCTTGACATGCCTCAGGGAGGGGATGCCATCCAGAGGGACCTGGACAAGCTCAAGGAATGGGCCCGTGTGAACCTCATGAGGTTCAACAAGGCCAAGTGTAGGGTCCTGCACCTGGGTCGGGGCAACCCCCGGTATCAATACGGGCTGGGGGTTGAAGGGATTGAGAGCAGCCCTGCTGAGAAGGACTTGGGGGTACTGGTGGATGAAAAGCTGGACATGAACCGGCAATGTGCGCTCGCAGCCCAGCAGGCCAACCGTATCCTGGGCTGCATCCAAAGCAGCGTGGCCAGCAGGTCGAGGGAGGTGATTCTGCCTCTCTGCTCCACTCCAATGAGACCCCACCTGGAGTCCTGCATCCAGCTGTGGAGCCCTCAGCACAGGAAGGACATGGTCCTGTTGGAGAGGGTCCAGAGGCGGGCCACAAAAATGATCAGAGGGATGGAACCCCTCTCCTATGAGGACAGGCTGAGAAGAGTTGGTGTTGTTCAGTGTAGAGAAGAGAAGGCTTTGGGGAGACCTTATTGCAGCCTTCCAGTACTTAAAGAGGGCCTTATAGGAAAGATGGGGACAGGCTCCTTAGCAGGGCCTGTTGTGATAGGACAAGGGGCAATGGTTTTAAATTAAAAGAGGGTAGATTTAGACTAGATACAAGGAAGAAATTTTTCACAATGAGGGTTGTGAAACACTGGCACAAGTTGCCGAGAGAGGTGGTAGATGCCCCATCCCTGGAAACATTCAAGGTCTGGTTGGACGGGGCTCTGAGCAACCTGATCTAGTTGAAGATGCCCCTGCTTCTTGCGGGGAGGTTGGACTAGATGACCTTTAAAGGCCCCTTCCAACCCAATCTATTCTATGGTTCTATGACTTTAAAAGTGACGAATATAGTTAATGCTCATCAGAACTGTTACATGGAAAATAAAAACTGTCAGCAGGCTTCAATTGCATCCCTTGATGAGATTCATGTTTTCTTAATATGGATAAATTGTCTGGAACTAATGATTTTTGTTAAATGTTTAATACCACTTGGCATAATTTTTCTTAATAGTATTGTGTGCTGTGAAGAGAGCCCATGTTAAAGCCATTAAGATACAATTAACATAGTGTCAGATCTTTAAAAAAAATTGTCAAATGGGAGAGATCATCAGCAGTTCTTTCTAGGAACTGCATTTTCTACTAGGCCTGACAGAGATGGTGAAAGGCAGAATTGAAAAATAATTTAGAGGAGAGGGATAGTAAATTTGACCTGCATATGCTTTTAACCAAGGCAAGTGAAGAGTGAGTGCCTCAGGAACATGGAAAAGAAAGTGTTCCTATAAAATGTGGTGGGAGGCTTTTTGTCTCTGAAAACAGCTTTATACAGGGTTCAGGGGTCAGAGCAGAAAACATTGAACCTGAGCTCACAGTGTGGCCACCAGAGTTTGCAAAATCCTTGAAAATGAGAAAGAAGTAAATAGAAAGGAGGTGGGTTTACTTCCACCACGAAAACCTGTTGTCATGCTTTAGCCCCAGCCGGCAGCTAAGCCCCACGCAGCCGCTCACTCCCCCATGGTGGGATGGAAGAGAGAATTGGAAGAGTAAATGTGAGAAAACTCTTGGTTTGAGACAAAGGTGGTTTAATAGGTAAAGCAAAAACTGCGCACACAAGCAGAGGAAAACAAGGCATTCATTCACCACTCCCCATGGGCAGGCAGGTGTTCAGCCATCTCCAGGGAAGCAGGGCTCCGTCACCCGTAATGGTCTCTTGGGAAGACAAACGCCATCACTCCAAATGTCCCTCCACCCCTTCTTCTTTGCCCTAGCTTTATATACTGAGCAGGATGTCGTGTGATATGGAATATCCCTTTGGCCAGCCTGGGTCAGGTCTCCTGGCTGTGTCCCCTCCCAGCTCCCCGTGCACCCCCAGCCCGCTCGCTGGCAGGCCAGCATGAGAAGCTGGACTGTCCTTGACTGCTCAGCAACAACCCAAAACATCAGCATGTTACCAACATTATTTGCATCCCAAATCCAAAACATATCCTCACACTAGCTTCTGTGAAGAAAATTAACTCTACCCCAGCTGAAACCAGGACATCTGTGAATGTCAGCTGAGAGTGTTTAGCATTTACATTTTGAAAGATGAGAATAATTCAAAAGAGAATGGGAAATCTGTCCAGGAGTTAGAGGAAATGTCAGTGGGGGTGAAAACAGAGTTCAGTAGTTTTGCTTATAGGAAAGAGATGAAGACTTGACTGGATTACTTGAACACAGAGGTGAAAAAATCACTGGTACTGAATGGTTCTTTTTCTTATCGAAATAAACAAAACAAGACCAAGAGACTGAAATGTGCAAGCAGACAAATGCAAACTGAAAATTTTACGATATTAAAGGTAATGTGTTTATTTCCTGGATCAGCAGCTGAGGCACACAGCACTCTTCCCTTTGACACCTTCAAATCAGGGCATGCCTTTTGGAAAGCTATTTCTTTGCCAAAGATAACATATAGGATTTAATACCAGGCTTAACTAGAAGGTGTGTAAGTACCTGTGGTTTGTAAGCTTGTCTGTGTACTCTAATGGATGTTCTGATCTCTTAGTCTGTCTGTTAGTGCATGAAAATGGATAACCCCTTTTTGGCTTACTTGCTGGCAGGTTGCTCTTGGATGTGTTACTTACTTAAACTGCATTTCTGATGTCTTCCTGCAGTGAAATGAAGAAAATGGCAAGGGCACAAAGCCTCCAAAAACGATGGCAGAGGAGACAGAATGAAAGCATGCATGATACTGTAGAAAATGAGAATACAATGATAGCCCTAAGGTGGAGTGAACTGGGAGGGAGGGTGGGGCTGAGGAAGTTGGGTGCAGTGGTGGGGAAGTTCGTCACCTTATAAACGAAAGAACTTTAAGAACTGGACAGAGTTCTCAGGAGCCATGATTAAAACAATGCGGAGATAGCTACTGATATTTTTGCTAATAGAAAAAACCAGGGTAATAATTTTAACAACAACTGAAGAAGCATATTAAACAACTCAGCTGTGTTACTGTAACTTACTGGTGGGCTAAAATAATATAAGATAATTAAAATAAAATGAACGTTGACAACTGTCAGTACAAAGGGGATACAAATGAACGAATTGGCACTTGAAACACAAGGTAGCCATTGTTTGATCAGAATAAAGCAAATATGGCATGGAGAGATCTGAGACTCTGGGAATGAGACCTAAACAGATGAGGTGACAGGTAAGAGGAAACCTACAGCAGGATCTGTCCTTTGGGTCATGCGTGTCATTGTGATCACCCAAATGGGCAGCTGTTGCACAGTGGGGAGTTCTGCAGTTGCAGCAGTAAATCCAGTTTTGTACTGGTACATTCTTTAAATGTGTTGCCTGGGGTTTATGGACAGCAGCTGACATCCATGCTACGCGGTTCACTGTTCCCACTCTGAGCTGCAAAGTGCTTAGAAGAGGGAATGTGAAGGTGCAGTGAGCAGAAATGTTTAAAGGCAGTTAAAAAAAAATAAAAATTAAAAATTGAATAGATACAGTAGAGTTCAGCTTTTCTGTTCTAGGTACAGTCAGGAACTGCTCAAAGTTAGTGCAGGAATATTGGAGGCATCCAGTAAGTGACAAAAATAGACCCTGAGTAGCAATATACTACATGAACAGAGAAACATGTCAGTTTAGATACATCTGCAAGTGAGAATCTCTGGGGTTTGCTTGTCTGTGCAGATACCAGATCTGCAAGGAAATTGGTGGTCACATTTGTATGTGCATTTTACTTAAGCAGTCTTACATTTGCTGTTATTTTAAATGATGCTTTGGAGCATTAACACACTGTGATTGGGTTTGTAGGGAAATTCAAATTCCTGTAGGTGTTCTTTCACTAGCCATGCTAAGAACTTTTATATATTATTTATTACATATAAACTATTTTACATGTTATGTATACAATATTATATAATAATAACATAGATCTTTATAAAATACAAAAAATACTTTATGTATATGAATTCTTTCATTTGCTCCTCTTAGCCACCCTGCAATATAGAAAACCTCTCTTTTTTCCCCATTCTGTGCATTTAAAGTTAATGTCTTTTCCATAGCTTTTCCTTTAAAGGCGGGGCCATGTAATACATTATTTTTTGAATTAAGGAGCAAACATGTGATGGAGAAAAGGAAGCAGGTTTTGTTAACAATGTCTAAAGCTGTACTTTGTTTTAACACCCACTGATCTCAATTACAGTTTAAAAAGATGAAAGAAATTATGTATTTACTAAAGATTCAGAATATCCAAGTGTTTCCAATTAAAGGCAGGAAACACAGAAATGTCTTGCCATGTCAATCCAATCTTTCTAAAGAAAAAATTCCAGGAAGGGACAGTTTGATTTTCCTGTTATTTCTATGCCTGAGAATCCAGAAATATCTCTTTTGGAACAATAACACAAATCTTTCTAAATCTTTCTTCATAAAATTGAGGCAACAAGGGGTAAAACTCTTCTTTTATTTCAGCAATGAAATACCTAACTATAATCAGGTTTACAGATGCTGGCAATTCAAATCTTGACATCCTTCTTCTGGAGTTATATATTGTAATGGAAAACTTGATGCTGAAGGTGGTATATGTCAAAAAGGACTAAATTGTATGGACTATTGAAATGAAATATCCATTTTAAGTTTAAGGTAGTTGAGAATCATGCTAGCTGAGTAGGTTCATGAGTTCTTTTGAATGCCTTGAAGCATGTTGTCCTCCTGCATTTCTTTCCCCTTCTCTTGAGCCTAATTCCTCTGCTCAACTAAGGATAGCAAACATTTAACTGTTTTTTCAATTTCTGTTCCAGATGCTTATCCTCCCTCCCTGCCTCCCTCCCTGCCTCTTCTCCTCCTCCCCTCCTGCCTTCCTTCCCTCCTTCCTCCCTAATTTGCTAGGAGATACAAAAGTTTAAGTCATTCTGGATGGAAATGGGGAAGTGTGGAATTGTACAAAACCACTTCCATCATACATTCCCCAGACATTTCTCATCCCTTTTGGTGCAGCAAATTTTGCATGGGTTCAATGTTTTGGTTTGGTGAACATTTTTTAATCCCAAAGGCATCATAAATACAACAACAAACAAAAATCCAAACAAGACAAATTTAGAAGGGAAGCAAGGCACAGTGTTTAGTAGTTAGGACAATTAAAAGTTGAAACGATTTATGAATAGGTATGTAAGCTTTTTCTCTCCAGATATTTTAAGATTGACAGTCTTTTCAAAAGATGTGACTTAATAAACATTTATAGAGTTGTTTAAGGAATTTCAGCATAAAATGTTGTAGAATATGTAATATAGAAAGTCAAGGTAATGGTGCTTGCTGTCCTCAATATCTGTGGACCTATTGGAGAGGGGGAAGGGGAGGAGCTGCTGAAGACTCTCCTATTAGACTATTCAAGATAACATCTTAACATGTTTCAGAAAAGTTCCTGGATCTGTTTCCAAAATCTATTGTGGTATATATTCTCATGTCTTTCCTTCGTGGTGCCCTGTGTCTGCATCTTGAAGTTCTTAAGCACCTGATTTGAAAACCTATGTCATTTTCTTGGTCTCATTCCACTCCCAAGTCTACTGGCAGCAATCACGATTGCTCGATGGTCAGGGAGATCATTACAGCTGTCCTCGGAACTGCGTATTAAAGCACAAGGAGAACTACTTAGGAGGGCGCATAAGAAAATGTCGAATCCACTGTTCCAAAAACAAAGGCTGTTTTGTCAAATATTGTCAGAAAGACGGACCTAGAGAGAATGTATGAGTTTGGCATATGCCAGCTGCTGCAAATTTACTGTGAAAGCATGTTGAGGTGTTTAGTACAGTTTAAACCATTGGCTTGTAGAACTTTCTACCATGTTAGAAGAGTCTCAATTTCTGGTGATAACTGACAGATTTCCGGTGCTTTAAAACAAGTCTTTCCTTCATACACTGCAAATGTCTAATTATTTGTTCTAAGTATGTTAATTCTGGTAGACTAAACGAGCTCAGAAATTCAATTGTATTAGTGTGATCCTCTCATGGAAGAATACTAAGCAGTCATACAGGGTTTGAGTTTTCAGACACAAGAGACTTGTACCTGTCAAATAATTGCTACTTAAAGCTTTTAAACACTTCATTAAAACACAGAAAGGAGGGAAATCACTTAAAGGATTTGAAACACAAAACGTTAAGGAAGGTTTGAATTTTTTACAGTATCCTTTATTTTCTTTTTTTAACTGCAGAGAGTTGTTTTGGTTTGTTTTGTTTTTATGAGAAAAACTGCTGTTAACATTCTTTTGAAAAGTTTTGGAGGTGGAGGAGGGTGGAACTTTGTTGAACTGAGCTGGGTTTTAATCTTACTTCCATGAATATCCCTTTTCTCTCACTTCCAGAGAAGAGGCCAGAAAGAAAAAGAGCCCTGCACAATGGCTAAGAGAAGAACAAGGAAAGACAGGGAAGGGATACAAAAACAGAAGTCTCACGTTCCTGGAGGTAGTCTAGATTTAGCAGAAACACTTGCATGAGCTTGAGCTCATCACATCTTTGGGAGTCAGCGCACTGACACCCAGACAGTGTCATGGTACATCTAGAGGTGTATCTGTATTTGCAGACAGTGCCTGTTGTTGCTATTGTTATTTAGCCAGTTTATGGATGACCTTTTTGCAGTCAGCAGTGCTCCGTGCAAGCGCAAAAAGGCTGGGATGAGTATCTGCAAGTATTGACTTGGGTATATGCAAGCATTTGCATAAGCTTTAAAACTAGTTTCAATCAGACTTTGTGTTCTACGTGCCCAAGTCTCTGTTTAGTGCCTTCTTGCTTGCATCCTTCAGTTTTTTCATCATGACTCAAAGTGACTTGTCACATGTGTCACCAGTAGAGTTATGGTGGCATAAGGAACTGTTACAGGAGTTCCTCAGACTGCAGCGGCTGAATCACAGAACTGCCATTTCTTTAATTTTTATTTATCTACTCTTATTCTCTCTGCTTAATGAACATTTGAGGTACAATGAAGAAGATGATCACTATTTTTACAAGTAGTATGTCAGTCCATTTCTGGGATGAATACATCTAGTTTTCAAAATTATGAAGACACTCCTTTTTCCTGTTAAAAAAAAAAAAAAGACAACACTCTGTGCACCCATTAAGCAATGTATAGCAATAGATCTTGCAGTAATACATTTCTGTGGACCCAGGAAGGTTTTGCTATCAGGTCTACTGCCTAAAGCAAATGAAAAATGTGACTGACACTCTCTTTATGAAAGAAGCAGGGGACCAGTGGGGAGTATGATAAAATATGTTAACATAGCAGCAAGGTTTCATATTTTGGCGAGTATTCTTCAGCTGCAAGGTGTTCCCTAATGGAAATCCCTAATTCTTAAGCAAGTTTGGCACACAAGTCAGATGTGCTGGAGAGTAGCTGCAAAAAAGCTAACTTTAAGTAGATGTCTAGTGTTAGAAAATCAGCAGAGAAAACCCGAAATGTTCTCTTTCCAGTGAAAAACTTCTCACTTATAATCTCAATGTGATGAGTTTTTTCCCCTTTCAGAATCATTGAAGCCCTTTTTCTGTATATGTTTTTGGCATGTCCAAAGTGTTACAGCATTAGTTATTTTTCAGAATTTCTTTTGTGACACCCAGTGTCAGGGTCCTGTGGGTTGAAAAAGCAGAAGGTAGATGATTATAAGCATTTTGGGGGGGTACAGGTTGTTTACATGTCTTTTCCTGCTGGAGATGTTAATGGAAATAAAGCATCTTATTTACAGTACTGAAATTGTAAAATAGTATGTGGCTATCTGTAATGGAAATAAATTTCCAGATAAATTCTAAAGGACATTTGATAAACTCTATGCACAATCACTTTATATTCTGCTCTGTGTTGAAAAAGCACTTGTGAACTGTAATAGAATATGACAGCTAAAATAGATATCCTCATGGGAGCCTAGTTTATGTATTCTTCATCTTTAATTGTAAAAGAGCCATCTTCAGTCCAGCAACCCCCTTACCTTACTTAAAGATGGGAGTCCATTAAAACATACTAGCAGCTGGGGAGAGCTAGTGTTTACAGAGTATTCTTTAACACATTTGGAGGGAAGAGTGATAAGAGGAACTGTTCTAAACAATATTTCAGCAGTTTGAACACTGGAAACCGATTTTGAATTATACTGAAAAAGATATTTGTGCATCATTAGGTTAGTTTAG
Source organism: Phaethon aethereus (assembly GCF_964289735.1). NCBI lineage: Eukaryota > Metazoa > Chordata > Aves > Phaethontiformes > Phaethontidae > Phaethon > Phaethon aethereus. Next base: position 53,530,110 of record NC_138577.1, on the reverse strand, counting down.
TGCCACATCTTGATGGTATATGTAGTCAGTGAGCAGAGGTACTGCAGCAAACTAATCAGAAAAACTGAACAAGCTCCCTCTCCAGCATAAATGTAACTTTGAATTGGCAGTGGACACAAACAGCAGTCCTTAGGGGTTTTTTCCTGATTCCTATTCAATTTTTTTTTCCTGGATTGTCTTCTAACGAACGGTGTTTCATTTAGAAATTGTTTTTGTCTTGAAAACTGTAATTTGAGTTTCAAAAGACAAGTCATAAAGCTTTTGATTAATTTCTTTTAGTCAGATGACATAAGAAGTATTGGAGTAATCCAGAAAAATACTATAAAGGGTTACTTCTCCCTTTCTTCCCTTCCACCACATATGTGGAGTTGACTCTAATTAAAGTGCAGTGAGTGTACTACTACAGTCTCATGATGAAAGCAGATGGTTAGATAGGAGGTAATGGGATGCAGTTTCCTGTATGCCTGTGGTTGCTCACAAGTAACTGGGACCCTTTTGCGGCGTTAAGGATGTGTAAGTGCTCACAGACTTATTTAGCTACATTGCTGCCCAGTGCTTCAAGTGGCCTGTGATCTCATTCCTAATGCTTCCACTTGACAAAGTTAACCTATTTGCCAGAGGAAAACACAGTGTTTGGCCCTGAAGACATAAGACCAGCATTTTTTTTAATTATTTTTTTTAGTGGCTCTTGAATGATCTTATGATTTGAGAGAAACAAGCCCCCAGCATGTTTCCTTCTGAGGTTTTGTGAATATCCATAACCAACTGTCCATGCTTAGATTGTATATTGGGTTTGCATGGCAAGGTTTTTGTAGCAGACAGACTGCAAGGGTGGCCTGTGTGAGAAGCTGCTAGAAGCTTCCCCCCATGTCCAACAGAGCCGATGACAGCTGGCTCCAATATGGACCTGCTGCTGGCCAAGGCCAAGTCAATCACCAACAGTGGTAGTGCCTCTGTGGTAGCATATTTAAGAATGGGGAAAAAATTGCTGTAAAACAGCAGTGGAGAGAAGAGTGAGATGTGAGAGAAACAACTCTGCAGATACCAAGGTCAGTGAAGAAGGAGGGGCAGGGGGTGTTCCTGGCACCGGAGCAGAGGTTCCCCTGCAGCCTATGGTGAAGACCATGGTGACATGTGTTGTCACACTGCAGCCCATGGAGGACCCCTCCCAAAGGAGGCTGTTACCCCATGGAGAGCCTGTGCTGGAGCAGGCTCCTGGCAGGACTTGTGACCCTGTGGGGGACACACACTGGAGCAGTCCATTGCTGAAGGACGGCACTCCATGGAAGGGACTGAGGCTGGAGCAGTTCGTGAATAACTGCAGTCTGTGGGAAGGACTCACGTTGGAGAAGTCCATGGAGGACTGTCTCCCGTGGGAGGGACCCCATGCTTGAGCAGACGAAGAGTATGCGGAGTCCTCCCTCTGCAGAGGAAGGAGCAGTGGAAACAACATACGATGAACTGACTGCAACCCCCGTCCCCCTGCACCGCTCAGGGGGAGGAGGTAGAGAAGTTTGGGAGTAAAGTTGCACCTGGGAAGAAGGGAGGGGTGGCAGGAAGGTGTTTTAAGATGTAGTTTTTACTTCTCATTATCCCACTCTGATTTGATTGGTAATAAATTAATTTTCCCCAAATTGAGTCTGTTTTGCCTGTGATGGTGTCCTGGTTTCAGCCAGGATAGAGCTGGTTTTCTTCACAGAAGCTAGTGTGAGACTGTGTTTTGGATTTGGGATAAGGAACTGTTGATAATGTGCTGATGTTTTGGGTTGTTGCTGAGCAGTCAAGGACAGTCCAGCTTCTTGTGCTGGCCTGCCAGCAAGCAGGCTGGGGGTGCACGGGGAGCTGGGAGGGGACACAGCCGGGACAGCTGACCCAGGCTGGCCAAAGGGATATTCCCTACCATCCGACATCATGCCCAGTACATAAACTGGAGTTGTCCGGGGGGCGGAAATCGCTGCTCGGGGACGGGCTGTCGATCACGGGGTGGTGAGCAATTTCTGTATTGGGCCTCACTTGTTCTTGTACATTCCTTTGTTGGTATTGTCATTATTGTTCCCTTCTTTCTTTCTGTCCTATTAAACCGTGTTTATCTCAACCCACGAGGTTTTTCCTAATTCTCTCCCCCGTCCCACTGTGGGAGGGAGAGTGAGCGAGCGGCTGCGTGGTGCTTAGTTGCCGGCTGGGGCTAAACCACGACAGATGGTATTTGGTGAGTGATCTCTCCCTGTCTTTACGTCAACCCATGAGCCTTTCATTATATTTTCTCTCTCCTGTCCAACTGCAGAGGGGTAGTGACAGAGCACCTTTGGTGGGCACCTGGCATCCAGCCAGGGTCAACCCACCACAGGTTGTTAAAACCAAATGTTTATTATGCCATGTTATTTTTTTAAGGCTTGAAGAGTCTGTTAGAATTAATACCTTCGTTAGGTATATCTGAATATTGGAATAAAGGGTGAGGTACTCTCCCGTATAAGTCTGGAAATTTGAGAACCCATAGAATCTTCAAACCAGAAACTGGCAGTTTCTCCCTAAATAATCCTTATCCTTTAGTGAAGGTAGCAAACAACGCAGATATTTTATGTAGGCATTAGTTTTTAGCTTATTTCTTACAAGACTTTTTCAATATAACACATGAATTCCAGTCTTGTGCCATCATTACCATTTTCTTTAATTAATAACGGAATTAGGTGGAAAATAAATGTAACAGCAAATATGTTTCTCTTTCACTTTCACATGAAAACAAACGTTTTCTGTGGAGCATAGTATGTGTGCAGCAAAAGACTACAGAACACAAGGAAAACAGTTTTTTGCAAAATAAGTTGTGTTATTTTATGCCTGCAGGTAAGGATGTTAAAGAACAATTGTGTTGTGAATGCAAGCTACAAGATTGCTCTATTTCAGTTTACATTTGCAACAGTAATAATGATTGCTATATTTTTATAGCACTATTTGTTGCTCTCAACCATCTTTTAGCTCTGAGGAAAGTTCAATTTGCAGAAAACTGTTTTTTTTCTTACAATGCTTTGCATGTGAGAAACCTACAACACAAGCGGGGAAAAAGTGTAAGGAGGTGGAAAAATATGATGATAAAATCATGTTTTGATCACATTAGGGAAATGCCACCCAGATCCCACAAAAGTATTGCAAAAAAGTTTCTTAATAAATCGTGTTTGTCAGTAACATGCAGTGGTCATTTTTATAAGAAGAGAACTAAGTGAAACACAACATGGTGTTTTAACCATAATATCTAAAGATAGCTGAAGATGTTTGACTCAAATCTCTCACTTTGTTTTGGTTAAAATTTGACTGTTTTCATCTGTCAAAGTCGTTCTGTACTTTTTTTGTGTGTGTGTGTGTGCGCTTTTGTGCAAATTAACATGATCTGTGCTGATATTAAGCCTATCCCCTTTAAAGTGCAGGAGTGCTTAGTTTTCTAAGTTTATCCATGCAATTTTATTGTAAAAGTAATCAGTAACTTAGGCTCCCTGCAGTGTTTATTTTGAGATGTTCCTTCAAGGATTCAGTAGGTTAGGGAGAGATCAATAAACATCGATGTGTGTGATCCTGGGCTTGACCATGTGTTACAGCACTGTCAGTTGTTTATATTGTATGTTGAACATACCATTCCAGCAGATTACCAGCTCTTGGTGTTATGGCTTGATGTTAGCAGGGTCCATATAATAAACCAAAATAATATTTTTTTTTTTGCACAGAACAATGCCCCCTCTTCAATTTTAATGATGTCTTAAAGTGCATTTTTCTTTTTAAGGTGTTTGACAGATGAAAGAAGAAAAGGCTGTCTAAAAGGCAGCTCAGTTACGGTAGCCATCCCAAGTCAAGGTAAAGGGGGAAAGTAGTGGTCAAGGGAACTGATGAACTGTGACAAGATTTGTAACTAGCTAGTATTTCCAGATGTGACATTAGAGATTTATCTTAATTGGATTTCATCATATTTATCTTCTATTCTGACTGGAACAATTTCAGATTCTTTGAATTATTTTATTTCCTGACACAAAATACTAAACTTGGAGAAAAAAAAACAAAACCTGCTTACGATTGATTCCTTCTCTCCTTGTTTAGGATTTCATGTCATCATTTCCTGCATACTTGCATGCTCCTCCCTTTTTCTAATTTTATTTTTTGAAAGTTTTACCTTTGATCAAGCAACAGTAATTGCAGAATATTAAAAAAAATATTTAAGTTTCTGTCTTGAGGAATGCAGGAAAAAAAAGAGGAAAATGCATGGTTCTATGTAATACCCTGTGAAGCTGTCAGATTAGCTACAGGCTACTGAACATTAGCTTGTAAAATTAGCTGCTGGTATAAACTTAATGCATGATGTCTTGCTAATACAATTTTAACTTCATCAGCATTATTTGGAAATCTAGTCCCATGTTTAGCTGAAAGTACATTCAGATAAGACGCAAGTTATTCCTTTTGTAGGCTATATAGTGCATATTTGTTTACCTCTTTTTTTGGGAGGGGGGGAAGTTGTTGAACATTTGGTTTACCAGGATATTATTATAGAAGCAGTGTTTCTTTGTGACTTTGTTACTGAAACAGTCGTGACAAAATCTGGAATAATTGTGCTCAGTCACCTTCTGAGAGTCCTGTTTTTTCAGACAGGTTGGTCTCGGGTACACTTCACTGTTGTACATTGTCCCGTCTCTGCATTGAGACTCGCCAAGGATTTACACTGGAACGCTGCAGCGATGGTCATAGGTGATGTTGCTTACGTCTGGATGTTTCTTAAATCTTAGGGTCTGAGAATAGGGTGATCAGCTAAATTATTTCAGTTTATTATTTTGAGACTTAATAAATCCATAAGTTACAAATGCTCAAGTTACAAATTCTCTCCATTGGTTTATTATGCTGGAATTTACTGTATTTCTGGTCGTCTCTTTTCAGTGAATCTTGTCTTCTTGTATGTCTTTATAAGTTTTAATTTTCTGCAAAATACTAGACTTTGTCTGTTATGTGTTTGTTTTGTCTTGTTATTACCTTGCTTTTCTTTTTTGACTTCAGTATCGAGATTTCTAAAGAATCTTACAGAAAAGGACTCTGTTTTACTGCTATTTACATAAGGAGGGTTATGATATCCTTGTCTAGGGAAAGAAGAATTTTAGTATCCTTTTACACTAGCTAACACAGGAAATCCAACCATATAAACAGCTAAAATACCTAGAAAAAACCAAAACATATAGCTTTAAGCAACTAAAATAAATAGAATACGAATGAGAACTTTTTGGGAAACAGTATCATTAAAAAAGTTATGCATGATGCAAAACTCATTTTAGCATTATAATATCCATCTTTTTCTGTTGTTGTATTTTTTGAAACTTACATTGTTTTCTTAGATCAAATGCTATTTAGTTCCTCCTTGGAGCAGGGATATGGCACAAGGGTGATTATTGTGCACTCTTTGAAAGTAATAACTGTTTTTCTCAAAAGTTTAACTAATGTAAAATTCCTTACGGGCTAAGAGGAATCCTTAATTCCAAGAAAAACATCATATACAAGGCACTGACCTCATCAGTTGAGTTACACATGGAAGGAGCGGTTTCGTATACATATCAATAGCCTGATTTTTTGCTTGGGGACACACACACCATTCTGGATCGTAGGAAGTCATCAGTATGTTAATGTTGTCAGTATGCAGTCATGAAAAATTAATGTGCTTTTGGCAAAGACATGGCATAGTGAAACCAGTTGAAAAGTTTGCCTGTGTGAGATAGCATGGCACTATAGTGCTTGTCATTCGCACTTCCTATATGTATGCACACTGCTTTGTAAGTAAAGTAAGAAATGTTTAAAAACCATTTGCAAACTCTGTGGAAATTGTGGAAGGCGCAGCTACACGCGGGAATGTGAGTAATCATCTCTCCAGTCGTCACACCAGAAAGATCAGAGAAATCACTTGCACTTTGCAGCTGGTGGATTTTGTCCTTTCCATTGCTCAGGCAGCAATTAACAACACACTTGCAGGTTTTAATATACACATAAGACCACCTTTGGACATGGGTTAGTGGTCTACGGTCCTTTAGAAATCAGATTTGATATGGTCAGTGCAATAAATGGTGCTTTTGCAAGCAACAGGAGACTCCATTGCTGCAGTTCATAGTCTTGTGTGATAGATGGTGAAGCTGGCTTAGAGGTCCATCTTCTCTGTGCCCCCAGCTCTCTTGTGGGATTCTCACTTGAATTAATCAAGGCTGGATTATTTGAGCTGCAAACTGAGCAGGGCATGAGCAGGCCCACAGAGCTGGTCCTCTTTCTCCTTTCTCCCTATTACTCACAATAATGAAGGCGGACTATTGTTGGTCTTGAATTTACCCATTTTCTGTATAAAAATCCTTGATGTGACTGAAGAGGTGATTTAAGATAATGTCAGGCAGCCCAGGTCACAGTGTGGAAGGTGGCCCTAAAACTTGCGCGATGCTGACAACTGAACAGCGATTTTAGGGAGCTGTGGAAGCTGGAGTTACAGAAGTGCTCGAGATCGCAATCAATCATGCTGGCTTCAGTATTGTTTCATAGAATGACTGCTTTAATTTGCGCTGAAGTAAGGAGAGTAATTGAGGTATAATAACTTGAGCTAGCTGCTCCAATAAAGACCTCACCCTGATATAACAGGACCACATGAAGTGAATTTGCTTGATAAATCATTTATTTTTGAAGACTTCCTAATGCTGTCTGATAACTAGTACATATGAAGGTGTGATCTTAATCTAAAATTAAAATCAAGCACAACAAACTACAGTTTTGAAGCTTTTCTTGGTGATGACTGCAATGGAAGGGACAATATTTTAGTTAACATAAACCCTGTGTTCTTGGTCAGTGATGCACTTCGACACGTGTAATCTGCCAGTGCCTAGAGAAGGATCTTCTCAGTTGTTTAGCTTTCTAATAAAACACTGCAGCTGTCATAAGGTGATTAGCAAGTTCTTATATTTCACAGCAGCTCTGATAGAAATTAAATGCAGCTGCTGTTTACAAAGAATGGTAGGCTATAGTTTTTGCTTTCTTCTATCATTGGTAGCATTATCAGTGTGACTACTGCTAGGTCAAATGTAAAAGATGCCCTTTTTTGGGTACAATTTGATCCCATTTGTCTCAGCCTGTTGAAAAGTTCCATGCATTCTTAAAAGACTTTCAGAATTTGCACTAATACACATATTAGCCTCTGGCAATATTACTGCTTCTCTGCAGGCTTTGTACGTCTTTTTGCTTATATTAGAATGTCGCCATTGAAATGCACCGTTATTTCTCGGCAGTTGCTCTTGGAGAGAAAATGCTTTATGAGCTGTGGTGATAAATGCTTATGATGCTTATGATATTACACTCCATTTGGTTGGAAACATCTCACATGTGTAGAAAAGCCAGGAGTAAAAAAAGAACCAGAAATGTTTCATCGGTTAAAGCAGCCATGCTAGTTTTACTAATCGGAGGGATGAGTTCTAAGGAGTTAACTACAGGATTTTCCTAAATTTTATATATCCACATATGTAACCTTCCAACTGTGAATTGTGAACTGAGTCACTCAAACGATTTCTTTACTACTGGTGTTTCTTTATGACTGTTTAAGCACCTGTGCCCTTTAGTCAGGGTTCTGTTAAAACCATGAGAATGTTCATAACAGGACCCACGTTATGTTTTATGGCTTTACAAAAAAAGACATTCTCAAGGGGGAGTGGTGTCAGTTTCTCTGTATGTGCAGTATTGCATCAAAATCAGAATGATTCTGTCCCAAGTTTAAACTGGGAATGGTACTAATTGTATCTTGGTGTTTACACCAAAAAGTGACACTTTTTCAGAGACCCTGAGATAGAGTTTGTGGATTTGCAGAGACAATTGTAATGCAATTCTGGACAAGCTTTATGTAAAATGAGGTGGAATTAGACATTGAATATGTATTGTTTTGTCTTATCAACAAAACTGTTTTTTACAATTAGCTGATAAAATATAGAGGCTAGTAAAGGTAACTGCAGTTACAGTTCTTACTCTTTGCACTTTGTTTAGTTATTTGTGATGTTAGGTTAGTTATTTGTGATGACATGTCCTATTTGTGCTGTCTTTAAAAGATGCTTCATCACTTTCATAAGGAAAATTAAGTTATTTCCATTCTTCGCTATAGATAGTAATTAAATATATGGAGATGGATATCTTGCTAAACAGGGAAATACATCAGTAATTAAACTGCACGGATGGAATAGAAATAATTAAAATATATATAAAAATTGGCTTTACAAGCTGTAAAAAGAAACCCATGTGTTTTAAAAGAAAATATAACCAAGTATAAAATCAGCTTGACATGTAATTTTTGTCATAGCTCTTGAACATCTGTGCAAAGCACTTTGCTAGTGTAAGTGATGGTGGTTTTTCTTTTATCAGCAAAGATTTCCTATTGGTAGAAGGCTGTAAATACAATACACACACTGCTGAGCCCACAAGTGTAAGTTGGGCTGCTTCCAGCAAAGGTTTGTTACAGTGCTGCAGTTCTGCCTTGAGGCTTTTATTAGTGCAGGCTCCTGTCTCCATGTCGCATCCTGCTTGAAGATCGTAAAAACAGTCTGCATGATCATGCCTTCTGAAGAAAACAGTATGTAGGAATTCATTCTGTGAAAGAATGTATTGCATTACTTTCCCTTCCAAATTTTGGATATATTTGCACAGCAACACTATATTGAACGTTGCTTTTCTTATTTTTATATTTTTAACCTTTCAGGACTTAAATTTACCTGATTCATAATCCAAAGAAGTCTCCTTCCATTTTTTTACTTAATTGTCAGATTATGGGGTTTTCTTCTACATTTTCAGCAGAGTTCAAATCTGGGGTAATACATTGCAAGAAAAATCCATGAACTTCAGTTATGTATTTAGTGCCTGCATTATACCATATTCATAATTTTGAATTACCCAGTGCACCTTTGGCTAGTTAAGAACTCAGCTGGAACGCAAAATGGCTCCTCTCAAAAAATGCCTGGCCAAAACTGAGAAGACCTACATTTTATAGTTAGCTATTAACCTGCAGTGTTGTGTCCAGAGAAAATAGTTCTTTGGGGATAGAAAAAGTACTGAGAAGCCTTGGGTAAAGTACAGAGTTTTCTGCAACTGGGAATCTGAAGGAGTAGTTGCAAATATCAAACTTCAAATTTTTTTACCAGCCACAAATGTAAAATGTTTTGGCTAATCTCATCCAAACATGCAGCAGCAGTTTCCTAGAGGGAAATAAAAGATGTGTTTTCCTATCAAAACTTCAAAAATCTCTGATGTGAAATGAAGATTAGATTGACCTAAATTTTGGTAAATGCCAGGGCACATGGCATATTGTTTCTCTTAACGGGGAAAAAAATCTGCTATGACTGCGGTTAAAAGGTGACAGAAAATAATGTAAAAAGATAGAAATATATATAAGTAAAATGATGAAAAAAGAATGAAAAATCCCAATATTTTAAATCTTAAGGAAATTTTTAAATCTTCAGAAAAATATTTAAAATCTTTACTCAATTAAATTAGTACTCAAACAACTGCAAATCTAGCCACAAACCCTGAGGAGGTCCCTGAGGAGGAGAACTCATTTATCAAGTATAGATAGTGTAGTAAATTTATTTTTATATCTATTTATATTAATTTATATTTATATATAGGAAATTTTGGATAAATCAGAACGCATCATGTAAACATGCCTGGACTTTTGATCAAACACATTTATTTGTCTTTTGCTTTAGTGAGCAGAAGGAAAACTTAATTCTCTGTAAGAAGCCCAAGGTTGCCCCTCTTCTTCTACAGAGTGTATGCTGTTATTTAGTGTAGCCTGGGCTAATTATGCTGCTGTTAGTTACAGGCTGCATAAATCTTCCTAGAAAAGGGCTTTATTTTTGTTGCTTATAATTTTGCCAGATTTGAACCATTTGGTCTGAAATTTTCTATGCCACAAACAGATTTGTTTAAGTTTTGTGAAAAACACTGCTGTCCTTTGAAGAACAAGATTAGGGAAACTGTATTGCTGATATGTATTAAGGAAAAAAAGACATGCCTTCTTATGGGTAAATTGCTTCACATTCGTACTTGGGGGTGGCTGCTTGAAAGTTAACGGGCTGGTGACCAAGGTGGAGATGAGTACTTGCCATCAATGTGAAAATTTACCTCCAAACTGACATAGAGAATGATGCTCTCCAAAGATATCATCTACTGGAAGGATGTTTTGCCATCTGACAGTTCCTGCCTGCCAAAAAGACTAGTACTTGTTATCCCACCAAAGCACACAAATGCAATGACTCAAGGGGGTGAAACAGAAACACCCTTGTGCAGCAGCAGGGAGTAGAGAGGGTACACAAAATTGTACAGGAATGTGGATAGGAAAGGAATGAGGGAGTGGACACTACAGCTGGCAGAGGAGCACTGGCCAGGACTAAGCCTTTAAGGAGAAAATACACTAGGAGTGACCACGGGGACAGAGACAGAAGAAGCTGTAGGTTTTAGAGCATGCACCTTTTAGAGCAGACGTTAGGAGTTCTGATTTCTACACTCCTTTTTGTTCAGCAGTAGCTAAAAGCAGACTGGAAATTTTTTTTCTAATTGGCCTTCATTCAAAGGATGAAGCCTGTGCTGTGGATCTCGGAGACCAAACTGAGTTAATATTAGCAGCCAGGAGTCAAAATGGCCCTCTGTGGCTATTTCTGGCCCAGGCTTGAGCCTTTGTGCTTTGACTCTCTAATCTTCTAGCCCTAGGCTGCCATGTGCCATACCTTTGATCCTGAACTTTCTTGTGAAGTCTGAAATTGGAGAAAGGCAATTATTTATGTAGTATGGATGGGACAGTGGTTACTTGTTCTTAATTTTTGTTTCTTGGCAAGGAACAGGAAAATTACATCCAGAATTTAGTAAAGAATAGAGGCACTGAAATCTTCTACACTTTGAAACTGGGGAAGGTCAGGCTTAATTCTGTATTTGAATCAATGCTTTTGAGTTTTTACAAGTGAAAAGGTGTGTAGGGAGACTTAATGCTGTTTATTAATCTACTCGATATAGGTGGAAAATAGGATTTGTACCTACAAACCCTCTTTTAGTCTGCAATACAGCATTCATTTCCAATTAAATACACCTGGAAAAGAATTATTTGGCACTTCATTGTATGAAAACATTTAGATCATCTGAGGAAAAACTGCAGCAAGTGGGAGGACGTGTTGACAGGGTTGGAAAGGTGATGCAGTCATTTATTCCAATTAGATGCTGTGCTATTGGTGATCTTTTTGCTTGCAGAATATGGGAAGTGAATTATGTTTTAATCCTTTTAAAATACATTCACTTAATATTTTGTAAAGGACCCAGTGCTTCCTACCTTCTGAATCTTAATTTGCAAACTTCAAATTATTGTAAATTTGAATTGTAATTTGTGCAGTGTTTCTGGGAAATGCATATTTTAGCTACTTGTATTTCCAAATACTATATTGTCCTGGTTTCAGCCAGGATAGAGCTGGTTTTCTTCACAGAAGCCAGTGTGAGACTGTTTTGGATTTGGGATGAGAAACTGTTGATAATGTGCTGATGTTTTGGGTTGCTGCTGAGCAGTCAAGGACAGTCCAGCTTCTTGTGCTGGCCTGCCAGCGAGCAGGCTGGGGGTGCTCGGGGAGCTGGGAGGGGACACAGCCGGGACAGCTGACCCAGACTGGCCAAAGAGATATTCCCTACCATCCGACGTCATGCCCAGTACATAAACTGGAGTTGGCCGGGGGGCGGAAATCGCTGCTCGGGGACAGGTTGTCGATCGCCGGGTGGTGAGCAATTGCTGTATTGGGCATCACTTGTTCTTGTACATTCCTTTGTCGGTATTATCATTGTTGTTTCCTTCTTTCTTTCTGTCCTATTAAACTGTGTTTATCTCAACCCACAAGGTTTTTTTTTTTCTTTTCCTAATTCTCTCCCCCACCCTACTGCGGGAGGGGCAGTGAGCGAGCGGCTGCGTGGTGTTTAGTTGCCGGCTGGGGCTAAACCACGACATATATTTATGCAAGTTTTCATTCTTTACAACTTTGTTCACTTGGAGATACTGAGCTTACTGAATTTATAATTCATCTCTGGAAGGTAAATGTGTAGGTAATGGAGAGGGTTTTGAGACCAGTCATGCTTACTGTAATTCTCAAGTGGCTGTCAGCTTTAGAAAAACAGTGTTGGTATCATGAGCTTTAAAGTTAAGTGTTCTGAAAAATCTATTTGTTTCATTATGGTGAACAGCCTTTACTGTAATCTCTCAGCTGATAACTTCTGGGTCACTTTCACTGAACCTAAATTGGAAAGTTAGTCATGCATTTCACTTACATCTTTCATAGCATTTACAAAAAGAACTGTATAGTGCTTATTTGGAATAAGAACAATAAACATCTGTGTTTTGTGTACACCTAGATAGAGCAGAACTGGCAAGCAGGTGTGTTGCCTGTACATACAATGCAATAAGCATGTAGAAATGTCTACAATTACTAATGAGGACATTACATTAACAATTCTGTATATTACTTCTTACCTTCTGTGTTTATTTATACAGAGTCAGGAGTAAAGCTGTCTGGCAGTAAGTCAGTGTCAGTTAAATTAGTTGTTACTAGCCTATGGAGCAATGGAAAGTAATAAATATAAAAGGAATCACGTATGAAATCAATTTGTATCTTAAAACACACATCTTTAGTATATATTCTAGCTTATTTACAGAAAATGAGCACCTTTGTGGATTCTGCCTTCTTAGTTTTGGTGGTTGTGACTGGTGTCCAAGACGAAGGTAGTTGTTTCAACTGAGAAACGCTGATCCACTGTTTCTCTGAACTTGTTAAGTAAAAGTTGTCTTGTTTTTTTGTGTTTCTTAAGTTGTTATACTTAATCTTTTTTAAAACTGAAGGCTTTTCCAGATGCTAAGTGAAGACTTTGGAGGCCAGCAGAAGCAGAGGCCTGTGGCTCTCCTAGGTTAACAAAAGTCACTTAAAATAACATTATGAAAGCTACTGTGGGTCAGCTTTCTGGGTAGTATCAAATGAGATATTTCAACTCCTTAAAGGCCTCATATGCCTAAATTTGTATGCTTTTGAAGGCATTATGAAACTGTTATTCAGGGATCTCCAGAAACAGTCTTTAATAAGAAACAATGGTTTTGGATTATTTCATATTTTAAGTGGTTCTGTTTTTTTCCTCTCATACTTCTAATCTAAGTCAACTGTAGGAAATTAATAGATCAGACTGCACTGAAAATACACCTCCTGTACCAGAAATTGCCCATGTTAAAGCAGTTATTAAACATAATTGTCTGTGGATGCTTCTTGCTGTGTGTCCAGGGTTTGCTTTCTCCTTCAAGTCTTGCACGAAATTGATGAAAGTTCAGTGATTATGATTCTGAATTTATTTTATACAAAAATAGATTTCATGTCATAATGTGTTAAGGCTTCTAATGTGGGCATTTTAAAATTAGGGGTTGGTGAGGAAATACGTTGTAGACACCTATCTTGGAAAGGTAAGTGAGGACTAGTTCAAATGTCTACAGTTTCTATAAGCTGAATGAGAGAAAGAATAAAATTGTAAAATGGGAAAAGAGGTTTTTCAATTTGATTCAAGTACAGAAATGAGCTGATGCAACTTACATGCTTCCTAATTATGTAAATACAGAAAGATCCTTTGGGCTAGATGGGGTTTTTTTCATTGTTTTGGTGTTGAGCTATTCTATGTCACCTGCGTATCTGTAATTCAGACTTGCAGTGACTGAAATACATTAAGATATAGCAGCTGTTGTATAGCTAGGCTAAGTATGAAAAAGCTTAAGTCTGAGTTACTAACAGCATTATTTTTCCTTTTACAGATAGATTAAATACAACATGCCTATTTGGTGAAAGAGGTCACTGCAATTCCAAACAGTGCCAGATCTCTATATTTAGATGTCTTTTTGAAAGAAAATCCTGTGGGTGACATCTGTAACAAAAATATGTTGATAGATGTTATGAATGTTAAAGAACCCAGCTGACACTAAAGAGAAAAGACCGAAACTGATTTCCAATGAAGACAGCTGAATCTCCTGCTTGCTTGATGAAATCTTTCAGCAAACAATTGTTCAGTTCAGCATTTCACAATAGTGATAGTAACAATAACCAATTATGTCTCTCAGTGCATTTTAGCTTATTAGCAGGAAGTTCCAATACGTTATTTCTCTCTTCCTTCTTGGTAAGATTTGTGAACTCTATGTATAGGTGAAGTCATTTGCACATTATAGTATATAGTTTTTCTCAGAAGACAAAGTCTACCTGGTTTTGAGACAGATACAGTGACATTTCAACCCATCCTCCTAAACCCTATCTCAGTGCGACTTGAGTGTCAATACCCTTTGTGCCTTACTGCTTGCATTCTCACATTCCACATCTGCCTTCCATCACAGTATAGGAAAAATAATTTTGTTGCTATGCTTTTGAATGAACTTACTCCTATCATCATCTCTCCCTAAAGTTCTTCATTATTTTCCCCATTTTGTTCAGTATTTTAAACAAACATTGTCTGGTTTTACTCTTCATAGGAGTTGTTAGGCACGGTTGTAACAGAAATAAAAGCTTCCTGTAGGCATATATCCAAGAAAACAAATGTAATAATAATCCCGTTAGGTGGGTTTCAAACAGCTCTGTAATGTTTTTTCAAGCTGATCATAAAATGAAATTCTGTGAGAAAGAGTTTAACTTACTATGTGGTGCCACCATCATTACTAAATAGAACTATTGGCTACCTTGACAGAGGAGTAATTTTCTAAATATTCATCCTATTAAAAATAAATGTAATATTATCCTACAGAAATAGGCCCAGCTTTCTATAGTTCTGGTCTCATTCCTTCAAGGTTTTATAACATTTTACATTGAGAGACAGGAGAAAATGAAAATGAACTATTGCACTTTGTTTTGATTTTTACTCTCCTTTCCCTGTTCCCTTCTGCCTTACATCCTCCATTCAAAACAAAAATCAAGCCAACCAACAATTTAATAAAAACAAGAGGCAACTCATTTCTGAATTACTTAGGTCAATTGTATTGGTAAAATCCAAAGTCCTTTCTGAATTGTTTTCACCAGGGATTTGCTTCTTTTGAGTATTTCTCCAAATATATCAATCCTGGCAATTTGCTCTACCCCATTGTACTTCCCCATTTATCATCTTGTTTTGTTTTGTTTTGTTCCAAAATCTTTATGGTAAGCAGTTGTAGAACTGCTTTCTGTATATTTGATTGTGCTAGGACAGATTTGGTATAAAACAGAATGATGTGATATAATTTTATACAAGACACAGTGCATGTAGATTACGAATTCCTTAATGAGTTAGTCGCCAAGCTAGACATAATTTTGTGATTTGTAAGAAAATTGCTAATTACTGAAGAGCCAATGAATGCACACCTGAAAAAAAAAAAGTTTGAATTCTATTATTTGAATTAGAAATTGCCATTAGCAGGGTAATACCACTTTTTCATAACATAAATCTTCAAATATGTATTAAAACCACTAACATTTTCAGCCACAAAACATATGAGGCAGTATAAAATGGGTTTTAAGTTACCACTCTGTAGCTGGAAGACTGTCTTTTTACAGCAGCACTTCCATTTCAGAAATCCAACAATGGAGTATCTTGTTAAGGATATTTTATAATCCTGGGGGGATGAAAAGTCACTGTTCAATGCAACATCTCCAGTCCCCAAGAAGCATGTAATTCAGTAGGCTTATTTTAAGTGTAAGACTAATTCTCAGTGATGTTGTAAGAATACGTTCATGTTAATTAATACTATTTCCATCCTATTCAGTCAGAAAACACAACTATGCCTGTGGAAAAGTATAATAGCAATATAATTAGGTTTTCTTCTAAGAAAAACATTATAATAGACATCCTGCCATGCTTATGTTATTTTAATTGGATGTTTAGCTCAAGGTTGGTTCATAATTTATCATAAATTTTACTGCTAATAAAATCTGGTGGAAGGAAGCTATACTTAATCTCATTGATTACACCATAAGAAGTAAAATCTTAATTTAAACGTCCTTTTTTTTTTTTTTTTTACTGACAAAGCAAGAAGGGAAAACCAGGTTGACAAGGACATCATGCTGTTCACTTCCTCAGCTGAGTAATGACTCAGCGAGTGTAGGAAAATTAAATCAAAAAGAGGTTAAATCTGACCTATCATGCAGGCTATCAGTATGCAGACTGCTGAGCAGCTTTTATGTCACGGGAATGGAGAAGTGTAACAGAAAGTCTTACTGTACAGATTTTGCCTGTTGTTTATTTGGGAGAATTCTGACTTCTTGGATGCTCTAGTTCAGTCTTTAATTCTCCAGTGGTTACTTCTGGGAAACCACTTTTAGGTCTGCCAGCCACCAGAATCAGGTTTCAGTAATTCAGAAATTTTGTAGAGGTTGCTATAAATTCTATGCATAAGTTTATTGTTAGAAGGGAGTATTTAATCAGCAGAGAGAGAATAGAGAGCCTTGGTCCATACTAGGTATGTCTGCTGATGCTTCTGTTTTCTTACTTAACATGAGAGTTGAAAATGGGACTTTGCAATATATTTAAATGTTCCTGAGATGTGCTTAGCAAATTAAAAAAAGAGTTCTCTTTTCACCAGTCCACATTTATTGTTTTGTTGTCCAAAGGTATTGAAAATCCTTTTTTTCAGTATGTTAATGTGATGTGATGTATGTGAAAGTGCTCAAATTCTTTTTTTTTACTAAATACATTTCTCTCAGAAGAGTTACTGATACTGCATTCTGTAGGCTTGATCTTTGCAGTGATCTCATGCTGAGACCTTGCAATAGGCTGTTATTGAGCTACCAAATCGCTTTTGCCCCAGAGCAGCAAGGGTTCTCACTGCATTTGTGCCTTATAATGTTGCCTTGGATGTTCTTGTTATCTGTATGTTTAATCCTTTTAATGTCACGCTAAGTTCTGAGCGTCAGTGATGTTAAGAAGCCCTGGCTCCTTAGCTACTTTATCACACACAGACTTTTTCCTTTTCTCCATTTTTCATCTGCTGATTTTCTATTTCTTTGTCCTAGTAAAAAAGGCATGTCTGATTTCCATTACCTATTACTTGGAAATTATTCCTGTGTTATTGTAACTGCATCACTTTATGGTTCCTCTGTAAAATTAATATCTCTAGCATTAGAAAAATCTGGCTGGAGGCAGGTTTTAGTTGCAGTTATCTTCAGGGCTCTGCTCCCAGTGACAAATTCAGTCACCTGCTCCTGCCTGGGAAGGGTAGACCCTGCACCCAGGCAGGCAGGACCTCTGCATAATGGGAATACAAAGCCCCACCACTAGTTCAATGAGCAAAGAGGGGAACCTAGACTTAGCTCTGTGGAAAAGGGCTCTGTAAATCTCCTTTCTCTTGGCAATAAGGCGTCATGTCTCACTGAACGCTGTGTTCACACCTGCATACCCAAAGGTGAGCCTAAAGAGCTAGAAAAGGTCTGGACACAGCAGGCAAATGCTGTAGCATGGTCAAAGACAAGTGGAAGAAGAACTATTTCCTCCCTCTTACCTCATGCAGATAGAAGGTTATGGCACCCTGAGTGGGGCATTGCTCAGTGGCTTGCTGTAATGATACAATTTATCCCTGTTTTTTCAATCGTTTAAGGTCAAAATTACCAGTCAGCAGTATTTCCTGCTGTGGGCAGCCCTCTGTCATAGCTCTAAATCTCCCAAACCACTTCCATATAGACGTAAATGAATATATTAAATCATGGCTGAATGCTTAAACACACTTCAGTGCTTGTGTCATCTGTCATTTGTCTGTCAAGCCTAGATATACTGAAATCACATGAAGTGGGATGACATTCATGGTCTCATATCCAGGCAAATGTGTGCAGAAGGGGTTGTAGCCTCTGCCAGATTTAAAAATTTTGTTATGGTTTCTTTGTTGTGTTTTTTTTTTCCTTTCTGGATGCTGTCTTTCAGGACTTCTCTGCTCCAGCATGTCGATGACTGAACACCTACTCCACCCAAGAGCTTTTGCAAGATGCCAGATTTTGAGTGCAGTTTGAATAAACACACAGGCTTCAAAGCAAAGCAAATAAATTTAATGCCCTTAGAATTTTAAACAGAAAGTCAGTGCTCTGCTACAAGTGCTGATTTTTATGAGATTGCCTTTTTTTATATTAACAATATGTTCTTTCTTGTAAGTCTTAGGTACACACTCGCCCTGATTGGTTTCTCTTTTTAGCTTGCCAATTTCTGTCATCCTTTATACCTTTTGATATCTCAGATTTTATCAATATGTTGCACATTACCAGAAAACAGAAATCCAAACATCATGGCCTGAGATTGAAGCAAGGAAACTAGTTAGCTATCTATCTAAGATATCCAAAAGGCTTCCAGGCAGCTTTTTAGGTCTCTCAAAGTTTTCTTTCCCTAGAAGCATGTTTATATTTTCCTTTTATGCTAGTTAGTTTTAAAAACATGTCTTACCTCTATCTCACATTCTTGCCTCTGTCCTTAGACCAGCACTGCATAAAAGACTGCAGTGAGTTTATCTGATGCTGCCTGGCTGAGTGTAATTTAAAGTGGATGCTGCAGATTGAATTCTTATTCTCCATCTTTAAAGATATAACCAAGTATTACTCCTATGCTAAGCTTTTAAGTAAGTTTTTCCGTTATGTGTCTCTTTATAACGTTTGTCCTTTGTTTTGTGTGGAAAATCTATCCAAATGAGCCTAATGGACAGGGGAATTGAAATACTTAATCTAATTCTTTGTGAAATATTGCTAATTGCGAATAAACAAAGACACTTGAGGCCAAATGTTTTCCTACACTGTTTTTGTTGCAGTGTTTAGGCATTAATGTTAAAAAATTTGTAATATATTCAGACAGTTGATTTGTAAGCACAGAATTCATAGTGTTACTTAATAGAAGTTATGGATGCTGTTCTTCATACATCGTTTCAACATTATTTGATAGTCCTGGAATATAAATATGTACTTAATTGGTTATGCAAGCCTTTATTGAATTTTCTTCTAATAATTAAAGGCTTCAAAAGCTTCTTTAAAGGGTAAAACCAACAGTATTCTGAAGTGTAGTTGCAGTAGAATAATAACTTCTTAAGATAAAGAAAATTGTTGTTGATGAACTGTAAAGAAAACAAGCTGTGTGCCTGTGCCTCCAGAGAAATCATATTTTAGATACATAATTATGGATTGTATTGAAATACAGATAAAGTTACAGGATTTTTTCCAGGTAATGTGATTTTTTTGTGAGGACCTCAATGACTTTTTAAATAATTTTTCTCATTTCACTGCTTGTGTTATTTTTTTATTAGTAATCTGATTTGCTATTATGAGTTATGAATATTTTCAGCTATGAAAACACTTCTTATCTGAGGAGAAAATATCTCTAGAAATCAGATCAGAGATCTGAACAAACTCTGTGTTGAGAAACTCACCAAACTCCTGTCTGTTTCGTTCCAGTCCGCAGAGGACAGCAAACTTCAATGACCTAACATTTCAGCCATATACCGGCAGGTCTGGTGAGACTGGCTGGCAGTCCCAGGCCCCTTTGGGGTTGATCTTCAGTCTAGCAACCCTTCAATATTAGAAAATGACTGCCTTGTTGTCTTTACCTTCAGAAGCATTTTATTAGCAGAGAAGAGATCTGCTGGTATACTGCCACCTTCTATATGGGGCAAGACATGTTTTCTGATAAATTCCTTCCAGTGTATCTGACCTTCCCAGGTCTTGCTTCGTCATGTAGCTGTATTGGTCCTCACTACTCCACAGGGTAGGTTGGTGTCCCATCCTTGTCCTCTTGTGATGCTTTCTCTTTTGACTTTTTGTTTTGACTTTTTAAAATACCTCTTTCTTACTAACTTCTAGTCTCACCTTCATGTGCTTTTCAGAGAACTTTAGCAAACTGATTTTTCTCCTCAGGCATTACTTTAACGGCTCTACTTTGACCATTAAATAAGTATTGAGTATTCAGTATTAAGCTGAGTGTTCTCATTTGCCATTTATCTGGTAAATGTGCATACGGTCTTGTTAGCAAAAAGGAAATATCATAGTCATCACAGTATGTTATACAGCATTCTTCACGGCGTCAACTGCATCAGTCAGCTTTTTAAAGTTGCATGGAAGTTCAGGTGATGAAATTGCCATTGGTGTCCTTTTGTTTAACCGGCTGTGTACAATACTTTTGTTGAGACTATGTATGTCATCTTCAGGAATGTTGTAGTACTCTTCTCATAGGCCTCCTGATACATAATTCCAGGTCTATATAAACTATTTAGTTTTAGACCTACTGGGGAAAAAAAAAAAGAAGACTTAGATATCTGATTGAATGGAAGTCTGTCTACTAAGCACAGGAGAATTATTATTTTTTGCTGTATCTAAATCCTTTCTAGAAGTCTGCAGAAGAGAAAGACACTCCCAAGAAAAGTGGTAGGTCAAAAAATTAACTGTAAGATAAAGGGAAAAAAGGATAAATAAACAGAGGAAGTAGCATCTCTTTAAGGCTGAGTTACTCCAAAAAATTTTGCGTCATGCTATATGTTTGCTTCTGCATATGTGCCATATAACATAGGTCATGTATTAACAAGTTAAAAATACTCTGACTTGGCAGTGTTTCCAGTCTCCCAAAGCTTATGGTTTTTTTGAACGACCTTTGGAGGATGCCATGTGCAGATTCCCTAATACTGCTAGTACAGTAGACATTTCTGCCACAGTCTGTTCCTCTTCAAACTATGTTTTGTAATGTCAGAATGTCAGAATATTTATTAATATAGAATTGTAGGGTCATAGAATAATTTAAGTTAAATAAAGATCATCTGGTCCAGTCCCTTGCTCTTCAAGCAGGGTCAGCTTCAAGGCTGAAGATCAAAGTTGCATCAGGTTGCACTGGATTAACATTACTTAACAAGTTCCCAAAACTCGTGTTTTTGCAGAAGAGAAGTTTGGGGATGACAGAATGGTGTGGTAGAATGCCTGTCACTGTGCAAGGGCAGTTTATATTAATTAGCTGTTAATAAATAATTGTGATGCTAAGCGTAAAAGGAAAACTTTTTTGGTACATTGTGTAGATGAAACCTTTCGCTACAGTAAAGATGTTCCTATTATTTCTTTTAACATTTATGGAAACTGAAGTGCTGTTTCCAAGTAACAGTGGACTTCAGGGAGCATAGGGCTGTTCATTTTTGCTGTCTTTTGTATCAAAATGGATTCTGAAGAAAATTAGGTAAAACTGAGGGTAAAAAGTAGTAAAAAATCTTGAAAAAAAAATTTTTTGCTTTCATTTTAGCCTCAAATTTTAGCCTCAAACAATAATACTTCCTAGGACTCCTAAAACCCAATCAAACAAGGTGAAAAAAAACCCTTTGCATCACAATAATTGACTGCACTGATACGTAATACCTCAGAGCATTTCCCTTTTATAGGCTATAATGACAAATATACTGTGAATATTAAACGCAAATAATTGCTTTCACAGACTCTTTAAGATCGGAAAAGACCTCTAAGACCATCAAGTCCAACCATCAACCCAACACCACCATGCCCCCTAAACCATGTCCCGAAGTGCCATGGCTACACATTTTTTGAATACTTCTAGAGATGATGACTCCACTACCTCCCTGGGCAGCCTGTTCCAATGCTTGATCACTCACTCCATAAAGAAATTTTTCCTAATATCAAATCTAAGCCACCCCTGGAACAACTTGAGGCCATTTCCTCTCATCCTATTGCTAGTTACTTGGGAGAAGAGACCGACACCCACCTCACCACAACCCCCTTTCAGGCAGCTGTAGAGAGCAATGAGGTCTCCCCTCAGCCTCCTCTTGTCCAGACTGAACAACCCCAGTTCCCTCAGTCGCTCCTCAGAAGACTTGTGCTCCAGACCCCTCACCAGCTTTATTGCCCTTCTTTGGACATGCTCCAGCACCTCAGCATCCTTCTTGTAGTGAGTGGCCGAAAACTGAACACAGTATTTGAGGTGCAGCCTCACCAGTCCTGAGTACAGGGCCACGATCACTTCCCTACTCCTGCTGGCCACACTATTTCTGATTCAGGCCAGGGCACTGTTGGCCTTCTTGGCCACCTGGGCACACTGCTGGCTCATGTTCATCTGGCTGTCAACCAGCACCCCCAGGTCCCTTTCTGCCAGGCAGCTCTCCAACCACTCCTCCCCAAGCCTCTAGAGTTGCATGGGGCTGTGATCAAAGTGCAGGACCCAGCACCTGGCCTTACTAGACCTTGAATTAAAAGTAAAAAATAGTTTTTACCTCTTGATCTTAAACTGTCCCTTTCTCGCTGTGTGACAGATTTGTCCATACACAAGCAAAAACGTTAAATTGCATGGCAATGAAAATTGGCATGGAATTGGGATGGCAGGAAACGGGGCAAGATCCATTTTGTCAGTACGGCCCTGAGGGTGTGGGAGGATTTGGCTTGCATGAGGGTGGCTTGTCCCTTCACCTGACTGGGGGGAACCTGAGAACAGTTTTATTGTTTAGAAAAGTTGTAAGCACAGACCTATTGCCTACGCAAGTGCATGTGTCCTGCCAAGTTCTTCAAAAGGAATTAAAATGCGTGGATGCTTGGGGCTTTTGCCTAGATGCAGTAGCAGGCAATGCTACTGTGATAAATAACCTTTAGTAATGAGGCAAATGAATGGCGAAACTGCAGTGGGATTTACCTGCTGGTCTGTAGCTATACTCAGTTAGTGCTGAGGAGGGCATATTCAGCTGCTAAGACTCATATTGTAAGCATGTAGCTGGTCCCAGCACAGTTGCCAGTACTCCACCGTATAACTCCATGACAATATGGATGTGCTTTCCTTTGCTGAGCATTCAGTGACATGGGGGTGGAGGAGCAACCACAAATCTAAAGATCACTGAATTACACAAAGCTGAAGCTATCACAGAAAAATCAGTTACACCTTCTCAGAATAGGGAGAATGAGTGAGTTCTTCACCATCATTGAAACCCCTGAGCCAGCCTTTGCCCTTTCACATGCCAATGGAAAGAAGATTGGCAGTGAGTGGGGGGCTGCTGTTATCACAGAATAGTTTGAGTTGGAAGAGACCTTTTTCAAGGTCATCTACTCCAACTCCCCTGCAAGGAGCAATCAGGTTGCCCAGAGCCCCGTTCAACCTGACCTTGAATATTTGCACAGATGGCCATCTACCACCTCTCTGGGCAACCTGTGCCAGTGTTTCATCACCCTCATTGTAAAATATTTATTCCTTATATCTAGTGTAAATCTAAATTTAATTTAATTACCCCTTTTCCTATCGCAACAGGCCCTGCTAAAGAGTCTGTCCCCATCTTTCTTATAGGCTCCCTTTAAGTACTGGAAGGCTGCAATAAGGTCTCCCTGGAGCCTTCTCTTCTTCAGACTGAACAACACCAACTCTCTCAACCTGTCCTAATAGGAGAGGTATTCCATCCCTCTGATCATTTTTGTGGCCCTCCTCTGGACCCACTCGAACAGGTCCATGTCTTTCCCCTGGAGCTGAGGGCTCCAGAACTGGATGCAGCACTGCAGGTGGGGTCTCACCAGAGCGGAGTAGAGGGGCAGAATCACCTCCCTTGACTTTCTGGCCACACTGCTTTTAATGCAGCCCAGGATACGGTTTGCACTTGCATTGTTACCAGTTCATTAATCCTTCACCCCTTCCCCGTTACCGGTAGTGCTCCTACTCTGAAAGCTGGTTTGTGCCAAAGAAGGGGGTTAGTGACACCAGACACACCAAACATGAGCAAGCTAAAAGGGTGACAGCCTAGTTTCCTTAAATCTGTTGACTTCTGAAATGCAGCCTTTCCCACAATTGTTCCACTTTGGTAGTGCAGAGGGTAATTTGAAACATTTTGCTGTTTTCTTACATGTATGCTCCTGTACTTGCATGTCAGTGCTGTTTAATTTGCCTATTTATAGGCTAAATTACAACGGTTCAAGTATTCACCATTCTTTTTCTGACATATGCTTTTTTTGCCTGTACAGTTTTGTTGGATTTTATTACATTGAGTGCTTGGTGAAGTATCCCTATACATCCCTGTTTTGTGTAGCTAGAATCGTACACAAAACAGGATGACTTTATACATCCTTCTTATATTATCTCTCCTACATGGCAAGAAAACTTGGGGATTTGGAGTGGGATGTTTTAGTTTAAAGCTGTAAAGAGATGACATGTCAAAAAAGTCTACTAATATTAACAGAGCAGCACTGTTTCATGAGCGATTTATCTTAGCCTGTCTTGGTATTGGTTGGCTTACAATGTGCTGACATGATTTCAGTCCAATGTCTTGATTTATGTGAGAAAGGAGGTGGGGGCAAAATGGTTGTGCTATAAAGCTATTACATTATCAGTTATCGTTTTTACAGATATAAAGCTGCTTTGTTAGGCATTACACTAAGTAGAAGCATAAGGAACTACTGTTGGCTGAGGACTGTGAACAGAAGGAAGATGTTAAGTATTTTCAATATAATGTCTCTTTGTAGGAACGTTGGCTGCTGCCAATTAATAACATGTAATTAATTCTTACTAAAAAACAAACACTGTATCATTAGAAAAAATTGAATGCATCTCTCAAGTCATTGATTCCCCTACTCACAAGCAATCCAACTTTTTATAACCTGATTAAATTGTATGCATTACTTATATTGAAAATCTGATCTAAACCGTTTTTCTTCTGATAGCTAGAAATTTTCCTTTAATGCCCTGCCCAGGTAAACATAAGGTTAGTTTGCTTTCACTATCTCTTTCTTATTTATTTAATGTATTTAGAGACAACATGATTTTTATCCTTCATTTTGCAAGGTTAAAAAGCCAAATAACATTAGCCTCTTCTCATAGGATAGTTTTCTCATCCTGGTAAATGTCATTTACAATGATTTGGTCCCACACATTTGATGAAGGTGCAGGTTCAGAATTCTGAGAAATTGTCTGCCTGCTGTGTCTTTCAGAAATATTCTGACTGATGCAACACAAAATCTTGTTTTCATTTTCTGTGGAGGATTCACGCTGATGTTTCATCATCTCTCCATGTCACCTTACTGTCTGCTAATATTCTTACATTCTCCTTACTTGTTATTTCCAGTTTAAAAGGTCAACTTTCCTGAGATATTTAGTCACCTATGTCTTAAAACCATGGGTGTAGTATTATGTGTGTTGTATTTTTATAACAACTGAATTTCTGCAGTGTTGCTTCTCTCCAAGTTCTCCAGCTCTTGTTGTGGGGTGTCTCCTCTTCTTTTCTCTTCATTATGTCCCTGACTTTGTGTCATGAGCAGTGCCCCAGATTTTGTGTCAGTGTCACTAGGTATGTATGATGTTGTTCCTCAGAAGCTTCTGTAATGACTTCCCTCCAAACTGACAGTTCCCCATTTAAACATAGCTGGTTTTTATCCAGTTCATATGCATTTCATAATTCCAGTATTAATCCTTATCTTTTCCAGGCTGACAGTTTTTCTCATAGCACCATGCATAGTGGCTTGCTGAAATATGTCTTCTTGTCCAGAAAGTTATGATCACCCATAGCTTACTGTTGCATTTTATTATAGTACATTATTGAGAATGTCCTAATATGTCTGTAGTTACCTGAATTTTTTATTTTTTTTTAACTTATCCTTTGATTAAGGTACTCATCTGGCTGTTGTTTAGCCAAACCATATCATCTTGAACACAGTAGATTTTACATGTGTTCTTCATATGGATGAAATGCTCCTTAAAGTCGCTGGAAATAGTGAATAAATCTTCATCTTTAGGAGAGCTAAACTCTAAAGGACAGGGTGAAGAAAGATGAGAAATAGTTCCTGTTCATCTTACTTCTAAATTTATTAAAAGTCCAGTTTAGATAAAATTGTCAACAGTTTAGTACTACTGTAAATTTAGGAAGAGCTAGAGTTGATGAAGGATTAAGTTCTGTGACTTCTCTGTTAAATGGGAGAAATTGTTCTTAAACAATGCTCAAAGAAAAACTATGTTAATTTAAAAAGCATTTGCTTTTTGCATTGCAAGCACTATTTGCATTCAATTTTTTAATATGTGATAGTCTTGCAATAATAAAGTAGGTTGGTTTGGGCTTTTGTGTATATGTAATAAGAACTTTCATTTCTTATTACATCAGTAAATCACAGAGATTACAATGATTTCAGAACTTGCAGTGCAAATTACATTGTGCTTACGTATTAGCTATTGTATTTCTCTGCCACGATAATAAAACGTTGCCTTTACTCTTAATTTGTTTCTTCTCATTTTATTTTATTCCTGCTTGCAGTTCAGAGTTCCTCAGCGCATGATTAGATTATTCACATTTCTTGCCAACTTGTAGTTTCAGCTGGCATGAAAAGAGGCAAGCAGAAGTCCTTGCCAAATCTTATGTTAGTTATGCTGTTAGAAATGTCAGAAGACAGCAATCTCTTCAGGAAAGTCACAAAGTCATGCAATATGAAAAAATAAAATGTGCCTCCATGTATTATATTGAATTAAAGACAACTTCTCCCGTTCACTGCTTTCAGTGAACTTAAAGTGGTTGTATCATGTCAGACTAAACATTCATTTCACAAAATATCATCTAAACATTGATTTCACAAAATATCATCTCTGTGCAATAACCAGTAGAAGAAGCCAAGGCAGGAATGTACGACAATAAAGACATATTGTGATATAGGCTCAGCTGTGGCTCCAGGAGTCTGCAGTACAGCAGTGTTGTGCAGAAAGCATACCTTTGTGTTTAACATAGCAATGACGGAAGTCTCCCACTAAGCTGTTGGCTTGCTCTTTGAAGCCATGCAAAAATTTTACCATCAGCAGCTTGCTGTGCCAGTAAGTTCTGTGGTTGAGCTACATATTTCCTTTTCTATTTTTGAATCTTGAGAGCCTCATTGTACGTGTCATAGTTTTTTATGTAAAAGAGATGATTACTATTCCTATCCATTTCTCTTATGGTGCTACTGACTTTATAGATCTTGGGGTTGGTCCTGTTTGGATTGCGCCCTTTTACCATAGTCATCTGTTCATCTAATGATCCACATTTGGTCATCTGGTGACATGGATTAGTACCTTTCTACACATATGTTACCAATTTCAGATGGAGCATCACGATACTGACAAGGTACCTGCCCACAGCCTTCAAGATTCAAGTGCACTATGGACACAACCATATAATGACGTTTCTGATTCACTGTAGGCTTGTCCTTACTCTATTTGCTTTTTCTTTCATCACTACTGAACATCAACATGGCATTTGCACAGAATTGCCTACTGTGTAACTAGGTTCTCTTTCCAGGGTCCTAACAGCTTGCACAAGGTCTGACATTCGTCAGGTATGATTAGTATTGCCTTCTTCACATGTGCTTTGCATTTATCTACACAGAATTTAATCCAGTTTTATTAACCTAGCCATTCAAAATCATGAGAACTTTTGCAGGCAGGTTTACTTTAACCATGCTGAATAATTTTAATTTAGGTTCAGTAGCTCTTGCCACTTTCCAAATCACCTCCTTTTCCAGATTTTTTTTTTACTGCATTCACCAATTCAGGCCCTTGTACAAATCCATTCTCCAGGAAACTTGTCATCTTTCCCTTTGCCTCATAGGCTTGAGCACCTTGCTTAGAAATTTCAAAGCAAAGTTAGGATCACATTTAATTGCTTTCATCTAGATGTTCATAACTTTAGCTGTAAAAAGATATTTTTGTCCTGCAATATTGAAAAGAAATTTCTGTGTGGCACGAAGATTAAAACCTACTATCTTCAGCAAGAGTTTATGATTTCAGTGTCATACTTGTTCTGAACTGTTTTCACTGTATTGAGATCTATTAAAATTGTTCAGTGACATAATTTAAAATGGATCAGTACAGTTTGGTATATGTGTGATAATATTGTATTACTGAGTTGATTCAATTTTTTTTTTCATTGCTGCTGTTAATCTGTTGTTGATTATCAAAAGCAAAATCATTAGTATAATGGAGTGCATCCTCTTGCTATGATTTCAGCAGAGCATATCTAATAAACCAAGGCATCTGAAATTAGAATGTAATAAAAATGTGGTATTTAAGTTAATAGAGTATTCCTGTTAAATGAGTGCTGCTAATGAATCTTCTGTGAAGCAGAGCTTGTAATAAGTCAAGGGTTACAGAAGAATTTGCACAATAGGACGATGACATTTAGTTTTACAGCAATAGTTTGTCATCTGTTAAAAATCTTTTTGGATAAAGTACATTATTCTACTTAGTATAAAACTTACTGTGAAAATTCATGTACCATAAGCTAAATGTATAAAGGTAGTTAATGGTTGTTTCCGTTATACTCAAATACAATTCTTCATTGTGGTTGAAGAAAAACTCAAGTGATTCTTTTTGATTAGAGGACTTTGATAAAGGAGCATCATGGTTTGTGGGGAAGGATGTTGATATAATTCAGCAACCAAACAGCCTCCCCTTCTTTCTTTTGTTTTCAGTGTTTTACATTTTCTTTTTCTTTATTTTCTTTTAAGGGAATTTTAATGTGAAACTCTAAACATGAAAATCATGGATTCAACTTTTTCAAGAAAAAATTAAGAATACAAAAGCACAGTCATCTTGCAGAGCACACAGTAGACAGCTTTAAATAAAAGGGCCCAGAAAGGGAATGTAGTTTATAACTGGAGAGATGAAAATCTCACCTGATAAACTCATCATTTTTCATTATTCAAAAGGTAAACTGTAGAGGGAGAAGGGAAAATTACTCTTGCAAAGAGCAAATATTTTCACCCAGCCCTTTCCCAGGCACTTTTCTCTGGGATTCAATCCCTAATCTCTAATCTGCCTGTCCTGCCAGTGTCGATCTCTTGTCCTCAAGGAAGCCATATTTCTATTTTGCCAGCACTGCTGGCTAAATGCTGACTCAGTAAAGGTGGTGTTGGTTCCTGTGCTCTGTGTTAGCAAGGAAGTCGCCCAAACCCTCATGTCGCTGGTTCATTTCATCTCGCGTGACAAGCAAAATACCCACCTCCCAAGACAGAACAAATGTGCTCTTGACAAATTTAGGTAGAAGTTCTGTGAATGAGGAATATTTGAGTCATTTTGTAACTATGTATGTTTTTTCTCATTCACTCTTTAATATAACAGACATATCTGTTTTATTAAAGGCAAATTTAAAATAGCTTAAAGTAGTTCTTAGAATTAGGCTGTTCTTTTCTCCATGTTATATGACTGTAGCCTCAAAAATGCTGACTAATAGTAGTAGTTACGTTTGCTCAAGCAGAGTCATTTGGGGTCTGAATGTGGTGGGAGGGAGATTCCAGAAATTTTGTATTAAAATTCTGTTTTACTAGATATGACAACGTATATTTCTCATACATGCTAACGGATTTTAAATAATTGTCAAGGTTCTTAGCTTTACTAGGAGTTATTTTACGTTTATTGCCTGATGTTTTATATTACTTCTAGCAGCAAAACATTTCTTCTAGAATTGCAGTAAAATGAGCTAAATGTTTTGCATGAGGCATTGTGTCATCAGACCTCACCTCTCTTGATTTCCTCAGCATATAAAAGACAAAATTCAATACCCGTCTCAAAATCTGATTATAGCTCATGCTTACAACACCTCCTTGAACAACATTTTCTATCTAATTAACACATTTTCCTTATGTATTAATTACAGATCAGTCTGTTTGCAGATGAAAAAAGAGAAGCCTCTTCTACTTTATCAGCTACTCATGGAAAATAATTTTGTTTCTCTGGAGTTAGTATGTGTTAGCTTAGCGAAGAGTGGTGGGTCTTAAGTGTATTTAAGATGTTAATATTTTACTCCTCCATATCACTTCTAAGTTTTATTTTAGGGAGGAAACTGAATCAGAAAATTTCATGGTTTGCTCATAGTTTCGCTGTTAGCACAGAAAGGTATAAAGGTGCGATACTTTTAAATCCTAGACCTGTACTTCAGCCATAGAATGTATCTCTTCACTATTTAGAAGATATTACAATTACTAACTGACGGACGTGGAATGCCTTTTCTTGCTGCAGGAATACATTGGAAGTTACTTAGGATGAGTTATACTAGCATGACCTATAGCTTAATTGACATACTATATTATATGTGCCCCTGCCAACACACATATTCCAATGGTTATATTTCAGTCATGGAATTCTTTGGCTGCATGAAAAAAAATAGTTTTGTTGAAGTGAAGTCCATTCAGTTTTTCAATGTTAAGTAGCAGTGTCCATCTGCGTACACCTGTAGGAAATACAACCAGCTTTGTGCTCCACAGACATAAATCCAAGGTCCTCTTAAAAAACATGATTGGTGTTGCTAGCCTTTTAGTAAGGATCTGTGCTGATGTAGGTGAATGCTTAGATTTTCATGCATAGCAGCATTCAGCCTGCACCTAGGAACTCAAAAATATTACCTACAGACCTTCAGTTAACTAAGTGTTGCGTTTAGTTCTGCAGTTAGACAAAGTAAAGATAAACCCAAGATATCTGTCCTTCTGTTTAGTTAGAGGTCAATATTTGCTTAGTTTGGACAGTAGTGAAACTGAGACTAAAACAGTGTAAATAGTTCCTACTGAATAATTTAAGGGTCTGTGCTTAAAAATAGCTATTATCTATAAAAATTAGTAATGATCAATGGTACCAGTGTGGGTCCTTTTGTGGGTCGAAGTGCTTCCATTTAATGCCTTTTTTTTTTCCTTCTCTCTCTCTCTCTTTCTAGATGCAACAATTGTTCCATGAAAACTATGAACACAACCGCAAGGGTTACATTCAAGATCTTCACAACAGCAAGATTCACACAGCCATAACACTTCATCCAAACAAAAGACCAGCCTACCAATACAGACTGCACAATTACATACTGAGTCGCAAAATTTCCGAACTGCGCTATCGGACCATCCAGCTCCATAGAGAAAGTGCCCTGATGAGCAAGCTCAGTAACAGTGAAGTAAATAAGGAAGATCAGCAACTGGGAGTAATGCCATCTTTCAATCGTTTCCAGCCACGTGAAAGGGATGAAGTCATCGAGTGGGAGTTCCTGACAGGAAAATTTCTTTACTCGATGGTGGAGAACCAGCCACCCCGACAGAGCCTGAGCAGTGTCCTGCGGGCTGCACTGGATGACACTGTGATGCAAGTCATGGAAATGATAAATGAGAACTCTAGATCTAGAGGAAGGCTCATTGATTTCAAGGAAATACAGTATGGCTACCGCAGGGTGGACCCTCTGCACGGAGTGGAGTACATCTTGGATTTACTGCTTTTGTACAAAAGGCACAAAGGAAGGAAAGTTACGGTTCCAGTGAGACGCCACGCTTACCTTCAGCAATTGTTTAGCAAACCTTTCTTCAAAGAAGCAGAGGAGCTGGATGTAAGAAGGCTGCTGGAGGATACCAACACTAACACTCAGTCTTTCTCTTTTCTTTCAAATTCTTTAAAGATTTTTTCCTCATCATTCCAAGGCACCAAAGACATCGGGGGACGCAGTGACAAGAAAATACATATTCTTGTCCCTCTCACAGGAAGATTTGACATTTTCTCAAGATTTATGGATAACTTTGAGAAGACTTGTCTGATTCCCAGGCAGGATGTAAAGTTGGCAATAATTCTCTTCAGTTCCGAGATGGGCCAAGACTCCAGCAAACACATAGAGCTAATGAAAGAATACAGCATTAAGTATCCTAAGGCAGATATGACCCTGATTCCAATGGCAGGAAAGTTTTCTAGAGGTTTAGGTCTTGAAATGGCCTCATCTCAATTTGACAACAGCACTTTGCTTCTGTTCTGTGATGTTGATTTGTTATTCACACCAGATTTCCTCCAGCGATGCAGAGATAACACTATTCAGGGAGAACAGGTTTACTACCCTATCATCTTTAGCCAATATGATCCAAAAGTAATATATGGCAGCAACCCTCCAGCTGACAGTAGTTTTGTTTTCACAAAAGGAACTGGATTTTGGAGGGAGTATGGATTTGGAATTACCTGTATTTACAAAAGTGATCTACTTACTGCTGGTGGATTTGATACTTCAATTCAAGGCTGGGGACTTGAGGATGTAGACCTCTTTAATAAAGTAATAACATCTGGCTTGAAGGCTTTCAGAAGTCAAGAAGTAGGAGTTGTCCATATTTTTCATCCGGTTCAGTGTGACCCCAGTTTAGATCCAAAACAATACAAAATGTGCTTAGGATCCAAAGCAAGTACGTTTGCCTCTACCATGCAGCTCGCTGAACTCTGGCTACAGAAACATTTGGGTGTCAGGTACAATCGAACTCTCTCCTGACATCTCAACCCGTTTGGCCTTTTTAGGGGAGTTTACCTCATTATTGTTGTTATTAATTGATTTTGCTGTTGTAGTTTTAAACTCCCTCCACATTGTCTTCCAAAGACTGTTGACCTCAAATGGGTTGAGTCTGCTGTTCACTGATATTTCTCATACCTACTGAACTGGTGAGGTGAATTCCTTCGTATTTCCTTTATTTGAAATTCAGTCAAGTCACAGCAATCATATGATCCCATGGAGCACATCCATCACAAGAGAGTGCATCAGAAGAATGTTCTCTTTCAGCTTTGGGATGCAGTATCATCTTTATTGCATTTCTCAGATTTGATGTGATACAAATATTTACTGGTGAAGGTACCACAAAAGTGCTTTATGCTTCTTCTGGGGATGGAACTCTGTAAGATAAACTTGAGTTTTATAATTTATATGAGGACTTATATGTATAAACGCTACTTTTCTTCATCTTTAGAATTTTTAAAGTAAATGAATAACTATGATTGTACCTTTATTTTTTAAAAAAAGAGAAAAACTGAGGAGCTACTTGCAAATACAACTGGTACTGGCTACCAAGGTCCTTAAATGTCTTATTAGAATAACAAACTCCTCCTTGTTGTTCACTCTAAGTGTAAATGAACTTTATTTTCCCAAAGAACAGGATTTAATCAAATGCTCATGTACACTTTAGAAGATTTGAGAACCAACGTCTTTCATTTGCAGGCAAGAAGAAACTACGACTTAACATGGTTGTTTATGATAAAGTGCAGGCATATAGTATTCTTTGTTTGAAACACATAGTATAAGTTAATATTTCTCTTTTTAGAATGAGTCTCTAATACACAATTTTCTTTTACATTCCTTTGATAAATCTTCACTTGAAACACAGTGTTAGAAGTTAAAGCTGTATTTTTTTTATATTTTCCATGAATATTGGTACTCAGTATAAATTTGTTGTTAAAATCAAAGTAATTGTAAAATAATTATTTAAGTTTAAAAATTTTCTATTGCTGGTCAAAATTCCTTGCCAATATATTTATATTAGTGGAGGTTATAAGACTGTGTTAAGATTTATCTCTCTGGATAGCCTGAAGTTGTCATATTGTGGATTCACAGAGTAAAGTATTTAAAATTATACCAACATAAGAAATAATAAAATCAATTTCTGTGTTTTAGAGAAATGTTTATATAGGGATATATGTGTACGTGTGTGTGTGTGTGCGCGCGTGTGTGTATATCCCTATATATATAGATATATAGAGAGAGCAATTTCAAAATAAGTTCTTTTCAATTCAGGCAGCAATTTGTTACAAGCATTATTTTGCCACATGCTTGGAACGTTTCATGTTATACTGTGGTAAGAACTCAGAGGCACCCAAGAAACCATCAGAATTTGGACAAACTTAAATTAATACAGTGGGTATGTGTAATAAACTCAGTACCCTTGATTTCAAACTATATTTCAAATAAAGCTGGGCAAGAAAAAATAAGCAATTATTGATTTTAAGTTTTCTGATGCTTAAATACATTTTCAGCTGTAACTGACGCCTTCTGTGTTTTCTTTCAAAAAACATCTAAGAGATTGGAATTCACCAATACATTGATTTGTATGAAGATATCCTGATAAATTTCCTAAGGCACCAGGAGCATGCGTAGGTCACTTGATGTCTCTTATCTGCAGTTCTTTGTTCTAGATTTACCATGCAAGGAAAAAGGCATGACTGAAAAGGAACAAGTAAACTCAGAATTAAAGGGCCAGCCATAGCTTTTTGTATGCGTTAAAAAAGGCTGTCCCCATTCCCCTGGAGAAGGTAGTAATTGTAGTAGATGAGAACAGTTAGAAGTTAATTCCTGGTTGTCTGCCCTCCCCAGGGAGAGCTCCTGGCTTGTTATTCTCCTGGAGGCTCTTGTGTTCCTAGCCCAGACGTCTGGAGAAAGTAAAATTCAGTATCGCCTATGAAATAATGCTTGGAAACTGTTCTTTAAATTGAGTGCAGAGGTTGCTTTGTTCAGTTAGAGAGCCAAGAACAAGCAACATGCAATTTATTTGATCAGTCTCGACTAACACGCAGGTCAGATGATTATAAATATCAAAAAAATGAATGCCTGTTGATGAACATTTGTGATGATTTCATAAACATGGAAAAAAAAAAATATTTACAAAGACGTCTATGGAAATCATTGTCTACTGGGATGTATTCCAGTGCTTATTTTGTTACTTAACTTAGTGGCCAGGAAGTATTTGCTCAGCTCAAAGTAAAATAGTAGATCAGAACAAGAAATGAAATCAATCATTCAGTGGGGATAAAGATGTATACAGAGGGCTTGCAGGATCAGGTCCTACATCATATAAGCAAAATGCTAGTATTTACCAGTACAAATATTTATTTAGTGTCTGACTGATTCGTTTATATATGAATTACTTTGTTAAAAAAATGATTATAAATGTTTATTATGAAATATTGCATTGTCTTTTGAAACAACTATCCTGAGATAACTTGAGAACTTGTGTTGTGTTAGTTTAAGGAATAATATGCCTTCTAAGGAGATCATATTAAAAGAAAAAAAAAGCACAAAAGTGTTAGAGTAATGTTATGAATGTATAGATTAAGATGGGAATGTCTGCTAATCAACTGTTTGATTTTGTCTAGTCTGAATCCTAATCTTGATTGTAAAATGAAATTTCTATGTGTATGATGTCCCTTTGTAAATGCATAACTAATTCACAATACAACATAATGACCAATTTTTCCAAAACCTCTTCACCCTGGGAATAGCTTCCCTGGTTTCATTGCTAGGAATTGCATTGTGAACTGCTCACGCTTCGGCTTTTCCGACACTGCCTTTCTTAAAAAAAAAATCTCAGCAACCCCCACACAGAAACCTCAGAAATCCCCACGCTACCCCCATCCTGACATGTTTTCCCATTCACAGTACTTAATTTAACAGAGCATTTGCATCTTCTGGATGAAGGAGGAACATCCAGTTGGGCTTCCTGAGACTTGCTGAGTATATTCTGCATCGGGGTACTGGTTTCAATCTGGAGAAAGGCAGAGAGCTGGGGGGAGGCATGAGGCTCAGCCATGGGAGTCGGTGCCTTCTGCCCAAGTCAACTCCTTGCTGCCACCAGCACTGCCAGATACCTGTCCTTGGAGCTGCCAACAGGCAGCACAAGCCAGCGCAGGAGAAGAGCTGCGCTTGCTGCCATCAGCTGCTTTTGGGAAGCAAAAGGGCTGTTTTAATCAGCACTCGGGAGGAATGAAAGGAGGATGGTGAACTGAGGTTTCACTGGGTTGGGGTGGCAGGTTATCTTGTGCAGATTCTATGCCTCCCTGTCCACAGGTGGAAAGGAAGTCTGGTCCCACATCTATTCCCTGTTTCCTCTCAAGGGGCCTTGTGAAGGAATGAGCAAAGCCAGCGGTCTTTACACTCAGTGGGGCTAGTGGCCTGGACCATGGACTTGGAGTCTTACTACATCATGGAACGTATGGGGGAAAAGGTGCCAAATGGTCTTCCCAAAAAGCAGTAGAAAGGCACCTTCTACACTTACCAAAGACCAGAAGGATGTGCCCAAAACTTTGTACCAGTGTGTGCTTAGTAGTGCCTCAAGACTATTGCAAAAACTATAATGCCGGTGAAATGACTCATCGGAGTGTACTGCAGATCCTGAGGAGCTGTGAGTTAACTCATGCTTCCAAGGAGCATGAGTTAACAACCACTTTCTTTAAATAGGCAATTTAAACTTGTTTTGGTTTCTTGAGAAGTAATTCTAGTGATTGGTTTAGACATAGTTTACCACACAGAAGATTTTTCTCCCAAGAACAATGCTAGCTTTACAATGGAGGCAAAATACATGTGCAGTCTAAATCTGATTTTCCTGCAGCTTGAAATCAGTTAAAATTTTTTGGAAAAAATATGGACTAAGAATTTGTGGCTAGAGGAAAGTTTTGTGTTTCTGTTCTACTTTTAAAAGAGAATCAGAAGAGAAGAAAACAAAAAATGACTATAGAAGATACACACAAAAATCAGCCATGATGTGAGGGTAGCAGTGATGATTATGGTCCTGAACTGCAGCACAATGAGATGTTTCACAAAAGTCTAACTATTTACAATAACTGAATATCACCGAAGGTAATTCTCTGTCTTAAGTCTGTAACGTATGAAGTTACATCAGTCCATTTTTAATTCTTTCATTTCTTAGAATAGTTTTCTTTACATTTTCTTTTGTCACCATTTATTCTCTTGATTAATGAGCTGGCTTTTCATGACTCACTCCTTCCTATTTTTCTTTTCCTTGCGTCTTCCCATTTGCAGTATATATTACTACAGTATTTGAAACTTTTTGAGTTAGCATGATATTTCTGTTATGGTTTTATGACGTCACTGCCATATAAAACTGCTGAACTAGAGCGTTTCACTGAATGAATTTCCAGTCCTGCTTCAGGTTTTTTCCATTTGCCTTTCACTATAAGTTAAAAGTGTTCTGAATATTATTACTTTATCCCTTCCTCTGGTCTCCTTCATACTGGAATCCCACCAAGGCAAGGAAATGCAAAAAATTTCTAATCATTAAGTCCAGAAAAATGAACAGAATCTGGTTTTTTTCGGGGGTTTTTTTTTGTTTGCTTTCAAATCTTTTATCTAGAATCCCAGAAGCATATTTATTAGTTCCATAATTTTAATAAAATAAATAATGGCTATTAGGATGTAAGATAGTACATATATGGACTATATGATACAAACTGTAATTTTACATCCTTATTTTCTAGGCACCTAATTATTCAACAGATATTTGCCATTTATAGGAACTTAGGAGATAAATTAAAAACATCCTTGCCTATTTAGTGTTTATGTAGTATTAGTGGAAAGCTTAGCCATTAGGCATGGATGAAAAGATGTGCTACATACTGTAGGCCACTGGGTTTTGTTTCTTTTGTAGTGCTGGTGGGAAGATCTCCTCAGCTCTGCATAGGATGCCTGCAGGGTGGTGGTGGTCTTTACAAATCAGCTGTGTCTAGCAGTGATTTTAAGTGACTGCAAAGCTATGGGCATAACATCCAGCTTCATAGAGCAGGCAAGATTTACTGGATTTACATACCTAAATATGTGAGACAGTGATCTTCAGATTCAGACTCTGATGTGGGACAATCAGATGGTAGGTACCTAGGTCAAATATACCTGCTGCTGCAACTTCTGGGCACACCAACTGAAGGTATGCCTTTAAAAAGGAGGCTCCAGCTATGCAATGGGCTCTGTGAAGATACTCTTAAAAGAGATATATGCTAGCTAATGTAGATGCCAAATACTTCTACTTAGAGCAGGTAAATTGCCTTTAGGTGATTTCATCCAAAAAAGGATAGAAAGAATAAAATGAATGATGGGGAAAAAAGTGCTTGTGCTTGAGATCATGAACATTTTTATTATTTGCTATTTGGGAAGCCTTCATGACTTGCTCCCACGAACAATTTGTTGTTATTTAACTAGGAGTGAGATCTCTGTCAGCTTTGTTCTATTTGTGCCTAAGACGCTCTAGTCTTTCCATTATAACTTCATATATTGCCCTGTTATGTGACACATGACTGCTTTAAATGAGAAAAGGTTTCTTTAAGCAAAGGCTTCTGGACAGTAGTGTACAGCTGGTATAATCTTGCAACCGCAGCTACATGGTTGAAATAAAGGATGTTCACCTACGGTCTGTTATTTGTTGCATTGATACAATGGTTTTGCTTGATGAGAAACCCAGAATGAATATGAGTTATAACTGAATATTTTCTGTTGACAAAGCTGAGCAAATTTATTTAAATAACTGGGGCCAAGTGATGAGCCGTGCACCTGGCATGTGCTGATACTGGAGGATATCCAGAGAATATAGGTGTTTTAACAAAACAAGTTACAGGAAGGTGTCTGTGGTAAAAGTGAATGAGAAATGTTGTGTTTTCCACTCCAGAACTGCCAGTAGCAGAAGATTGGTATTGCTTCTAGAATTATTTCAGTCGTAACTTCTGCCATCATAAACAGGTGTTTAAGGGAAAGACAGAAGGGCAGATCCCCGGATCTTGCCCTCATGTAAGAAAGAGACCAGAGAGATCAAGATTTAACCTAGAACACCCTTGAAAGAGAGCCCACTCTGAGAGAAACATGGGTCTGGGCAAAGAAGGCACTATACAAGAAACCAGAGAGGATTCCCTTTCTTCTTTTTCCGTATTCTTGACACGATGCAGTGCTCAGAAGGGAGCTACCAGGCCTGCCTGGATTCAGCTCAGCACCAGGTGGGGAAGACCATTCATTAAGTCCTGTGAAAAGCATAAATTCTGTGTATGTGACAGGAGCATATACTGGCGGGTGATGGGAAAGAAAATGCATGGGGAATCATGTAAGGAGCCAAAAAAATAGATTTTTTGTTTTTTGCTTGTGAGCTAGAAATTCAGTCCATGGATAAGCAATTTTACTAGCCTTGATATGTAAGGGCAAGAGCCAGTAATAAAGAGAGGGAGAAATAAGAGGACATGAATTTGAAAAGAAGGAGAAGATACAGAGTGCAGAAAACAAAGTACCTGTGTAAACACAAAATTTAGTTAAAGTGGAAATTAAAGTAGATGGGGAAAATAACACAAGAAAAAGAAGGAAAGAAACTACAGGAAGAAAAGAAGAACTTAGAAAGGTTTAATGAAAAACAACTGAAGAACCAGTGTAGATGTAACCATTAAGCACTGGGTACAGAATGCTTTGCAGTGCTCTTTGAGAAACATGGGAAACGTTACAGGAAACATTTCTGCAGCACTGCACCCCACTGATTTACCTGGGGGTGGCTTAAGGAGCAAATGCCAAGCTAATATTAAAATATTCCTACTTGTGTTTGCTTTTTATCAGAGCCTAAAATGCCTGCATTTGTTTCATGTTGGTTTGCCCACACTCCGAGTGGTAAATATCTATTCTGATGCTGTGTTACTGGGATTTTCTATTTCTGAACAGAGAGAATAAGATTGAAGAGTTGTCTTTGGTGGTAACAGTTGAAGTTAGGTGGTAGGGAAACAGCAATACCAATGCTATGGTACATCTGAAAATTTTTTTTCTTTTTTAGATTTTAATACCCTCAAATTTCAAAAAGCTGGTAGTCCATGGGAGCTTCTGCAGTCTTCTCCCATCTTCCTTCCCCTTCCTATTCCACCTTCAGTTTCTAGCTTCTGCTGTACTAACGTACTGATGACAAATGTAGAGGACTAAGGAAATCTGTGTCCTTTTTAGTATTGCCATAGCGAGGAATTACATTTTGGGCACAGATTTTGTTGTGAGCTTATGCATTTAACCCAAAATTATTTATTTCAGGTAAAATTACTTTTCAACACCTTGCTAGTTTATTCATACAAATATGATTAAGTTAGACACTGTAATGATGTCACTGCTGTGTAAAACTGCTGAACTACAGCACTTTGTTGAATTATTCCCAGCTCCATTGGAAGCCATTTCCATTTGCCTGTCACTTCTTTAAACTATTTTGAATTTTATTACCACTCCCCTTAGTCTTTTCTCCTGACATCTTGAGTGTCTTGCCAGGAACAGGAACACAAAACCTTTCCAGCCTTTAAAACCCATCTCCAAAATTAGGGCTGAAACATACAAGACTCACTGATTCAGCAGATGTTAAAGGGCTCAGTGGCACAGAGAAGTGAAACCTTGAAAACAGAGAGAAAATGTTGAAGAAGTGGGAGGTGCTTAGCTCTTCAGTCATATATCAGACTTTGTGAGGTCACATTTTTATAACACTGTTTTTCCTTCTAACACTCGTGACAAC
This sequence comes from Phaethon aethereus, assembly GCF_964289735.1. Lineage (NCBI taxonomy): Eukaryota > Metazoa > Chordata > Aves > Phaethontiformes > Phaethontidae > Phaethon > Phaethon aethereus. The sequence goes on along the minus strand of NC_138577.1, from coordinate 53,490,094 downwards.
TATGCTGCTTTATTGCAAACTTAACTGCTAAGTGTTGTCTGACAGTAATAGTTGTGAAGTAAACTTAAAATGTCAGGAAAAGTGTTTGGGAGAGAATCAAGGTGGGGAAATGCACCCATACTTCTCCACTGCAAGGCTGGTTCTGTTAGTGCTCCCAGAGTGCTGGAGTCAGCGAGGCCTCTGGAGGGCACCCTCCCTTGCATAGTGAAGTTGAGTTCCCTGAAGATGAATAAGCACCTTACTAAAAACTCTCATGCTTGTGTACTGTGTGTGTTTTACAGAATCACACACAATCACAGAGTGGTTGAGATGGGAAGGGACCTCTGGAGATCATCTAGTCCAAACACCTGCTCAAAGCAAAATCACCTGGCTTAGGTTGCACACAACTGTGTCCAGTTGGGTTTTGAATGTCTCCAGCGGTGGAGAGTCCACAGCCTCAAAGGCCAACCTGTGCCCATTTAGTTAGACCCACTGGGCACTACTGAGAAGACTACAGCTCTTGTCGTCTTTGTTGCCTGCCATCAAATATTTATACACAAGGACATCACCACAAGCCTTCTTTTCTCTAGACTCCCAACTCTCAGCCTCTTGTGGTATGACAGATGCTTCAGGCCCTTAATTATTTTTGTGGCCCTTCACTGGACTCACTCCTGTATGTCCATGTCTCCGTGTACTGGAGAGCCCAGAACTGGACTCAGCTCTAGAGCTGTCTCATCAGTGCTGAGTAGGGGGGAAGGATCACCTCCCTCTTCGTACTGACAACGGTCTTCCTAATGCAGTGCAGAAAGCTGTTGGCCTTCTTTGTAGCATGGTCACATTGCTGGCTTCTGGTCCGCTTGTTGTTCACTGGGACCTGCGATCCTCCGCCGCAAAGTCGCTTTCCAGTCCTGGTCAGCTCCTAGTGTGGACTGTTGCCCTTGATTATCCCTGCCCATGAGAAGAACTTTGCACTTACCTTTGCTGAACTTCATGAGGTTCTTGTTTGTCTATTTCTCCAGCTTGTCAAAGTGCCTCTGAATAGTAGCACTCACCTGGTATACTAATTATTCCTCCTAGCTTTGTACGAGAATGTGCTCAGTCCCATCATCCAGGTCATTAATGAAGACGTGAAACAATATTATCCCCAGTATTGACTACCACAGTACACCGCTAGTGATTGACCTGGATCTAGACTTTGTGACATTGATCATAAATCTCTGGGCCTGGCCATTCAGATAATTTTCAGTCCACCTCAGTGTCCATTTATCTAGTCTAGATCTTCAGTTTACCTATGGGGATGTTATAGAAGGGTTGAAAGACCTGCTAAAGTCCAAATAAACAACATCCACTGCCCTCCCCTTAGTCACCAAGTCAGTCATTTCATTGTAGAAGGCTACCAGCTTGATCAGGCATGATTTCTTCCTTGAAAATCCATGCTGACTACTCCCAGTCACCTTGTCCTTCATATATTTTGAAATGGTTTCCAGCTTTATTCGCTCCATCTCCCCTGTGGGATCAAGGAGAAACTGACCAGCCTGTAGTTCGCTGTATCCTCCATCTTGCTAGGTGGGGTGGCATTTGCTTTCCTCCAATTCTCAAGAACCTTCCTTGAGTGTCATCACCTTTCAAAGATGATCAAGAGCAGCCTTGCAGTGACATCAGACAGTTCCCCAAGCACTCATGAGTGTAACCTCTCTGGTCCCATGGAACTATGTATATCTAGTTTGTTCAAATAGCCCTTAACCTTGTCCTCCTCCACCTAGGATAAGTTTTTCTTGCTCCAGACTTTCCCATTGGTATCAGAGGCCTGGGATCCAAATCTCTTGCTCAGCTCAAGCAGAGACACCTAGAGCCATGTTCAGACAGCTTTTGATTATCTCCAAGGACGGAGACTCCATCATCTGTTTGGGCAACCTGTGCCAGTGTTCAGTCACCCTCACAGTAAAAAATGATTCCTGATGTCTATATGGAACCTCCTGTGTTTCAGTTTGTGCCAATTGCCTCTTGTCCTGTCACTGGACACCACTGGAAAAAGCCTGGCTCTGTCCTCTCTGCACCCTCCTTTCAGGTATTTATATACATTAATAGGATCCCACCAAGCCTTCTCTAGGCTAAGCAGTCCCAACTTTCTTAGCCTTTTCTCATAAGAGGGATGCTCTACCCCCTTCATCAGCTTAGTGGCCCTTTATTGAACTCTCTCCAGTAGCTCCATCTTGTACTGGAGAGTCAAAAATTGGACACAGTACTGCAGGTGTAGCCTCACTAGTCCTCAGGAGAGGGGAAGGATCATCTCCCTCAGCCTGGTGGCAACACTCCTCCTAATGCAGACCAGGATATCATTAGACACCTTTGGCACAAAAGCACAGTGTTGGCCTATGTTCAATTTTTGTCTACCAGGACCCCCAGGGCTTTCTGCGAAGATGATTACCAGTTGGGTAATTGTCCACCAAACCGAACATACGTTGGTGAACGGGGCTTGTTCCTTTCCAGGAACTTCTCCTTGTTGAACTTCTAGCCTATTTCTCTAGCCTGTCAGGGTCCCTTTGCAGCATGACCCCCTAGGATATCAGCCACTCCTCACAGTTTTGCATCATCGGCGAACTTGCTGTGGATACACTCTGCCCCATCACTGAGATCATTAACGAAGATGTTAAACAGGATTGTACCCCTGAAGTACAGCACCAGTTAGTGACCTCCAACTAGACTTTGTGCCACTGAAAACCACCCTCTGGGCCTGGCCATTCAGACAGTTTTCCACCCACATCACTGTCTGCTTATCCAGCCTACACATCAACATCTTGTCTATGAAGGCAAATTCCTGAAGGCAAGTCTTAACAGAGATGTGAAGATTCCTGAAGGCAAATCTTTATAGTGAGATTTAGGCAATTAAGTCACTGACTTATGACAAATAAGACACATGACTTTTTCCATGTCTTTTGTCATGATGTCCCTTACCGAATTCAGCAAAATGGACCTGCATTTTCCTTTCTCTTCCATTTTCTCATGATGCACCTTTAGCAGCCTTTATTGTAACCTTATGCCATTTGCTAGGGTCCACTCTTGGCTGTGGCTTTCCTAACCCACCTCTGCATGCTGGGACAGTGTCTCCCTATTTCCCTGTAGCTTACTTGTCCTTGCTTTCACCTTCTGTATGCTTTATGCTTAGTTTTGTTTATCCATGCAGGTCCATTTTTCAAATGATGGCATTCAGGCAGCCTTCCAGTAGAAACGATTGATTCCTTTCTGAGTTAGTAGCCTAAATGTGTTTCCAGGTGTAATTCATACTGCTAAAAACTCTGCTGGATTGCTAATTGAAAAACATCTGTGGAGTGAATACATAGGTGCAAAACAGCTGCTACAAGCTTCTCTCCAGGACCCACCTTGTAAGGAGGGTAAGCAGCAGTAAGTAGGATACTCAATGATATGAAGATGCCACAGGGAAAAGATGCAGGGATGAGCAGACAGAAAAGAATGGATCATTTTACGGAAGTTTTTTTATTGATATTTCTAAGATAAACTGCAGTGCTGCTGTTGTTAAGAGGGCAGTTACCTGCTGAGGACTGAACTGAGACAGTAAGCTGACCAGCTTGACTACCAGCAGGGCCAGAGATATCTGTTAAGTGCTATGATACTGTATTGATAAACTAAGCCATTGCATATTTGGAATTTGAAAACCTGGGACTGTGATCCAATTACTATTAAATGGTGAATTTATTTGCCCCTTTCATGTTCTTTTCTAATAATAAAGGTATTTATAGAAAAAAGTTTGGCTTAATTTTGGTTTCTGCAAACCTAGTCTAAAGCACCAAAGAGCAATAGTAATATCCTGGTTATAGAAGAAAATGCACTAAGGTGAATGTCACTGAAACTGATAGGAAATGTTCTGTATGTATTGCTATCTGTTAGGATTGTAGAAATAAGAGAATCTGTATTTTGTCAGTTCTTGAGGGTTTTTAGTCAGTGACATTTCCTTCCATGAAAGGGATCAAATGGCTCTTTCAGTTACTTCCCTATATTTTTTGTCTACTCTGGATCACTTAGACTTGCTAAATATGGTGGTTATTAGTAGTGGCAATAAGTATATGCCAAATTGGTTTCATCATAAAGCTGTCAAAACAGATTCACCCGCGGACCAGTACAGGTTAAAACTCTGGAGAGCAACAAGTGACCAATTAAATTATTGCGGGTGGCATTTAACAGATAGGAGAAGGAAAAAGCGACAGTTTTGTAAGGCTATGAAGGAATACCTCTAAGACTGAAGCATCTGTTAGAACTCAATATAGAAGTGTTCTAAGGTTTCCTACAGCTAAAAAGTAATTGATCTTGCAAGGGCAAGCTGTACAGTCCAGATTACTGTAGCAATTTCAGAATTTACAGAGTAAAACCAGTAACACAGATTGTGTGTTTTACATGTCTTTGGACTTAGAGGGCTTTTCCCTATAAATATACTCAGTGGCATATTCACCCCATCTTTCTGGATGGTTTACATATCTAATTTTGGCATGAGTCAGACCACATAAAGTTGTAACCTGACTTCCAAATAGTCTTTGAAAGCATGCCAGCACTAAAAAAGGAGCATAAAGCTAATATGATTCCTGCCCAATGTGCAACATCAGAGAGTGTGGTGCACAATTTCTGCTGCTTGACATAGGAGTTCAAGTGGTATCTCCGTAGTCTTGAGTTTGCTCAGAAAATAAGCAAAATGGATGGGTTGGGAATGGCTTGCCACTTGTAGACAGTGTCAAGGCAGCCACTCACTAAGATCACATTTGGACAGCACTCGGGATCTGGTTCTGGATCTACATTCTAAGGAAATAAAACTTTGCTTAGGAAACAAGTCTTTCAACACTGACAACAAGATATGTTTAGATGTTTTAACTGTGTTTTTCTTGCAAAATCTTTTCTGTCTTTTTTTTTAAATACTTTTAAACATTAACTCATGATTATTTAGTCTTTTGTTACCGTCTTCTCCAACAAAACTTGATGTGAACCAGAGTTTCCCATTTTTTCATACCCATCTTGAATGCATGAGATTGGTGGGGGGTGTCAAGACACAAACTAGCTGAACGACTTGCCTTTTCTAAAAGCTCCTTCAGTTCCTGAGAAACTGAAAAGCAGGCCTTCAGAGCAGGATATGTTTATACTATTTTGATACAGAAGTGAGATTCTGTATCAAAAAAGGACTGTATCAAAATGAAGCGATTCAGAAAGTGCTTTTTTGCAACCAGATAGGATGAATAAATCAGACTAATAAGACAGATTGCAGTAGGCCATATTCTACATAAACTGTATTTTTGTGATATAAGATATGCATTTTTTGATAAATGAACTTTTTTTGAAATCTGTGCCACTTTCATTCAGCCATATGTGTGAATCATAGTTGCCTCTTCATCTGTGCTCACTTTGAGAGTAAGACAGAAGAAGTTCTGTTATTTAATGGGACATTTATAGATGAAGCCATCTTTACAGACAGCTTTGATGTAGGATTTTAAAGATTTTCTGCAGGAAGTTTTTTTATTAAAATGTAATTCTGCAGGGAAGGGGAACAGAGTGAAAGATGAATGTCATTTGGATGACAATATTTGTTTGATTAAAGTAGTCATAATTTGAAACTCCTAAATTGTCTCAGAAGCTTTGCAGCACCTTTGCTGTTGTGGTAAGATCAGCTTCTGTAAAAGTGACATAAAAAGTATCATCTAGGAGAAAGAAGGTCGAGGAGGTGATTCTGCCCATCTGCTCTGCTCTGGTGAGACCCCACCTGGAGTCCTGCATCCAGCTCTGGAGCCCTCAGCACAGGAAACCTGTTGGAGAGGGTCCAGAGCAGGGCCACAAAAATGATCAGAGGGATGGAACACCTCTCCTGTGATGACAGGCTGAGAGAGTTGGGGTTGTTCAGCCTGGAGAAGAGAAGGCTCCAGGGAGACTTTATTGCAGCCTTCCAGTACTTAAAGGGGGCCTTAGAAGAAAGATGGGGACAGACTCTTTAGCAGGGTCTGTAGCAATAGGACAAGGGGTAATGGTTATAAACCAAAAGAGGGCAGATTTAGACTAGATGTAAGGAAGAAATTTTTCACAATGAGGGTGGTGAACCACTGGCACAGGTTGCCCAAACAGGTGGTAGGTGCCCCATCCCTGGAAACATTCAAGGTCAGGTTGGACAGGGCTCTGAGTAGCCTGATCTAGTTGAAGATGTCCCTGCTCCTGGCAGGGGGTTGGACTAGATGACCTTAAAATGTCCCTTCCAACTCAAAGATTCTATGATTATATGATTCTGTGATTCAGGGGGTGCAAGAAAAAAAAAGAGAATGGAAAAAATGCTGGAGGTGAGTTTTGAGATTAAATTCCCAGTGGCTGGAGAAGCATAATGATAGGGTGTACACGGACCCTATCTCCATGGGCTCTGTGCCCAGGCCCTCTGCATGCCATGGTGGTATAGATAAGAATGAGAGGTCAGGAATAAATTTACTGCTTACCCTGGGAAATAGGTTGTTAACTTTGTTCACAGGAAAAGGTGAGGATAAAAACATCACTGAAGCTAGAGAACTGTTAGAGAAAGTCCATGCTGTCAGAGCTGAAATGGCTTCAGAGGACCTTGCTGGCAGAAGCTGGTGGAAAACTTCCCCAGTCACAGGAGATGGTCTTGAACAAATGCCAAAGGAATCAAGTGTGACTCGCTTTGTCAGCTAGTATGTTTTTGATCATGGGAACAATCAGTTTGCAGCTCAACGTTTAATCAAAGCAATACAATTTGACAACCTGCTAAAACCTATGAGATCAAGATGCCTTTCCTAGAAATAGGATGCCATTAAACATCAGCATCACCATCACCATTGACCCCTTAGAAATCCTCTTTTATTGTCAGTTTTATCAGCATTATGAGTTTCAACTGACAGTGATGATTTGTGGAGGGTACCTGCCTGGCTTAAGTAACCTTGACTGATTGACAACACATGCTCCGTTTTGCATAATGCAATTTCCTGAAGTTTATTAAAGCGATTGTAACTCACATGAAGTGTACATTTTTGACAAGGGCATTTATATTTATTGTGTGAGGAAAAATTTGGCAATGTCCTTATTTTTCCTTGACAATCTTAATAAATTCCATTGGAAGTCATGATAGAACTCAAAGTTAGGACAAAAACCATCAGACACCCAGGAAGATCCAAAACAATATGCGATATTTTTTTCATTATGTATGTTGAGTAAACATAAGTTAGGAACTCAGCAACATGCTGGATAACTATCTTCTGACTTCCTTAAAATGAAGGCTGCTTTTCTGCACTTGGAAAACTCACTTGGAGCTGAGCTCGTCTATACACCCACCACCTCTCTTTCATCATCAACATAAGAATCTGCTGCGAAACTGTTGTTACGTTTTTAAACAAGCATCTTACACAGATATCTGGAGTGGATTCTGCTTGCCATTGCTGAGTTCATTTTGCTGAATCTTCATTTTGCTCTCTTCATTTCTCATTTAAAATATGGGTAGTGGGCCTCTGAGGTCCATTCCACTTCTTGGCCTGTGTTTGTATCATGTACAATAGACTATTATGTCTGTTTGGGGGCTTCAGTGCACTCCAGTAACAAAAAAGCCTCATGTGGTTTTTGCCGTATATTGTCTTTGTGCTTCACCCTTTAATAAAATTATATGCCGATTTAGGATCTCATGATACAATCTCTATAATTAGTGTTTCCGTAACTTACATACAATCTCTTGCAAGTTATGGAAACCCTAATCATAGAAACATAAACTTGAACAGTATAGAAATTTCTGTTACAGTAGCTTCCAATAGCTTTACTTCATGTATAAATGCTTCAGTCAGTAGAAATACTAAATAACAAAAAATGACTGAACATCTATTCATACATTTGCAAAGAAATGAGTCATTTCTAGCTGTGCAATTTGCATTAAGATCAATGAGTTCTGCAGCTAAGTCCCCTTGCAACTTGAAGTTCCACTGAATGGTTCTGGATTTAGAAGTTCATAGCTAGAGCATTCAATGGAAAAAATGTATGTTGCAGAAAACTTTTGTCTGTGTCTGCTTACAGAGGCTTACCTCTACCACTGTGTAGATCTTCCATTTTAAGTCCCCCTCTATGAGGTTCAAGCATGCAATTAATTTAATCATATAAAAGCTTTACACACTTTTGTCTTTGGTGTCTCTTGCCTGAAAAAGAAGGGAGAGAAACAGTGCCAGTAAGAGGGAATTTGTCTTCATGGATCAATTAAAAAAAAACCCCAAACCAAAACCACAGTTGTCTCATAAAAGTTGTCTTTAGATAGGGTCACTCTACCTTTGAACATACTTGTTCTGAACCTGTCAGCTGGAAGTTATCTTCAGAAAAACACTTGTGTTTGTTCAGCATTTTGCTTTTGTCAGCTGGGAGCGAGCAACGTGTATCACCCCTAGTCCATCCCTGGACGTGTTGCACAGCTAGAGCCTATTCCTGCCAGCCTCTGGCACTGGCAAGCAGGCAGGGACATCTGACGGCTGCTCAGAAGCAGGCAGCAGAGAACTGCCCAGGAAATGGGACTGAAGCCACAGCCAGGTCCAGATAAAATGTAATGAAATCTGTTTTGTTCTCCTTCTTTTCCACACGTGCAGGATATTGGCCTTTCTTTAACTCACATGAAGGCTTTATCTCCCAAAATAACTGCACGGAAGAGGGACCCATGAAGTGGGTACCTAATAATTTGTGTGTGGTGGGGTATTTTAGTCCTGCATTAACTCTATTTGCAACTGCTGGAGTCATTGCCTTCAATTCAATAGGATTAAAACATGAAGAAGGGACACTGCATGAGTTTATCAAAGACTGTAGAAGAAAATAATAGTCATTAAGAGCCACTGATGAAAGAACAAAGTGTAAAACCAGCGACAGACTAATGCAGAAAGGCAAATTGAAAGCATTTCCATAATCTGAGATGAGCTGACAACTGTGACAAAGTAAGAGGGGGAAGGGGAAACCTGTTAATGAGCACAGCTCCCTGCTCTGTCAAGAGTCACATCTTTGTCTCATCTCCCACACGTTTTCCATGCGTTGTAAAGTGAAGAAACCACACAGATAATGCAATGTAGCATATCATCATTGTGTTCTAGTTCTGGGCAACCAGCAACTCTGATGCTTTTTCATTATGAAAATTGGTGAACTATGCTGTTCATCTTTGTTTGCATGAACTTTCCCCCAGTTTTCTCACTGCTCTTGCAGTGCTTTTTGAAAACAGTAAAAATGTAGTTGCATTTGATTGCTACTTGGTTTTAGGAGAACAAAAGCATAAAATCCCTCACCGTTTTACCACTGAAGTTAACTGTTTGTTGAGCAGTACCGACTACATAAAAATGAGGGAGTTCTTTTCATGTCACTCAAGTTCATCTTTTTTTCTCAAAAATTCTCTGTCTCTGTCAAGAGATGTGTATGCTTTGGCCCTACTAAGAGACATTCAAGTATGGGAGGAGTATGCCTGAAAGCTAACCATATACTATTGAATCAGGTACCTAGACCAGGTGAAGCAGAGCTAATTTCTATTGAAGTCAGTGGTCTTCAATATTTATTTTAGGTTTGAGTCTAACCCAGCTTACACTCTGGGCCTTTGAAGCATCTCCTAGCTCTGGAAGGACACTCAAGCCTCCTCTCGGTACAAGCAAGATTTATTCATACAGTGATTCCCCTTCCGTCCTATTGGTGGGTGGGGGGAGCTGTGGGGCAGTCCGAGAGGATCACTTCAGGGACCAGCTCAGGCTGTGATGTGTGCGAGGAAAAGCAAACGCTGAGTGCGGGGCTGTCCTTTCCTTACCACCCCTGTGAACACAGCAGTTACAGCTGGCAGCAGCACGGGTGCCCTCCGCTCTACACCGCATGCCTTGATGCTTTATCAGTCTTCACTTCAACATTCATTTAAAGCAGCAGGGAAGGCTATCCAAAAGTGGCTAGCAATGAAAATCTGTAACGACTTCTAATTCTATTATTCTTACATCCCTTCTTAGATATTAGAATAACTCAGGGTTTTAGCTTAAGCCATGGCAGCTTCAGCTGAAGTCTTGATATCAAGGTGGGAACCTCAGTGTATGTTATTCCATTTTATTTGAAATTTTTATTCCCCCTCCCTCAGATAAATCTTTCTTAAAATTAATTTTTTATTTCTATACCATCAAAGAACATGTTCTGTGCCTCTTAAATGCACCATTGACATTCCTCTGGTTCTTTCAGTGAATGACATGTAGCAGACTTTTATTTGTCCATATAGTGTTGCTGTTAACTATTTTGGAAATAAAGCATTTTACTGACTCGTGAGATAATCATGTGTTGAAGATAATTGCTGTCTACTTTCTAAACTGCATCGCTCAGTTCTACCTGCAGAACATATGTGTAGAATATTTTCATTTCATATTTACAGTCTTTTATGGATTTCAGATCTGAATCAGTTTTTGTTTGGGATTCCTAACTGTATTTAGAGATTTTCTATGAAAGAATGTACAAATATTTAAATATTTTCATCATAAGAAAGATCTATGAAATGTTATTAAGCTGGTTTTTTTTCTCCATCGAAAAGGGGAAATGTAAACCAAAATGTCTAATTTTAACATCAGAATTTTCAGCGTTGCCATAGCAATTAGTGTTAGCATTTTTAGTGTTCACATATTTCCCTTCAATCTGACAGCTTCTGTGTTTACAAGAAGTGAATTCTGAAAAGAAATGTGGTTACAGCATCACAGTGTCAGTTGGCTGGAAGCATCTGACAGCATTTGATATAGTTACAAAATAGGCCCTTAAGAGGGGTAAGTGTGGAGGGGACACCTTCAGTATACTTCTTCTGTGGCCACTTTATAACTAATTCTGAATTTATTTATGCTTGTGCGTTCATATGCTGGCCCTAAGTGATACTGCTGTGTAATATTTTGCTCACAAAGTGAATAGGAATTACCGTGTTGATTCAGGCATGTAGCATTTCCAGTACAGTACCTTGACTGACCTCCTTAAGGGGAGGGTTCAGAACTCCTTGTAATGGGAACTAGGGAAAAAATAGAGATATAATGGTCTCTTTAAACTTCAGAACGTCCTGACAAATACTTAGAATTTGACAAATTTAAAGTTACTTTTTCCATTTTAGGAATCTAACTGTAATTATATTAGGGCCTTTGAATATGTAATTTTCCAGTTAATAAGAACATAAAAAATTGTGTCAAGAGCATTCATTTGCAAACTAGATTGATATATCCCTGCTCCCTTCTACTTTGATGGGAATGCTGTGAAGAAGCCTATACAATTATTTCATCATCGAACAATGCATTTAGCAGTCAGCACATACTAGAGCGTCTGGGAAAATTGCCGTATTTCCACATGAAAATTAAAAACACATAGCTTAAAATGGGAAGGACAAAGGATGACAGAAACATGTGCTTCCAGAGTTGTCCTTGCTGCTAGAGTCCACAGTCCCTCTTCATTTTAAGAACAATGGCTTGAAGAAGATTAGCCTTCCATGTACTCATCAGCACACTTCTTTGTATGTCTAGAGTAATATTCACGGCTCAGCTTTCATGCTTTTCACTACATTGGACTGCCAGAATGCTAGATTTCCTGGAGATAAAATAGAACAAAAAAGATTTTTGAGCTGCCCAACATGCAATGCATAGTCTTACTGAATTGAGCAACGGTCACATTTCTAAAGAACGCTTTTTCATTTTCAGGACTCAAAAAGAGCTAGATAATGTGACTCAAAATTCATATTCATCCTTTTAACACTTGAAACCCCAGCTTAAGTAATTCTGGCATAAACAGTAAACAGATTTTAAAATGAGATAAATCAGCATAATACAAGCTATATTTATTTACAATTCTGTTGACCAAAAAAAGAAGACAAAAACTTACAGACGCTGACTTGAGTTCAAGTAAGAAAAAGTGGGCAAAGCGATAGGGGGGCAACTCAGCACTGTTTTTGAGTGTTCACCAATCTTTATGCCTTTTTCATGGAGGGAATGGCTCTATAAGAGAGTTAAAGGGAACTAAATCATCTTTCTGTCTGCTCATAAAACAAGAGCAACCACGGGAAAAAGTTGTGATCAAGCCAGCAAGAGCCTGCTACTGTGGGCTTAAACTCTGAGCACTAACAAAGAGAGGCTTCTGGCATGTATTATGCAGGCAGGGACTGTATATGTTAATTTCAGTTTTGCCACATTCAGAAAATTTTATAAAATCTAACACATTATGAAAGAATTTGAAATTAGTCTCCAGTTGTTTAATTATCATGAATTATTGCATGCCATGCAATAGAGAGTACATGTGGAAGGAGTAATGTTGCTTTCCTTTTTATGTGTTGCCTTAGCAATACTTTACCTTGCTTTCATATTTCTGTTTTCCTAACTGTGTACTCTGCCTTGATTGTACTGAAAAAGTGTCTTTGTACTAAGATGTTGTGTATATATGAGAGGGATTCAACATAAAGTCTTAGAATTGCTGGAATACTACTTTCAGGTTTTTCTCTGCCTCAGGCTGTATCATGATGTTATGATGTTCATAACATCAGCACATTATGAACATTTTCTCATCCAAGATCCAAAACATAGCCTCTCACTACCTTCTATGAAGAAAATTAACTCTAGCCTAGCTGAAATCAGGACAATGGGTGTCACATTGGCAAGCCTCCAGTCACCTGGGACCTCCCCTGTTAACCAGGACTTCTGATAAATGATGGAGAGTGGGTTGGCAAGCTCCTTCTCCAGCTCCCTCAGTACTCTTGGGTGGATCCCATCAGGGCCCGTAGACTTGTAGGTGTCCAGTGGTGTAGCAGGTCGTTAACTGCTTCCTTCTGGATTATGGGGAGTTTATTCTGCTCTCCATCCCTGTCTTCCAGCTCAGGGAGTTGAATACCCTGAGGATACCTGGTCTGGCTATTAAAGACTGAAGCAAAGAAGTCATTAAGTACCTCAGCCTTTTCCTCATCCTGGTGACAATGTCCCCTCCCATCCAATAAAGAATGGAGATTCTCCTTGGCTCTCTAAAGCCATTTAAAGCGTAAGAGTAAATTTTCATGTTAAATTTTCGTACACAAACCCTCACCAGCTACAGATGAAATATGGGATAATCCAGGTCCGGTTCCTCAGCGCCAGAACTTGCTGGAGACCCAAAACCAAGGTAACATGTGCTTCCCCTTGTAAAAAAACTCTACAAGAGTCTTTTGTGGAAATGGGGTTTCCTGCCCTTTCTCTTGCACACATTTAGTCCGTTACATTGGTTAATTGTTAATTACTTTCTGTGTAAGGAAACACAGTGATCTGTGAAATAGTTAGAGGTGTATGACAGACATAGAGCTTTTGCATTGGCTGCCGGTGATCTCATATCTGTAAGATCACCTACACTCACAGCCAAGTCTGACGGCTGCACTTCTTTTTATATATAAGGTCATTTTCATAAGGTTCTCCAGGTAGCATGTTTCTGAGCCATTTGGCTTATGCTCCCCTGCCTTTCAGTACTACTGCAGGCGTATTATATTTGCCCAGAAATGCGTTGCCTGATTACTGATTTCTTTGTCTTTAAGATGTGGCACACATTGGTTTTCCTTTCATGCAGATTTTCTTGCACAATAAACAAAATTAAAATTAAGAGGAATGGAAATGGGAACAAAGAAGAGAGTGTTTGCCAATGTGTTCTCTTGTTTTACAGGAGAACTGGACCTGAAGTGATGCTTCCTGTGTTTTTCTGTAGTCATTATGGGCTGTTGATTAATGGTCTAGTCTCATTACAAAATACTAGGATATACTATGTTATATATAAACTATTTTAAAGCCATCTTCTGGAAAAAATGAATAATGAAATATAGCAAATAAAAGCCTCAGATAAAAGATGTGTCACTTAAAAATAATACAGCAATATTTTGATGACAATGATTTTAAAATTGTATGTCTCCATTGTTTGAGTTCTTTAAATGAGTATGAGATTCAGGTGTAAAGCTCCACCCACAAAAAATTATGTAAAAACTATGCCTTGGCTACTGACTATATCTTTACAATTAGGAAATATCATCAGAATCCTAAAAAAGACCATTATCAAAAAAGCAAATTTATTTATATTATTGAATTAGTAATTTGTAGTTAATTTCAGTCCTCAAAGATTGCACATTTTCCTTTGATTAAAATTGTGTATTGCTTTATAAATAATATTTGTGAAATCTATATTTGTCTAATCTGCAGACATGGCTTTGAAAGCTTTGTGTTTGTGAAAGACCAGCTTGAGTCTAAAATTGTTGAAGGGAAAACATTTCTACTTTAGGTATACAGAGGTAAAAAAATGTATGGTATTTCTAGGCAAGTTCTAATCTGCTCCAATCATTTTGGTTGAAAGAGGAAGATGTCATCATTCATCCTAACTATTTGTGTTGGAAGAATAATCATCTGAATATTGCAACAACACCAAAACAGTCTACTTTTTAAAGGCATTATTTGGTGGGGGAGTCTGTTAGCATGCTGGCAAATGCTAGCCCCTTTAAATGCAGCCTATCAAAACTTTTCCTTAAAGAATTTGTCACCACGTGTGACTTTTGAAGTAAACACTGCAGGAGAAATAGAGTTTGATCAGAGGTCTCATACTGTATGTCAGAAGTACTTTTGACGGTCATAGTGCCCTGCTCTGCAATATGTGAAGAACTTTTAATCCAAAATATCGTATGAACTTAGTTAAGAAAAGTCTGAAACATTTATTGTTCTGTTATAATACTCTAAATCCCCAGGTCACAATGTTCAGTGAGATAAAACTGTGTAGTCTCCAGGTTACACTGCCATGAAACACTGCATCAGGGCCAACACCTGCTGCTGGAGCAAGCAGACAGGTGAGTGTGAGGTGCTCTGTAGTTCAATAGCTTTGAAATGACCACTGTGAATGTGGGGAGGAGGAGTAACATTAATTCAGAATTCCAGGAGAACCTTTATAATGAAATATTTAGGCTTAAATGGTGACAAGTGGCTTAGTTCAGATGCTGTATTGTCTTTGGATCATGGAAAAGATGATGTGGGTTCATGTGACTTTTTTTTAAGACTGTCATTTCCTATGTTTTAAAGCATTTTCCTTTCTCAGTGTAAAAGATTCAGTTAAATGGCAAAGGAATGGAATAATTTACTGGTTTATGAAGGCAAGTTTATGAAATTCACTGAATACACACCCAAGTGGAAGTTCTGTAGTGTTGTTTAGTTTTAGCTCCTCCATGTAAGAAGAAATGTGCCAGAAAAGTGATGATTCAAATAGTTGCCAGACCTTTGCAAAGTGGTGTTTCCAGATGCTTGCCAGCTGTATTTCTTGGAAGTAGAAGTAATCTAAGCACTTGTGCCACCAATGTGCTGTAGGGTTTGTATTATTCAAATTGAACAGTCCCACAAGGAAGAGCAGCTAATACTGGGTAAGTATTCTGTATTTTCGAATGCAACATCTTAACATAGAATCATAGAATCGTAGAATCAAAGAACATCTCGAGTTGGAAGTGACCCATAAGGATCAAGTCCAACTCCCTGCTCTTCACAGGACTACCTAAAACTAAATTATAGAATCATAGAATCATTGGGGTTGGAAGGGACCTTTTAAGATCATCTAGTCCAAGCCCCCTGCAATGAGCAGGGACATCTTCAAGTAGGTCAGGTTGCTTGGAGCACCATCCAACCTGACCTGGAATGTTCCCACGGATGGGGCATCTACCACCTCCCTGGGCCAGTGTTTCACCACTCTCATTGTGAAAAATTTCTTCCTTATATCTAGTTGAAATCTACCCTTTTTTAGTTTAAAACCATTACCCTTTCTGTCGCTACAGGCCCTGCTAAAACGTCTGTCCTTTAAGCATGAATTTGAAACAGATGCAGCATTTTAAAAATAACAATGTACCGTTTAAAAACTATTTGAATTTATCCTTTTGGAGTTTGATCTGTATGAAGCAAATATAAATGACACTGACTTTTGAGAAATGAATGTTTGCATGTTCTTTGGTTTCCAATTCTTGCAAAACTGCTTCAACATTTTGGCCCATACCAGCAAAACTCTTCATCAACAAATTGATGTGTGAGTGTGCATGTAACACATATATATACATACATCATTCAGTTCTCATTAAAAAGTTACAATATTTTTCTGGGTACACATGAGAGGCTGTTTGCATGTATCACTGATGATACAATATTCTCATGATGATATGATATTCACAAGCTCTCCAAATCTGTTAAAATTTATTTCAATCTGAGATGAATAAATTTTAAGTTTTTTCATCTTGTTGCTCTGGTCAGAGATCCCACACTTGATTTTTAGATAAATTAATTATTTTAACAATCATGGTTTAATTTAATATGTAATCACAAGGAAGAGAGAGCAGTGAAATTACTGGAAAATATTGGTATTGAAACAAAACTTTTGGCTCAGATGTCTAAGGAGTATTAACTAATACTCTTTGCTTACATTGTTCACTGCTATGAGGCTACAGTGAGGTAAAGCAGTCTAATGTTAAAGCTTAGACCAACTGAAAGATATGCAAAGAATTCAAAACTTTCATAGTTGTCCTTAGTTACTCAGCTTGTACAGTGAGAATGACAATTTTGGGACTCACCTATAAAACACTAGACATATGCAGGATCTCAAGGAATTATCCTGTGCATACAAAGATTTTCTGTCTGGTTTACCCTCATGTTCCCTCACCTGAACTGCAGCTGAGCTCGCAAGCCTTTCCTATCTAATCCAGAGGAAATAAGTTTCAGGTAAATAGCTTGTGCAGCTTTGAATATTTGAGATAAACATACAGCCATCTCTGGTAGAGAGAGGCAAAGAAGAGAGCTAGGTTAAAAGCGATTGCAGAGTTAAAGAAAAGAAAAAAAAAAAAGAGGGACAGCTCAGCATTCCACGTTAGTCCTACAATATATACCTGCTTAGCAATAAGCAAATGCCGGTCAAATTCTCTGAGGTCCTGGGGATGATGTGTTGGACCTAAGAAAGGGAAGCTGTTCTTTTGGCATGCCCTGCTCTGCAAAAGGCAGTCATGATTATCTTGCAGGTTGACTGATGTGGAATGAGCAATGCCTCATATCACAGGGCAACATCTTGGCAAGGCAAGGAAGGTGCTGGCTTTTACACCTTGTTTCATCTGCTTTCACACACTGGGATAAAGTACCAATTACACCTTTTAAGGAGTGTCAGAAGCAAAATCAGTGTGTACAATATAGATAAATATAGACAAATAAGACAAATCAGCCCCAGCTGTTGGTGGATTCACACCAATTCAGTGACTAAGTCCAGCACATCTTCGTCACCAATGTAGCCTCAGTTTCTGGCCATTAACAGCGTAAGGCCTCCCCAGCTGCAAAGGAGCTAGAATCCTCTTCATGTTAGGACATGAACTTCAGAGGCCTCATTATCAAGCCATGAATGGCTCCTAATGCTCTATGTAGGGCAAGGGTGACTCCAGGAAACAAGTCAGGAAAATTAATATAAAAGGAATGAGTTTACAAAGGCAAACTCACTGTTAAGATAAAGTAGAGCAAAGGAAAGATGCTACAGTTGCTCATTAGGTGCATATGGACAAGAGGCTAGTTATTCACAGTGTTCATTCACCTGATATTTAAGAAAGGGCTATGATGTGATGAACAGCCTTCAGAAGAAATACAGAAACTAACTATCCCATATTTGTCCATCTTCACATCATTGTTCAAAGCTCCAGGAAACTACAAAGTTTAGCGCAGACTGAAACCCCCATGCGTGAGGAAAGTGTCACCATGTAGTCTTCACCTAAACAGCATCATTCCTCTAACTAGAGGACAACCCATGGTTACTGCCACAAGGGGCCTGGATGTCGACCTCTACATTAATACTGAAACTGGCAGTACACTGGATTTCCTAACTGAAGTATGTTCTAGGCTATGCTTCTGTGGTTTCCATTGAGGATCCAGTGGCCAGGGCTGAAGAAATGACTGAGACCTCTTGGAGGGTACCTGGAAGGTCATAGTTGTGGACTGGAGGAGCTTTCTTGGGGGTATTATGGGCAGAAATAAATGCCTGACCTTTTACAAGTTAGATGTATAGCACAGAATTGTTAATGAAAAACTGAACTTGTACTAACATTTCAACAGCACAAATGTATTAAGTATCTTGCCCTTCAATCTTTTTTTGCCATAATAAAATGGTCTTTAAAGGAAACTGAACTCAGCTGCTAGACATTTTAGTGCAGCTGGATCACTCCCCTGAGCACTACGTTAAGGAAAGTTATCCTCTTTAGAATGTTTCTCTTTGAAAAGATACTAAAATGAAAACTTGCAAAGAATAAATTACATGGTCAGCTAGCTGAATTTTCTCTACAACAATAATAATTAATTTACCAGAAAAAGCCATTAAAATTAATGTGTTTCTCTCTCCCTCCCTCCACCACCCCACCTTGTACATTTACAGTGATGTCAGAAGGCAATAATAACCTGTTTTTCTTCTCTTTATGACCCTGACATCCACACAACCTAATCTGCAGTGTGCTTAGAGAACAGACATTGTCGGATGCTCCTGCTGCTTCTACCCAGAGCAGTGCCTTTGGACATCATTCATGTTTATCAGGGCCAATCCCACCTGTTTGTTGTTCTGGCTGTTTCTTGAAGCAGAATTATTTAAGACTCCAAAACCACTCCAGGGAAGGGTCTAATATTAATTCAAGATGTAGAACAGATGGTTAAGAACAAATTCTGCTGATTGAAACACAGCCTGATCCTGTATTCATTTCACAGCCAAAATTCAATTTCTACAAAAGTTTTTCTAGGTTTTAGTTTCTCACTGGATTTAATCTACTTTCACAACTTCTAGTTTGAAAGCTTGAAGATAATAGGCCTTCTCTAAAGGGAGACCAAACTCAAAACAGCCAAATATCTTAACTGATACATATACAAACTCCTCTTAACCTTTTTATATATGCTTGTTTTTGAAGTTATATATTTCACTTGTTCTGTCTTTTTCCCGATCAACTATTCTGTCAAGTATATGCCATTTTCCTATTTCCCATTGCTTTTATTTCCTTTCTTCTTTCCTTCTGCCTTTTGTCTTTTTGCCAGACAATGATCTGGCCTCCAATCTCTGACTTTCTGCCTTATTGCAAGTAAGATATTTATATTCTACATGTTATAGCGAGACCTCACTCTTTCACTCTTCCCTTCTTTCCTCCTATAAAGTGCTGTCACATGAGTAGCTGAGCAACTATCCATAATTAAATTTGCTTTGCATGTCCTGCTTACTGGAGCCAAAAGGGAAAACTTTGGAATATAGTGAAAGTCCCTATATTCTAGTGCAGTAAAGCCTTTTGTTCACAACATAAACTCAGGCAGCTACGTATTTCTGCCTTTTTTCCCCTTATAGCAATATTCTTCTCAAAAGGCATGAAGTCAGTGGCCATCTTGTGTTATGTTAAAATGTGATGTCATGTGCCAGGAAATGATACTGAGCTGCAAATCAGTGTTTCATAAAATAACTGATGTATATCACTTTGCACTACCTCAGGGTATATAGCAGCCTATTAAATATGCTATGTGCTGGCTGAAGAGAAGTTGCACTTAGGCTTCTAGAGAGGTGCAGCCATTGTGGCTGGCAGAATGGTTTAAAGGTGGCTTAAATATGCAGCTGCTTAGTGTATTAATGGCATCTGAAACAGAACCCTTGAACAGTACTAGTTTTACCATAGCTATTCATCTAAAGGCCACCCAAATGCCTTGTCTCTTTATCGTTCCTTTAAAAATATATTATTCTTTCAGTTTGGCTGATACAGCTGGCATGCCTTAGTTTCAGTTGCATGACCAGAATCTGTGTAAAATGCACCAGTAATTGATTGAGAGGATTTTGAGATAGATTTGCAAGAGAGAGTCAAAAGCAACTGCCATGACTTTAAGGATACTGGGATATTAACTTGCTGAATAGAGACTGATGATAAAAAGCAATATAAAAAGCTGATGCCCGTGCCATTGTCTCCATCTCTGTCCAATGACATGCTTCTGCAAGTGATTTGCTGTCCACCCATGGCATTTCACTTGGGTAGCAGAGGTGAAGCTCTATCCATCTTGGCCTTACTGGGTACTACTAATGTTTGCTTTATGAAGACGGAGGATGGGGCAAAGGGAGGAGCTACCAGGCTCCTCCATCATTATCTGCCTCACAAGAGGATGAAGCAGTTGATGGGGTAGTTTAGATGGCAAAACTGGGGGAGGCTGGGCCTACAACATATTTCTGGAAAAATTTCAGGAAGCATTTTGGAAATGTAAATTACTTTGAGTTTCTTTTTCTTTTCCCAGTTACACAAGCACTGCAATGAATGAAGATGCAACAGTCAGTGAGCTTGATTAGCCTTACAAATACAGAATAAGGGCATAAGAAGAGAAAGGACACAAAATGTAGCACAGATGTCGGCAGTTCATTTAGTTATGTATTTATTGGCTAGTCCTTAACGTTTTGTTGTCACTCACCTACCTCTAGGTGAGCAGCACATCAGGAGAAAGGGAACTGTGAAATGGAAAACTGAGGTTTTGTTCAGGTGAAGAACAGATGGTGTCTTAGACCACTTTTTGTGGTCTCTACAATTCCTTCATGTGGTCATTTTTTTTTCTTCTCAAAATTGCATGTTAAGCTCAAAAATGAAAATCACTCTGCTGTCTCCTTATTTAGTGAGAGTAGAAATGAAATATGCCATTATGGGAATTCTTCAGTACCTTTGATCTCATTTCTTTTATAATTTCTTTTCACCCTCTCAGCTGGAAATTTTTTTAAAGAGGAAAAAGTGACATTGCTAATTGCTACAATTAGAGCTACTGCTGCTAAAGCAATTATCCCTATAAATTAAAAAAAAAAAATCAAAACAAACCCCAAATGGCATTAACATTTCCATTTCAGCAAGCCAAGAAATAAAATTAATGCAAATGCTCCTACTCTGTCCTGAAACTGCACCTTTGTATGTTCCATGAAGATTCTGCGGGTCTGACATTATTCACTGTCACTGCACATATCTTGTCTTTGTTGAAATGAAAAGCCAAACTCCTATTCACTTCATAGAGAAAAGTGTATTCTTGCCTTGATTCCGTGTATCTTTTATCACAATTCATTTCAAATCCTTGTTATCACATGAGAATAACTAAACTTGGACTTGCATTATTAATGATCTGAAATCCCCATTTGCATTTTGCAATTGTATTTTTTTGGTATACGTGATGCTGGATAGTTAATTCTGTTGAACGTGGCTAAATGGATGGATGAGGCAAACAAGTGAATTGTATAAACTGGCAGTCCTACAATTACAGTCTTACACTTGCAATTACACAGAATCACATAGAGGTTGATGCTGGAAGGAGCCTCTGGAGTATATGTCCTTGTGCTCAAAGCAGGGTTGCCTAGAGCAGGTAGCTCAGGGGTCTGTCCAGATGGGTTTTGAATATCTCCAAAGACAGATTCCACAGTCTCCATGGGCAACCCGTTCCAGTGTTTCACCACCCTCAGTGTAAAAAAAAAGTGCTTTCTTGTGTTTGGATTGAATTTCATGGTTTGACTGGTCGGTTGCCTCCTGTCCTGTTGGTGGTCACCACTGAGAAGAGTCTGTCTCTGTCTTCTTTATTCCCACACATCAAGTATTTATACACATGGATATGATGCCCATGAGTCTTCTCTTCTCTAGGCTGAACACTCCCATCTTGCTCAGCCTCTGTTGTATATCAGATACTTCAGTTCCTTAATCATCTTTGTGGTTCTTCACTGGACTTACTCCAGTAGGTCCATGTCTCCTTGTTCTGGGGAACCCAGAATGGGGCTCAGAGCTCCAGAGCTGTCTTATCAGTGCTGAGTAGGGGGGAAGGACCACCTCTGTCTTCCTACTGGGAATGGTCTTCCTAATGCAATGCAGGAGGCTGTTGGCCACCTTTGCTGTCACATTGCTGGCTTCTGGTCAGCTTGTTGTCCACTGGGACCTGTGATCCTCCTCCGCAATGTCACTTTCCAGTCCTGGTCAGCTCCTAGTGTGTATTGTTGCCCTGGATTATCCCTGCCCATGAGCAGAACTTTGCACTTACCTTTGCTGAATTTAATGAGGTTTTTATTTGTCCATTTCTCCAGCATGTCAAGGTCCCTCTGAATGATAGCAAATGGTGTATTAACCATTCATCCTAGTTTTGTATCACCTGCAAACTTGCTTACGGTCCCATTGTTCACGTCATTAAAGAAGATGTTAGCATGTCATTAATGAAGATGTTAAACAGTGCTGATCCCAGTGTTAAGCCCTGAAGTACAGAAGAAGTAGTGTACCACAGACTGGACTTTGTGCACTGATCACCACTCTCTAGGCCCAGATGTTCAGACAGTTTTCTATCCATCTCACTGTCTATTTATCTAACCCATAGTTTGTCATGATATCTATGAGGAAGTTATGGGATACTGTCAAAAATCTTACTAAAGTCAAGGTAAACAATATCCACTGGAGTCCTCTCATCCACCAAGCTGGTCACTTGATTGTAACAGGTTATTCCATTAAGAGTAATTTCCTCCTTGTAAATCCCTGCTGACTACTTGCAATCACATTCTTACCCTTCATGTACCTGGAAATGGTCTCCAGGATTAGTTGTTCTGTCACCTCTCCAAGGATCAAGGTGAGGCGGACCAGCCTATAGTTCCCTGGGTCTTCCTCTTGCCCCTGTGAAGCTAAGAGTGATACTTGCTTTCTTCCAGTCCTCAAGCACCTATACCAGTCACCAGGATTATTTAAAGATTATCAAGAGTGGGCTTGCAATGAAATCAGACAGCTCCCTCAGCATCCACGTGTGCATGTATGTCCATTTTTTTAAGTTCTCCTCAACCTGGTCTTCCTATATGAAGGCTAAGTCTTCCTTGCTCCAGATTTTCCCTGTGGTGTCAGGGGCCTGGGATTCTTGAAGGCCATTTTCACAGATAAAGACTGAGTCAAAGGAGATGTTGAGTATCTTGGCCTTTTTCGTGTCCTTTCTCACCAGCTCTCCTGTCCCATTCAGCAGTGGGCCTGTGTTTTCCCTAGTCTTCCTTTTGCTGTTCATGTATCTCTGGAAGCCTTTCTTGTTTTCCTCCACATCCCTGGCTCCCTGGGGCAACTCTTTTGGCCTTGATTTTCCTAATCCCATCCCTGCAAGGTGGGACAGCAGCTCTATACTCCTCATGGGCCACTTGCTGTTGCTTCCACCTTTTTTACACTTCCTTTTTATGTCCAAGTTCAGTCAGGGCCTCCTGCCACCTTTGCGTGATGGTGTGGACCATTTTTGAGTTTGGAGGAGGTGATCCTTAAATATTAACCTCTGAAAGGCTAGTGGGATCTCAACAAAAACTGTGTCCATATGCAAATGGGGTGAAAAAACTTATGGAGAGACTGTGAAACTAAATTCAGCTTAAAAAGGGCATGTTTACAATTACCCCTTATTATTGCAATTCACAGACCAGTCCTCATCACCAAGTGGGAAAATACTATTTTTCATGCAGTGATGTAGTGTAACACCATAATAAATGTACCTGATCTTTTTTTTTTCCTCAGGTTCAGAATTATATATTATGGACATTGTTTTGAGGGCATACTCTGGGAATAACACCGCTCAGTAAAATCTGCAACAGTATGTAACACTGATGTTACATACCCAGATACTTTCATTATTCTGCCAGGTTGACAAGGTAATTCTTCCTTGTCAATCTCCTTGATTTGCCTTGCCTTTTGGCTACACAGACCTCAGAGGTTCCTAATCCTGCAGCATGACTGAAAAAAATCCTTCTCCAGCCTTTCCCACACTTTTCTACATGAAAAAACACTCCTCTTTAATGTGTTAACTTCAACAGGTTGTAACAGCCGGATTATGAGAGGTGGCTGTATTCAACAGCTTTAAAATAACTTAATCTGCTAACAGACCAGAACTGTCCTCTTCAGGTCTGGACATGGTCTCATTGGTGAAGGGAAGACTTGAGCGCTGTGGCCCAGCTCGGGATCAAGTGACTTGGCAAAGTATTCATGCAGCTCTAACTCCTGCCCCAAACCTATGCATGGTCTTCCCCCATCTCCAGCAAACCCTTCTGTGGGAGAATGGCAGTGGAGTGGAGAGGGCTTTTCCTCTACATGGCTGTTGTCCTCCTCTGGTGAACCGTGTTGAGATAGTTAAATTAGCTTAATGTCTTCCTTTGAAGCAAATGCACCAAATTACTTGCACTGTAGTAAGCAGGTGAGTTGAGGCTGGGAGATTGATATGAAAATAAACCACATCCTTTTGGTCTAGGAATAAAAGAAATATCCTGTCAGGTCAAATGAGCAGCTCTTGAAGAAAGGAGGAGAGGGAGGAGGAAGAGAGAGAGGGACTTCATTGATAATTCAAGATGTCAGTCTCTCTGACAGCTCATGGTGATCCTTGGAAGAGAAACACGGCGAGGCGCAGTCGTGCAAGACCACAGTCTGCCAGTCAGCCAGGGATGCCCAGGAAACATTTTGCCTCCTGTGCAATGATCCTGAGGGCAACACTGGAAGTGTAACATCGAGTCATTATGTTTCAAAATACCAGAAAGATTGCCGTGTCGATCTCTTGGAAATTATGAACTATGAGAAATAAAGTTGGCAATATAATTGATTCAGCAACTCTGCCTTACTTTGAAGTGCTGTCTTCCTGACATGGTTGCATGTTACTTTTTTTCCCACTGGAGCCCTTTCTACATTTCTCCATGCACTTTCAGTCATTTTTAAAGCCTCTCCTTTCACCTTTTCTACTTAAAAAAGAAATGGAATGTGGGAGGAGGAATCTGCATGTGCAAAAGTAGAAAGAGGTGAAAAGTTGTAAATGAGTACAGTCAGATAGTCTAAGCAAAATATTTGTAAATTTGGAATGAAAAAGTGAGTTACCTATTCCTATTCTAGCAACCTGTTTTGCCCACTTGGTGGGATCATCTGTTCTGAAATGCAAACTCAGTACTTATTGCTAAGTCTGCAATTCCAGTACTTAGGCAGATGGGCACTCTGACTCTTAGAAGTGTCATTGTTGTGCTGCCATTATTTTCCCATGGGCAAATCTGGTGTTGCTAGGGTGAGATAACTGATTGCAATGAGGATCTCAGCACTTAACCTGGCTTGCACCAGCTGGTTTAGGCACTGAGGTAGACCAGTACCAGCTCAGTTATAGAGCAAGTTAAAGCAGTCTATGTTAAGTTAGATGCTTATCAGACATGACCTGACCACTTTAAAGCTGCTGCTGGAATGTAGGGGTAAGAATAATGTAATGAACCATTAGGGATATATAAAATTATAATCTTGCCCTTTGAATTCTTTTTTCTTATTTTGACTTCTTTTTTTTCTTTTTTTTTTTTTTAGCTTTCCTCGTAAAAGTTTCAATTTTGTCATATTGTACTATGGTTCTTAGAATTTTTTGACACATCTTCTGCAGTTCATTTTCTACATGAAGGAAAAGTAATAATTCTGTTTTCCCCACTTATTATAAAATAAGACAGTTCTTAACTACTTTAAATTGCCTATAAAGAAGAAGAAAAGGGAAGGGAAGGGAAGGGGAGAGGGAAGGGGAGAGGGAAGGGGAGAGGGAAGGGGAGACGGAAGGGAAGGGAAGGGAAGGGAAGGGAAGGGAAGGGAAGGGAAGGGAAGGGAAGGGAAGGGAAGGGAAGGGAAGGGAAGGGAAGGGAAGGAAAAAGAGAAGAAAAAAGGAAAGGAAAGGAAAGGAAAGGAAAGGAAAGGAAAGGAAAGGAAAGGAAAGGAAAGGAAAGGAAAGGAAAGGAAAGGAAAGGAAAGGAAAGGAAAGGAAAGGAAAGGAAAGGAAAGGAAAGGAAAGGAAAGGAAAGGAAAGGAAAGGAAAGGAAAGGAAAGGAAAGGAAAGGAAAGGAAAGGAAAGGAAAGGAAAGGAAAGGAAAGGAAAGGAAAGGAAAGGAAAGGAAAGGAAAGGAAAGGAAAGGAAAGGAAAGGAAAGGAAAGGAAAGGAAAGGAAAGGAAAGGAAAGGAAAGGAAAGGAAAGGGAAAAGAAGAGAAGAAAAGAGAAAAGAAAAGAAAAGAAAAGAAAAGAAAAGAAAAGAAAAGAAAAGAAAAGAAAAGAAAAGAAAAGAAAAGAAAAGAAAAGAAAAGAAAAGAAAAGAAAAGAAAAGAAAAGAAAAGAAAAGAAAAAAGAAAAGGGAAAAGAGGAAAGGGGAGGGGGAAGGGGAAGAGGAAGAGGAAGGGGAAGGGGAAGGGGAAGGAAAGAAGAAATCCTTTAATAGCTAATTGCTTTCCAGTAAGTACTGGAGAAATTAATGTGAATCTGTCAGAAACACTGTGCTTTTGGTAACATTTGATATTCCATTAAGTTAAAGATAATGAAGATCCTTCTTGTTTACAAAAGGGCTTTTAAATCTGTTATATGCGTGCCTTTTACTTTCTGCATGTATTTTATGTGTTGATTGATTCCCTTTGGTATCAGTTCAATTTATCCATTTTATAAATGGCAAGAACTTCCTTTTTTGTGAAGTGTGGTGAGGTTTGGAGTAACTCACCCAATGTTAATGATGTAAAGTCTTCTTTTCTCCTTGAAATGCAGAGAACTACTGTGGTGCTGAGCGGCATTAGCAGGGGGGAGCAGGATAGACGTTGTACTCAAAGCTGGCCATATAATGTGTTAGGCTTTGCAGCGGGAAGGAAATGGCTTTTTGGGAGTAAGGCAGGGTAATATGCAATAACTAAGGTATTTTAGCAGTCCCATTAAAAATTAGCAAGAGAGAGAAGGCTCTGCACTTCTTGTTCACCACCAAAGCTGTCAAGAGATGAGGTTATGTTGCTGTCTTCTTTTAACTTTCACATGATGTAAGCTTCAATGTCCTGCCTTGTCCTTACAATGGAAGTGATAAAGTCCAGGATATTGTCTCCTCCAGCCACGCTGTATTTGGCAGACTAGGGTGATTTTGCAGACATGCCACAGAATTACTTTTTCTGGAGGTTAACAAATGCTTCCTCACTGGGGATCTGCAGCACCCACCACCACTGCTACACAGTCTAAGAACAAACAAAGCAGTTTTAAAGTCCTTGAGTTTTAATTGTTTTAAGAGTGGCCACAGAAAGGCTGGAGATCTACGAGGGGAATGGAGTGAAAGAAGAAAAGTGGGGGAATATTAGTTTTCTGTTAATTCATTTATTTTTGCTGATTTTTTTAATGTTGTCTTAAATCAGTATTTATGCCATCCTATTAGATCTGTGTCTACTTTCAGACACATGCACATAGTGACATGAAATGCTCTTAGAGCCTGAGTACTTTCCCTTCACTATCCTTGTCTGTAAAAATTGAGGAGCTAGCCAAGCTGCTGGGAAGGAGTTCACACCACCTCCCTGCACACAAGCCTGTTAACTGGTGTCCACTGCAATTCAAAACAGCTCTTTGCAGACCTGAATGCAAAAGGGAGCTTCCCTTCCTGAAATTAATATGTCATTGTGGCACTAATACTGCGTTGCCAGTCTCTTGGTTACCCCGTCTTTCAAACAAACTAAGCACTGCCAGTACAGCACAGGTGCTGGGGAGGCATCTGTGGAGCTGATCATTCTGGGGACTTTAGTTTGTATATGAGTTTGCTGCTGAATGGTTGGTGCTGGACAAGAAAGGGGGTGAAGGAGAGGACTGTAGTGGTATACCCCTTCCTGGGATAGCAGGCTAGTTGTAGTTGCACTTGATCACCCACAATTGTGAAGACCTAATGGTGAAAAATGGTACTTTATTTTTTCTGGGCTCTTGCTGCATCCACATTCAGTTAACTTGTTAAGACCTACCTTGACACTTAGGAGGTAATTGGGCATTGCAAAGGAGCACTGATTGTATAGGTAACAAGTGTGTCAGATGGAAGTAAATGGAAGAGGAGCACTTCTAACTTGCTGTTGTAATTACTGCATTGATGACAGATTTTGGTGGGTTATTAAAGTCAAAGAAATATCTGGGTACAAGAAAGGTAGCCTTCGTTTGTACATATTTGTTTTCATTACCAACTTCTACTGAGGCAGTAGAAAACTCAAACAAACAGATTATCGCCTCAAATGTATGAAAAAGAATACAGAGACTTGGTTGAGGTCATAACAATCAGTTCATTTTCCTCTGAGACCCCCATGGAGAAAAGCAAACAAATAACACAGGGACCTGAGAACCTCTGAAGAACCATTTTGCATATATACCTCATTTAATACTAGTTGTAATCTGGTTTTTGATGTTCACTAAGATCTTTTATAGGAAAGTAGAAGAAAGAAAACAGGAATTCTGCCAAAAGAGGTTTTATTAAATCAATCCTGAGCATATTCAGATGCACTGAAAGGGGAGAGAACAATAAATACAGAGAGCCAATTACATGTGCCTTCAATTTACTATGTTTAATTTCACTGAGTGGCCCAGCTGCCTTAGCAACTCAGCTGTAGCTATGAAATTGCCTTAAGGTCTGCACACTAACATATTTGATTTCAGCATGGCTCTGTTTGGCATACCACCTTGCAATATTCTGGAATATGTAAATGAAAACATGAATGAGTTTCATTTTTCCAGCCTCATTTCAATGAGTTTACAGCAGAGGTCTGAAAACATGAAACTGAACCCTCTGTAGTAATTTAATACCCATGTTTTCTTTGAACAATGTCTTAAAGCAGCTTGTTATTTTTCTTGGTTAACTTTTATTGCAATTTTGTTCTCTTTGTTGTCAGCCTATATTTCTTGGGGCTGTGACAATGAGTTAAACCAAATGTGCTGAAAATATCTGCTCCAAAAGTGAACACACTCTTTCACTGAAAATTCAGTGCAGGTCCTCTTGCTCTTATTGCTTGTCAGATTTTCTGGGAAAGCAGTGGTGAGATTTAATTCATAGGGTGACATAATTATTCCCTTGAATTGCTCTCAGCCGGCTTTTGCAGTCCTTCATCAAACAGGGCCACCTTGGTGCACTGTTAATGCAAAAAGCCAAGGACTATGCAGACTGTTTTTAATCAAAATGTCTAAAATATCAAAAAAATTCTCTATTTGTTTACTAATAGAATGCTTTCAGAAGTTCCATGGAATCATCTACGACTCAGTGAGATGGGATAATAATTTTTTTTTGTTTTGCCTTGTTTTTATTTATAAACAATCATTTCTTTTACTTGATGTCACATTGGGATTTTGCTGTAAACAAAGTTGATAAGAAACAAATCTAACCTTTCACAGTATGGTCCCTAATTCTGCATGGCAGATAATTACAGATGTTTCCCAAATGAGTGTCAGAAAGTATATCTGAGAACATCTCATGTAGCTGGGAGGTATGAACTAAGCTGGTAATAATAAACTAAAACTGAGATCAAGCAAGAAAGTGGGAGCATTAAAAAAACATAAATCACATCTTGACATTTCTTCAGAACATTCTTGTATGTTCACCAGACATTATCACAGGGGGGAATCCTTCCCCATCTGAAAGTCTTGGCTGAAAACTTATAACACAAGTGAGGAATAAAATCCCCAACTCCCTCCTGCAGTTCAGGACTTTAAACAATTCCAAACTGTAGGATGAAGCCTTCTCAGTGAATGATTATCTACAAATCTCCCTCCTCTGTGGCTGTTGCACCTTAATGCTGAGGCTACTGGCCTGACTGCTGCTTCCCTAGATTCTATTTAATTGTTTTCATTTTTGTTATTGGTTGGTTGGTTTGATTTTTTCTTCCCCTACAGCACTTCTAAAGCCAAATAGCTGACCTGGCAGTAATTAATTCGGTTTACCTATACCATCAGTATTTGTCCAAAACATGTTTCCTGAAAACTGTAGTGGAAGCCTATATTGAGTGCTTGCTGTTGCAGCAGAGTAGCAATATATGAATTCTTCCTGGTCTCTACATCTCTGAGTTTTTTAAAATTAATGGTGGGGGTGGAGGTATAAAAAGAAAATGAGCGAAAATTATTTTGCTATGTTTTGTTTCAAAATCCATTTGTGGGTTGCTTTTTTTTTTAAATAATCCTACTTGCTAAAGTCTCTTTGATCTCATAGTTCTACTGGCAGAATTTATAAAAGCTGAAGACTCCAGGTCATTAGCAGACTTACAGCTTTCCACCTCCCATAAAACTATGGTCTTTCATCTGAGTTTTCTTAGGCTGGGTTTGCTCCATGAAGCTGAACACATCCTGCTTCTCCAATCAGTGAACACCAAGCATGAAAATGCCTTGAATCGTAGAAGGAAACTTTTGTCCACAGTGAAGCAGATAATTTGAACACTTATTATGCTGAAAATACTACGTCCTTGATAATAGCAGTCTCAATGAAATAAGCTACTTTCCTTTTCATTGGCCTTTCTATTTTCTGCGTGATAGGTTTGTCTAAGCATGACGTATCTGTTTGGAATATACAAGGAGAGAAATTGTTTTCACTGTTGCATACCTAAAAAACAATTACATTTACTCACACTGTAGAAAAACTTTTCATGTTTTAAGCAGAGACCAAGTATGGGACCAATTTGGGACCATTGGGACCAATGCTGGTCCCAAAGACATGTATTAGGGAAAATTAGGAGAAACTGAAAAGGACAGCTAGAATGAAAGTATCACTTCAGCCTTGGTTGCTGTCATCTGCTTTAGAACAGTAAAATGATGTGCAGAAAAGAACAATAAATATATATGTTTTAATTTATCTGTAGGAGAGCTACTCTTCAGCAGGCTGTTGTACTTATGTCAATGCAGTTCATTGTATAACAAAGAACAATAGCTGTACTTTCACAGAATCATAGATACTGTAAAGGATGAACAAGACCTGTGTTATTAGGATTTTAATCATTATGTGGCTATGGGGTTTTCACCTGCAGTAAACAGAAACTGGAACATTATCAACCTCCTGGGTCTGAGGACATGCATTGTGATTAACTTAAAATGAAGAAAACTTCCTATGATGAACTGTTTCTTTTCTTTTTGAATTATGTTTAATATTGCATAAAGTCGTGTTCTGTGGTTCAAAGTGTGTTATAAGACTATAATGCATTCTGACAAGTGTATTTTCTTCTGTTGAAGTGCTGCTGGGTGCATTGTCTTTGTCTTTATTAAAATTTCTTGTGTTATGTGCTGTTCTTGAGGAATAGTTCATGACACTGTTTTTGTCCAAAATATTTAAATGAAATGAAAATTATGATTAAAAAGTGCCTAGGCTGCTTGAAAACAGCAATGGCAGAAACATTGTGTGGTTGAGGTTGGAAGGAACCTCTGGAGATCATGTAGTCCAAAGCAGCATCAGCAGGTTGCTCAAGGTTGTGTCCCATCAGGTTTTTCATATCTCCGTAGGTGCAAACTCCTCAACCTCTCTGGGCAACTTGTGCCGGTGTTCAGCCACATTCACAGTAAAAAAAGTGTTTTCTCATGTTTAAGCAGCTTTTCCTATATTTCAATTTGTGTGTCCATTGCCTGTTTCTTGCCAGTAGGTACCACTGAGAAGAGTCTGGCTCCCTCATTTTCATTCTTCCTATCAGGTATTTATACACATGTGTAAGATCCTCCTAAGCCTTCTTTTCTCTAGGTTGAATAGTTCCGGTTCTTTCACCTCCCCTCATGTGAAAGATGCTCCAGATCCTTAATCATATTCATGGCCCATCACTGGACTCTTCTCAGTTCAGCCCATTGTCTAGTTTGTGCTTCAAAAGTTGATCTCTGAGGATGTTATGGCAGACACTGTCAAAAGCCTTACTGAAGTCCAGATAAAGAACATTCAGTGCTCTTATGTTGTCCACCAAGCCAGTCATCCTATTGTAGAAGGCTGTCAGATTGGTCAGGGATGATTTCTCTGACTACTCCCAATCACCTGTTTTCCTTCATGAGTTTGGAGTGACACAGGAGTGACACTTGCTTTCTTCCAGTCCTCAGGAACCACCTGCCTCCTCTGATCCCCCAATCACTATTGCCTTTCAAAGAGGATCAATGCCTCAGTGACATCAGCCGACTCCCCAAGCAGTTGTGGGTGCACCCCATTCATGGGCTCATATATAAAAATGTCTAATCTGTTTGTATGTTCCCTAACCTGACCCTGTTACATCAAGACTAAGTCTTCCTTGCTCTAGACTTCGCCACTGGTTTTCGACATGGGATTCCTGAAAGCAAATCTGTGAAGGCGTAGGCAAAGAAGGCATGGAGTACCTTGAGCTTTTCCATGTCCTCTGTCACCATGTCCCCTGCTGCATTCAGCAATGGGCCCACATTTTCCTTCATCTTCCTTATGGTGCTGATATACCTGTACAAACCCTTGTTGCCTTTCACATTGATTGTCAGGATAAAGCCCAGGTGGCTTTAGTTTTCCTAGCCCCATTCCTGCACTGCCTACTTATTTCTCCTGGTCACCTGTCCCTGCTTCTAGCTCCTTTTTGCTTCCTTGTTACGTTTGAGTCTGGTCAGGAATTCCTCATTCATCTCTGTAGACCTCCTGCTACTTTTGCTTGATTTCTTGCTCATGGGGCTCTTGAGCTTGGATGAAGCGATCCTTGAAAACTAATTCTTTCTGAACCATCTGTTCTCTGTGACTACTTGCCATGGGATTCTTCCAAGCAGGTCCCTGAACAGGCCAAAGATTGTTCTCTTGAAGTCCAGGGTTGTGATCCTGCTATTTGCCTTGTTGTCTTGTTCCAGGTTCCTGAAGTGCAGCCTCCCTGGGTTGCTGCAGTTCATGCTGCCGTTACATCCCTTACCAGTTCTCCTTATTTGTAAATACAAGGTCCAACAGAGCACCTTCCCTCACCCACTCCTCAGTCACGTGTCTTAGGAAGTTATTGATCAGTTAACTTCAGATACCTCCAGGACTGCCTGTGTCCTGCTGTGTTGTCTCTGCAGCAGATTATCTGGGTGGTTCAAGTCCCCCATGAGCACCAGGGTCTTCTTCCAACTGGCTGAAGAAGCCTTATGTACTTCTCCCTGACCAGTTGGTCTGTAGCAGTCATCCACCGCAATGCTGCACACACTGGTTTGCCCTCTAATCTTGACCCATAAACTCCAAGCCATCCGATAACCTGTCCCAGACAGAGCTCCATGTGTTCCTGCTGCTCTCCCACATTCAGAGCAACTCCCACTTCTTGCAGTCCCAGCCTATCCTTTACAAAGGGCCTGTACTGATCCACTGCAGCACTCCAACCATGTGGGTTTTTCCACTGTGCTTCTGTAATCCCAGTGAGTCTGTACCCTCACAGTGACACACAGACCTCCAGTTCCTCCTGTTTGTTCCCCATCCTGCCTGCACTGCAGAGACGCACCTGGTCACACTGATTTCTCAGATAAATTGTGAGAGCTTCCCTCACAATACTCCATAATTATTGTGAAAAAACAGTGAAACAAATTAAAAACTGATTTGTTTTTAATTTAGTCTAGAGGATCACTCCTGGATTTTACTTATTGATATGTATTCCAAATGATGCTTTGAAAGTCATGCAAGTTATTTAATGGATATTAATTAAGCTTTCTCTTTGTCTAGGTAGAAGATAATCAATTAATCATAAGAGAAGTAGCTGTGCCTGCTTGACAGCCTTCAGGGGAAATGAATTTTGACAATTATATATGTAATATATATATACATGTATTTTTACCCATAACACAGACATGTCACGTAATCACAGAATGATTGAGGTTGGAAGGAACCTCCGGAGGTCATCTGCTCCAATCCTCTGCTCAAGCATGGGAACCTAGAGCTATATACACATAAAAGTATTTGCATATCTTTGTTCTGGCTTCTGATGAAGCTACTACTTACATGGCAATTGCACTTAAATTGGAGAAATGAGTGATCAGGAATGAATGCACTTGAGCAGATTATGACTAAAATTCTTATTCTACAGAAAACCTACTAGCAACATTAGGGAAACAAATCATTAGCATAGTGATAGAAACAGGAATAATATCTTGGTATAAAGTGATTTACATAAAATGTCACCCAGACTGCTGACAGATTTAACTTGTGTCTTTGATTTTTCCTGAGTAATGTACTTCCCATTGCAGGAATGGAAAGTACATCATGACTCCCTGAAGAATAAAAAAGACAATAAAGAGCATAGCCAATGAATAAACGAGACAAAGAATTATTTTCCAGTGACTTCTGTAGAAGTTCCTTTACATTCATGGAAATCTTTCATCTGCTGAGTTCAAGATCTTAATTTCAAGGAGATCCAGCAGCTATAGCAAATGTTAGACAAATACAGAATACAGATTTGGTAGCAAATGATTATGAAACCTATGTATCTAACTGGAGTGATGGAAACATAAGGAATTTTTTCATCTGGAATTTACTATAAGTAAAGCTCTAAAGAAAATGAAAAATGTGAGAGTAAGTTGTATGATACAAAAGGCACAATATATGTCTTTGAAATAAAAATCTGAAGTCAGAGACAAAATCACCATCCTTTTGGGACAGTTAGGAGCAGACTGAGATTTACAAATTCCCTGGAAACAACTTTTTCAGGCCTTGCATTCCCTTGTAATATAATAAGCTTCCTCAATCAAGTTCAGTATCTGCCAGGGTCTAGGTTTGTGCTTGGGCAGAGAAACCTTAGATGCTGGGAAAACAACTAGATACCTTCTGTACTGGTTCTTGGAAGGTGGTACTCAATTATCCAAAATACTTCCATTGAAAGCTCCCAGGAAAAGCTACAGAAAGTTCCTTTAAAGCTGCATGACTGCAAATGAGAGGGCAAATGTCATTCAGCATCAGTGAGTACAAAGTAGTACATGCAGAAAAAAACTAGCCTTATCTTCACTTCATAACATGCTCTAATTATGTGTTACATTTAAGAAAGAAACAGTAGGTCCATTATGAATGGTTTTCTAAGGACCAGATTAAGAGAACAAAGAGAGCATCGGGCTTTCTTGGGAAAGGAGAAGAGAACAATTAAGTGAAGAATATCATGGCGTTGTATACACCTACAGGTCTTACAAGCCTAGGGCAAAACCTTCAGTCAGCAGGCTGTGGAGGGAAAGAGTACAGAAGAGTTTGGAATACTGCTCAGGAAAAGTAATGGAGGACAGCTATGTTAAGTATTAAGTGTCTGGATGTATCTGTAATTTCACGACTGTTACAACCTTGGAAAATATACCTTATGCCTCTCCACTTAAGCCACATTTTTTAGGCTTTTTCCCAGAAGTCATGGTGGTCAGAGGCAGGGTACAATAAAAAAGCTCATGTGTTCCTACTCACAATATCTCCAGAACTATTTTACCACACATACCACATCATCAGCCCACTTTTTCTCCTTTTCTCCAGGATACAAGGTCTGTAGGTTGTCCTGGAGGGACAGGCACACTTGCCTTCTCCATTCTGTCAAAAATGAGGTGAGGGACTAGAAACATACCTGTGAAGAACTCCTATTTTCTGCAGAAGAAAAAGGAAGAGCAGAAAGTTTAGAAAGCACAGCAAAACATAAACCAGTACATCAACCATATATAATGACGAACATATGAGGAAAATATCTATTATCACTTTAATAGGTTCTTGTGACGACAAAAAAGATGAGATTTCAAGCTTTTTTATTTGGGAAGGCCATTTCCTTCCATGGCTTCCAAGCTGTTAGTTTACAAATTCTTTCCCTAAAATGCCACATTTGTTTCTGAAATAGCTTTGATGTGGAACACTGTCTGGTTGGGTTTTTCTGTATTATAGTAGAGTGCTTCATTTAAGGTATTTGCATCTTTTGATGTACTGTGATTTTGCATAATTTTATTATACTCCTATTTTATTAGGAGTAAAACCATGGAATTAAAAAAAAAAAAAAACAAACTTTGTGAGTGCATCTGACTGCTAATGTTGTCTTTGGAAGTTATTGGTATTTTGAATACAATATCATGACTGCAATGTTCTGCAATACGGATTTGTATTAAAATTGTATACATTGAGTGCCATAAAGCAAATGAAGGCTTGATCCACTTCAATGCAGCTTTTAATATTGTAATTGAAGAAGCAATTTTCTGACCTGCTCATCTGAAAAACAAAAACCAAAAATATGCTGTTTGGGGCACTGGAGTACTTAATAAAATACAACAAATACCTAAGTGAATGTTCTGCAAAGGACATGGTGAAACAGTTCTTCAAATGCAGCAGACCTTGCAGAGGGAATGATTTTTTAAGTTCTTTAAAGTGTAGTTCTGTTTGAATAATAACCAGAAGGATTAGCAACTGCTTAATAAGTTAGAGCAAAAGTGTAGTGAAAATAAAATAAAATAGTTGCAGTTCCCCATGTCTGTGGCGTCCTTGCTAGCATTTCGATATTTCATTCCTATTTCACACTACACAGTCCTAAAAAATGAAAAACAAGTTCTACAGTACATAGCCTTTGCAATACATAAAGGACAGAAAAATCCCCCCAAACTGCTACCAAAACCTTAACACTCTGAAATTCTTTAAAAATGTATTTTCCTGGCAAAACACTCAGTTGGTGTTTCATTGTTGTTCTTTTTACTCCAAAGTCATATACTGCATATGAATACCTCTTAGAACAAAATTATGTCCCCAGGAAATTGCCATTCTTCTCCATGAAGGAAAGTCCCACTTATTTAGCATACATATTACTCCTTTACACCGTCTATGTGTTTGGGGCATCTGCACCGGGAAATCCCAGTACCTCCTGAGCAGGAGTACCTCCTGAGCAGAGGAAAAAAAATGTAAAGGCAATGCTTAGCGAAAATGAAAGATGTGCTGAGGGTAGATCTAGTACTTATTTTTTAAGTCTCTAACCCTTTAGATATCCAGTTTATATCTTACATTATGTCTTGTGATGAGCTGCATCCCATATATAGCAGCTTTGTACAGATTTGGCAACAACTCTCTGAAACAAGTGGTTCTGGCACCCCACGGCTCTGCAGCAGGATGCTAATCCACCAAGGCAGACAGTGCACTCACTTTCAAGAATCTTAGCATCTAGAGTAAGCAGCACGATTTCACACTGTTAGAAAGGAAGTTGTTTTCCGCACATGAAATCAGGTCATTTTCTATACCTGCACTTGCACTTGGCTGTATATACAGCAATAGCCTGATAACAGAGATACTGAAATCTACCAACCTGGAAATAAAGCAAAACTCCTTGAAGTGCTGGGGTTAGTGTTACATATGAATAAATAAAATTTAACTGAGAAAAAAATTTTAGCAAGATGCCATTTCTACAGCTGAAAAAGTCTTTAGTTGTAAGAAAGTGACAGATGTTGGAGATCTAGTCTTAACATTGATTTAGAACACAAAATTATACAGAATAATTATGTGCAGTTTCATAAATATTTAAATGTTCAAGTGCAGTAGTATTTCCTGTCTATAATTTTGCCAAATAAATTAATATAAAATATATAAAAATACAGTGTATAGTCCTTGGCTGGCTTCCTAGTGAAAATCGTGGGCCTTTGAAGCATTGTAAATTCTTATACTTGGGAAAAGCAGTTATTGTTTTGAGACCCTTACAGTAATGCCAAACTGGGCCAATTTATTGTGAATTTCACCACATTTGATGGGTTTTCTTCCTTCAGCTGCCATTCATGGATTCATGAATATGACAGACTTGGAAACGAATTAAGAAATTAGGTTTGCAGACAACAAAAAGAGCAACAAATATACATGAAACACTGAGTTTGACAATCCTGCCTTCTAAAGCTAGATCAGATCTTTTGCTATATAAATCATCAGTTCTCAGTGAAATCGTTGTGAAATTATTCCCACTCCCAGTGAAATGAGAAAAGTGAACATCTGTGAAAAGTTGGTTTTCTTTTCTTGTCTTCATTAGTGCAGTATGTTGTGCCACTTTTTCTTCTGCTTCATCCTAAGTTGTTCATGTTCAATGTTCCACAAGAAACAGATCTTGCTGTAACATCCAGCTTGCATTTGGTAAACATAGAGAATAGTTTACATGGTCGCCTGTTTATGAAAAATATTAGTTAATTGTTATCGTACATTTAACTGGTGTTTAAGCAGAGGCTGGAGCATGAAGATTTAACAAGGCTAGCGCAAGCATTGAAAGGCCTGAAATTTGTACACCCTGACCTTGAATGTTTGCAGGAATGGGGCACCTGCCACCTCTCTGAGCAACCTGTGCCAGTGATCCACCACCTTCGTTGTAAAACATTTCTTCCTTGTAACTACTGTAAATTTGCCCTCTTTTAGTTTAAAACCATTACCCCTTTTCCTATCACTACAGGCCCTGCTATAAAGTTTGTCCCCATCTTTCTTATAGGCCCCCTTTAAGCACTGGAAGGCTGCAATAAGGTCTCCCCGGAACCTTCTCTTCTGCAGGCTGAACTACTGCAACTCTCCCAGCCTGCCCTCACAGCAGAGCTGTTCCAGCCCTCTGATCATTTCTGTGTGCCTCCTATGGACCCTCTCCAACAGGTCCACGTTTTTTCTGTGCTGAGGGCTCCAGAGCTGGGGATCGCAGGTGGGATCTCACCAGAGCGGAGTAGAGGGGCAGAATCACCTCCTTTGGCCATCTGAGCACGCTTCTTTTGATGCAGCCCAGACTGTTGCCCCGTTACCAGTTTGTTAATTCCTCACCCTTTCCCCATTACTCGTAGTGCTCCTACTCTGAAGGCTAGTATTTGCTCCTCCAGTACCCACCTTGCAGTTCATTCACTTGAGAGGTGTGGGAAAAGACACTGCCAGTGAAGACTGAGGCAAAGAAGTCATTCAGTACCTTAATCCAGGCCCCAGGGAGGCAGCAGACTTCCTTAAGAGGAGGGTCTGTCCGACATATTGGACCTTCAGTTCACCTCAGAAAGGAGTCGCCTACAACTATAACCCGTCCGTTCTTCCTCGGGAGGGTGGTCATGATATGGGGGGTAGGCCTATCTGACCTTGGCCTTTAACCTTTAGTGTACATGGACCATCATCCACATCATCCATGGTCTGGCCTTCCACATCCGGAGCCTGTTGTACACTCGTACCTGTTGTACAGAGGCACTTGGGAAGGCAAGATGGGCAAGGAGGGGGCTTGTCTGCTGCCCTGAGAGTGGACTTGCCTCCACTTGCACCTTTCCTTTAAGCTACTGCCTTCAGCCTGGCAGGAGGAGGATACAGGACTCCCTTGATCTTGTTTTTTTTCTGGTTCCTGTTTTTGTCTCAGGGAGGGCAGAGCATTGTTCCACCAGTCTCTCTCTTTCTCAGACTCCCTGATGCTCCTTCCTATGTCCTCTCTGCCACCAGGCTGAGCAGGTTATCCACCTGATCACACAGCTGTTCTAACTACTGCCATCGGTTACCAGTGAGAGGCTCTGGCACTCCCTGCAGCCTGGGACCTGGAAGGCCGCGTGTTTTTGTGGGAGGTCTGTCAGTTTTTTTCATGGGTTGCCACACCCGTGTTGGTGGGCATGGCTTTTTGCCAGGTGGGTACCAGAGCTAAGCTCCTTCTGAGAGCGTGATGACCACCAACAGAACTCACCTCTTGAGCTGGCTGGGCAACTATGACCTTCCTGCACGCCCGTCCCTGTGAACTGCTGCGTCGGGCTCAGTTTGCCCACTCTGTTGGCAGCATTCCTGGCCGCTAGCACTCCCCAGGCTGCTTTTTATAGACGTGGGGGTGGCCACTGTTTTTCTGGCGAAGCCCAGGCTTCATCAGCATCTCCTGTGAGAGATGTAAGCTCCTGGCGGGTCTCTCCACTGCCCTGGCGTTTGCTTAGGAAAACCCTCTGTGCTGAGATCTGCCCCTCCACTGCAGGTCGGGCCAGCTCCCCAGCAGCTCCCTTCCCTTCTTATTCTCATTTTTGCCTCATAAAGCTTTGCGCATTATAGATTCCATACCATAATGTAAGAAGGCAAATTCTCTCCTGGCTCAGTGGAGCTGCTCAAAACCTGAGAACCAAGTGTTTTGTGCTATTTAAGGAAGGAACTTTATCACAGTTTGGTTTCTATATGAAGTAAAACAACAGCTGCAGTGTGTTACAGTACTGATATCTTCACCAGTAAAGTGTCTAATCTGAAGTAACACAATATTGATTTTCTTCTTACTACTATATTAATTTTCTCCTTATTTGTATATGCATATAGTAAATCAGAGTCAAACAAATAATTGCTAAAGACTTTTTATCATGCCATTCATATACTTCGAAGCAGCTAGGGTAGATTTCTGTGTATGTGTTGAGGATGATTTACAGTGTTTGAAAGGACATTGCAAATAATTTCCAAATAAGTTCCCCAAGCTCCATCTAACATCCAAAAAGTGACATATCCAGGCATGTTCGTGTTAACATATTATAGCTTGCCAGCTACAGGAACTGCTGTGAAAAATCCCTGTATTATCAAAATCCAGGTCAAGATGGTTTTATAATCTCAAAAGGAATAGCCCATTGACCTAAATCTAACAGCTTAGTAGCAACATAATATCCTGAATGTTTAAGATACCTTGGATTTTAAGGAGAATTAAGGTCTTTCTACCAATCTTATGTATTTTCCAATTTCAAACTGGCAGAGAAAACACTTCATTTTCCAATGGAAGAGCAAGACTATATGAGGTAAATAATGACAACAACAAAAAGACCTTTTGTGTCAAGAGACTGACCAGTCCTAGAGAGGGAAATGAGATAATCTATTTTTGTTAAAATCAGAGAGTTCCATTTGTGGTAAAGAAATTATTAAATGGAATAATCAATGACAGTGCTTCAGTCACCCTTGTTCGTGCACATGTACATTTGTTAGTCTTTGAAAGAGAGAGTG
Organism: Phaethon aethereus; assembly: GCF_964289735.1. NCBI lineage: Eukaryota > Metazoa > Chordata > Aves > Phaethontiformes > Phaethontidae > Phaethon > Phaethon aethereus. The sequence continues at coordinate 53,449,516 of NC_138577.1, read as the reverse complement.
TTAGGTCTGAGAACAATGTGAAATCTTCATATGGCTATCTCAGGACAGCTAGAAATTATTATAATAAATTACATCCATGTGTTTTTTTGCCCAGTTTGGGCAAAATCCGACAATTCGGTTGCAGTGATTTGGGAGCAGAACAAGGAATAAGTTTCCTTTTCTCTTTCACCCCACAAAATGCCAAAACCCAAAACATGAAGTGCTTATTTTGCACTTGAGGCTGCTGGTGAAGAAGATGGGAAAATCATCCTGTAGCGTCAAGGATTTGTGACTAATAATCTCACTTACAGACTCTGCTCCTCCTTCCTACTGCACGGTGTGTGAACAACAAAACAGAGACCACGCACTGCTCATTTTGGAGCAGCAGTGGGGACTGATGGTGTATGGGTTGCCCTCTGCTATGCTATGACCCTGCTGTCCCTCTGCATGGGCATCCACCCTTCTGGTCACTTGTTGCTCTTCTCTTCTGGTATTTTATTTGTTCTGAGGGGGTTATGCGTTGTTATAATATATAGTTAACAGATGCGAAAAGAGCAGAAACTATTAAGATCTGAAGCATCAGATTTTGTATTTGAAACATGGTTAGAGAATTCAAAATGGCGAGAATGTTAGCAAATATTTCTTTTCTGCATCCCTTGTAGTAAAATAACTCGTGTGGAGGAAAAGTCTATTTGGTTGTTATCTCTGATAAAGCTAGCTCTCACTAAAGGCAGCTACTTAGGATTTAACTCCAAACATCTTAATTTAAAGTTGAAGCAAATACCTAAGCAGCAGTGCTTATCTGAGTGTGTGTGTGTGTACGGATTTGATACTCTGCTATAAACTTTGTTTCTGAGACCTGGTTTCCACTTAAATAAGCTGAAGGGGACAATTCCAGGGAAAGCTGTCCATTATTTCACTGAACATATATTCAAGCAAGTGACAAAGAGGAGCTCCATTTTAATAGAGCGATGCCAAAAGAGAAAGAAGATATCATGATTACAGAAAAAGCAAACTGTTTTTATGTTACAGTCTATAGGACGTGAAACAGATGCCTGGCACACAGGTCTTCTGCCATTGTTTTTCACTTTGGCCTTGGTTGTTTCTGTAGCTCCCAAGCAGCGAGCAATGCTCTCATATGATAGGGTGGCATTCGGCACCAGTAGGAGTAGCACACTCTACCCTGTATGGAGTTAAAGCACTGAGTAATCAATATTTTTCTGTATCACTGCTAACTTGTGCTAGCACCAAGCGGAGAACATGTCCCTCAAGTTAATATGCTGAAATGGAATTCTGGTGGTGCCTTGATAAATATGAAAAAATAAATCCATGGATGAGACTGTATCATTAGGCTGCAGTTCTCCAGTCAGCAGAGTCACCCAGTGACAATACTTTCAATGAAGCAATCTTCATTCTGATATTTCGTGGCTTTCACACAGCATTTATCTTTAGCCTAATAAAATTATTTCCAAATAAAAAGTCAGTTTCTGTATTGAGTAACAGTAGCATGGACCAAGCTCCAAAGTTTAAAACAAAGTCTATCCAAATTTTATGAAGCTGTCCAATGTATTTATGCAGTAGACTAAGGAAATATTTAGATAAAAGGAGTATATCGCACCTCTTGAAAATGAAAGTAACAGCTTTCTCAAAAAAAAAAAAAAAAGAAGAAAAGAAAAGAATCAAGCCATTTTAAATAAAAGCAAGATGGAAATTTAGATCAAGCTGGTGACTGTATGGAGATTACAATTCTTTGATATTTTCAGCAAGAAAGCAAAATTCGTGATCAAATATCTTCTGTCTACATAGAGGGGGTTGGTCTACATATCTGCATATGGAGGTGAATGGGACATATTCACAGTAAGGCAAAATTATACCAACTAACACTGTTTAATTGTCAAAGATATCAACATCTTTTTCACAAATTTTGATTTTGTGTTTGTTGTTTGGATTTTGTCTTTTCTTTCATTTCCCTCTGAACACTTTGCTAACTTTTCAACAGTAATCATATTTAACCCAAGAAGGATGTGGAGATTAAAATATCTTTATTGTTCTACCGGATGGTATCAATGTACATATATAATAAAAAAGAACTAAAAAAGAAAATCAGGGGAGATTTTTTAGCTTCTTTACCACCCAATAACACCTAAACAAAAATTTTATTAATCTCTTTGTATTTATTAGATATGCAAAATAAGAGAACAGATAGCTTAATGATTGCAGTAATATATATAAAAGGCATTTTAATGGTGCCCCTTAGCGATCCTAAAAGGCAACAGGCTGAGTCTTGGTTTTCATTTCAAGATGATTAATTTTATGTAAAATGTCAACTTTTTTACCATTTGATCTGTTTTATGTGGAGTCTCTAAGTAACATATTTTAAATTATCCTTTGGCCATTTACATGAAAAATTAATACAATTTGACAGAAAGTAAACCTCAGAGAGAAAAGAATTCAGATTTGGGCTAATTGTACCAAATATCATGAAAGTCAGATACATGGATTTAATATTTCCTATGAAAGTGAAAAAGAAAGAAACATTTTCCTTAAAGTAGAACAAAATCCACTGTAGGTCAGAGGTCTGACCCATCTACATTGACAGGAAAATTTCTGTCAGCATTCAGAACAATATGGTAAAATAAGGAATTTATGTTCTTCCTTTTCACTTTGTTTTCTGAGGTAGACATTTATTTAACATGAAATAGTAGTTAAGGCCATGTTACCACTCAACATGCAACCAGTCACTGGAACACCAAGTTCTAAAACTCTTCTAGGAAGAAGGGTTTGACTTAACATCAAGCATCGGCTCTTTTCTACAACACTACATAATCATGCAAAATATATTTAAAGCTTTGCACTGACTGATCTTTGATTTTTGGTTTGTGTTTTGTTTTTTTTTTTTTTATTACAGATGCCCAGAACTGCAATGTTGAAACACAATATACAATATTGAAAGTGAAGAAAATTATATTTTACCCATCTTTGAGGATTAAAATCTTAAATAACAGAAGATTAGCATAATAACAAATCAGTATTAACTCTCAGCTACACCATGTTACCTGTGACATCGTAATTAGAGACCATGACACCTGTAGACGTTTCCAGCTAAGTGTTCAATATCCTTCCTTCTACCAAAATAAGCACATCCTAAGAGGCATTTGGCATTTCCAAGCCCAGGACTTTGATTTTCACATTTTGTCCAGTCTTTGAACTGAAACCTTGTTTCTGCAAGAGAAATTACATGCCGTTCTGCCTTTAAGAAGCTGAGTTACATATTTATGTATTTCTACACATTGTACAAAAAGGTACATTGTACATATACATATGTCACATGTGTATACATGTGAAAAATGTGTGAGGATAATTGCTCTGATTCTCTCTACATTATAGTTTTCTTGGCACAATGTGTAAAAATGTGTCTTAATTGTTACTGATTGTTTTGTGTATGTTTCTGATTTTAGACACTGTCTTTGGATTTAAGAAACATTTCCTATAATTATTAGCTATACTTTTTAGTTCTTTGAGTTTTTTAAATATTAGATATGCTTACCAATGATTCTCCATGAATAAAAGCATTATCTGTGTATGGCAACTAGGGACAAATGTTCTTAATCTCTGCAACCTCATTTTATGTGCTGTAGCATAAAGTGCATCGCGCTTAATTAGAATTCCTATTATTGCAAAATGCTTTATTATGAGGTTATATAAGAACAGTGCTTTGAAATTAGGATCTAACTGAGATTCACGAGCCCTGAAAAGGAAATTTTTCTGTCCCTGGCTTACGTCCATTCCTATTCAGAAATGCATATAAAGAGCTGGTTAAATTAAAATCCATCAAACTGAACCACCTGAAAAATCCTCCTTTTTTTCCTCCCCTCTTTTTTTTTTTAAAAGGCTTGATATTCTCTGAATTAATCTGGGTGACTGTGTGATCTTGCAAAAATTGGCAGCCCATCGGAGGCATGGCCAAAGTGACAAGGGGCAGCAAGCAATGAACCCTTTTAGGGCTTTTTGTGGGTGCAAAGCCACTCACGATACCCCCGCTTGCATTTTTAGTGATTTGGAGTGGATGGAAATACTTAGGTGATGGGACCTGGCCTCTGGGAGTGCTTGCAACATGGCAGTTGCCACACTGCTGGTGGAGGTGGACCCTGCAGGCCCAAACATGGTGCAAGCACAGCTTGGGAGATCACCTGTCTCCTTTCCCCATCAGCCTCCCCTGCCTAATGCTCACCAGCACACTTACTCCTTTTTGGGAGCAGGGACAGCCAGCTGGACCATGCTGGCAGCTGGTGACTTAATTAGGCTGGGTTGGTGGAAACCAGGGGTAGAAACTGCCAGGCTGCAGTTGGAGAAGAGGACGGGATCAGGGTGTGGGAGGTTGTAGGGCTGGTACTGCTTCTTCTCTTTGCGTTTGTACGGCTGTGTGGGTTGCAGCATATTGGTTTGAGAGCTCATCCAGGCAAGGGAAGTGGGATAGGAGTGACTTAGGTTGGGCGATGTGGGTTAGGAGAAGTGGCGTAAAGCGTCTTTCACACCTTGAGGAACTAGTGTTTGAGTAACTAAGCCTATGGCTTGCAGCAAAAGCCATAAAATGTGCAACATGTGCTTTTGACCACAGGCTGAAGGTGAAGATGTATCGACGGAAAACACAAGTAGAAGAAAATGTAACTTCTGCCTTTCCCAGGTTTGCTAAGAGTGTTTTCAGTCTCCTTAGTTCTTCCTTCTGATAAGAGAATTGCACCATGTGTGGGTGCTTGCAAAGCACAGGGCAGTTCAGTGGCTGAGCTAAGCCCTGTCATGATTTATTTTCATGTATGATCAGGGAATAGGATTATAAATTCAGAATTGTCCTGAGTACAGGGGTGGGGAGAGTTTTTTGCCAAAGGATGATCTAATAAAATATCAGTAGGAATACTAGATCTCATTAAAAAAGTAGCTGAATCTTCTTGAAGCCAAAAACATCAAAAGAAAAATTGGCTTAATTATCTCACATGCTCCTCACAAAGAATATGACACACATTTAGGAGAGTCCATGGATGAGAGCGAGGAGCCTGGCTGCTCCCATACCAAAATCTAAAGAGATGATTAGCATTTCCTCAAGTGAAGAGTAATAACATTTGAACTTTATTAATAACATCATTAATGAACATTATTAATTGTTACTGGCACTCAATTCTTAAACAGATAACAGTTATGTTGCCAGTTAACAAATGGCATTTATAAATACAATGTGGTTTTGGTGTGGAATGGTTATTTTTTGTTGGTTTTGGGGTTTTTTTTCAATCAATGGACTTCATTTGTTATGATATCTAATTAAGACAAAGAACACCATCTTTGAAAATAATTATTTATCTTTTTTTATTTTTGGATGGCTGTAGGGTAAACAAGAGAAATACTTGTGATGGTAGTAACAAATCCTAAATTTGTAAGACTTGAATAAAGCAAATCATGAGTTTTACTTAGTGGTGAAAGAAGGGATGGATCAAAATAATATGTTGTGGAGACTGGATTGTTCTTTACAGTATGGTTTTGGAGTGAGTTTTCCATATTTCTTCCTGTATGTCATGTCTCTTACAGTTTTCCTAGGCATGTTAGTAATGAAACATCACGTGCAGACATCACAGACTGAGTGTGTTATCTACATTTACAGCAGGAAGTTCAGTTACTGTCAAAGACTGTGGAGGACTTAAGACACATCCTTTTTTTCTCCCTTCACGATACTGAACATTTACAAACCTGAAAGACAGTTATAGAAGACTCATAAATACATCACAGGAAATATGTGGTGGGATAAGACACATCCCACACATCCTGCTTGCTTGAGAGATGCATTTCTTAGGGAGTCTTTAAAACTTTTTGTAAAAATTTTGCTTAGTCTAAAGTATTAAATACTCTTTAATCAACAGTTGGAATCTATTATTGTATTGTTGGCTATTACCATTTAAAGATGGTGGGGCTATATTATTTATATAGATAGACAAGTATAGAAATATGGATATATAAAAGGAGAAATATTTCATATAAATGAGACAGAATCAAACCTGCAATTTAGAAAATAACTATAAGTGGGTTTAGACCCTTTCTTTACAAGGTTTTAGTGACTGACTTTGCAAAAATGGCAACTGGTTTACAAATACGATCATAAACTTGAGCCCAGATCTGGAATTATTCTTTCTAAAATGTGAGCTTGAGTCAGTGTTCTTTTATGTAGAAGGATGGGCAAGCTGCGGTCCTGAGCTCTCATTAATAATTCCTTTCTCATTTCTATGGAGCTAGTAGATAAATATGTCCCTCTGCAGATTGGTTTATGTTAATAACATTGGATGGTTTTAATTAAGTGAATAGGAAATGACATAATACATTACCAGTTTTGTGAGTTGATCTGAAATTCCATTATTTTATGTTTTTTAAAATTATAAAATTACTATGATTTTATAATTTATAATGTCAGATCTGATATAACTCTGAAAAAAATAGAAATACATTTTAGGTAGTTAGGAAGTTACATTTTATCTCAGTGAAATTATCAAGATGTCTTTGCATAAATGCATAATCCCAATTGCATGTTGCTTTGATTTGTGTTGTTCAGTGGCTCTTAAGATCAAAATAGTGTACAACTAAAGGCAAAATTTTTTATTTTAGGTTGAAACCACACTTGTAAGAAAGTGTTATTAGGGCAGAATCTTTTGCATAGACGCATCTTACATTGGGAAAATAATTTGTGGGCTTGTCTGGGTGATGTCTTTGGCAGTAATTTAGAATGTTTTTCTATGACTCTATGCTGTGTTTCTGCTTGAGTCGGGGGTTTCCTGCTCAGCTTGTTCAGGTGACACCACCTAGAACAGCAATGGCTCTGTGACCTTTTCTCCGTTAGACAAGCACTGCTAAAAATGTAGGTTATAGCTTTTTGTTAAGTAAATGAGACGATGTCTTAGAAAGTCTAGTACTCTCCAGTGATCTTTGGATCCAGATAACAGACACCTGAGGGACAGAGAACACAGGCTCCACAGGCTATTTTTAGGATCTTTATGAAAGAAGAGAAAACCCTTCTACCTGTAGTCTTGCCCTCACTCTCCATTTTACACCCTATTGGAACTGAGGGGCAGCCCACAAAAACAAGAAAGGTTGGGAGCTATTGGTACAGGACTTAAACCTCATGTGACAGCTGTGATCAGATATAACTGTAGCTTCTCTTTTAAGAAAAAATATCAATTAATTGAGGTTTCTTTTAAAGATACTTACAATTTGTTCAAGCACTGACACTCCGATACATCTATATAATCGCTACAGGGGCTGGGAACATGAAGAGGTATGTCTCACTGGAAAGCTGGTTCACCTAGTAATAGTCATGATCTGGCCTCTACTATTTTTAGTTTTGTCTTTTATTCTGTATATGCCTTTCTGCTGGTTTTGCCCCTTTCTGGTAGATCCCTAGAGTCAAGTCAGGTGTACCTTTTCAGTTCTCTCTTTTTCTTCTCAGATATAGACACACATGTTTGGAAGAATATAAAGTTCTGCTTTGATAATGTGTGTTTGTGAATATTTCATGGGGTGTTTTGGGGGTATGGGTTGTTCTTTTTTTCCATTTCTTTAAGGAGTGGTAATGTTAGAAATCACTCCAAAAGAGGCTGGACAGTGGAACAGGTTGCCCAAAGAAGCTGTGGATGCCCCATCAGTGGAAGTGTTAGAGGCCGGGTTGGATGGGGCTTTGAGCAACCTGGTTTAATGGTAGGTGTTTCTGCCCATGGCGGTGGGGGTAGAACTAGATGATCTTTAAGGTCCCTTCCAACCGAAACCATTCTACAATTCTATGATTTTCCTTCTTTTTTGAATGATAGATAAGCTCCTATTTTTGAAAGCTTTTCAGTTTGAATTTGATAAGCATCAGTAGATTACTAATAATTCAGCATATTTATTTGCCAAGCACACCTAGATTCAAGAGCTTTCCTCTCTCATCCATTGTAGACTGCATTTCCACTAATCCCCAAACTAACCTACTACAGTAGAAAACAAACTCAGCCTTCCAGATTTTCCAAAATTGCTTTTGCAATTAGGGACCCAAAAGGGATTATGTGCAATGCTGGAAAGAATCCCAGCAATACTTATTGTATTTGACTGAGTTCAGATTAAGCTAATTTCTTATTTTAAATGTTGCTATGTATCTAGTCTAGCAAAAGAGAGGGTTAAATTCTTGATTATAAATTTGGAAACTGTTTCATATAAAAAAGTAGTAAGGTCTTTCACAGTGAGATCCCCCCCTTAGCTGGATAGGGCACAAACTGTCTGGCAGGGTGTAGGGGCAGAAAGTGTGGTGAAAAATCACCTTTTCTTATCCTTCCTATATTTGTGGTGGAAATTCTTTTTTCTCTCTCATGTCTCCTTCCACAGAACTTCTCCTGCTTTTACTGCTGAGCAAAGTGAATGTAGTGGGAAGCAGAACCCACTTTCCATCTGTTCTAGGAGTTTACCTTCATTCTTCTCTAAGCATCACTCAACAAGTTCCTTCTAGCTTTAAGACCATTTCTGCTGTCAATGGTATTTTCAAGGCTGTTCTAACACTTTATAAAACCATGAGAGAGATTCACTGTATTTGCACCTTATTACATTTACAACTTCTAGCTTGCCATTTGTTTTTCATGCAGCTCGTATGTGACATAGTGATCATAAAAATGCCATATTTGTCATTTGTATTAGTTTTCTAAAACTTCCTACTCCTCTTTTCCTACCTGTCCTTGTCAGGAAATTGTGAAGTTATATTTTATAATCTTGGCCTCAAGTTACTAACTGAAATTAACATGAACTATTAGCACAATTTAAAACAGAATATTTGCTTTAACATGAAAAAACAAAAAACATATAACACGCAGAGTGCACCTATCCAAGATATCTTCTACAAAGAGGCTCCACTGCATTTACAGCTTTATTGTTAGAGATCAAGTTAATTTGGTCTGTCACTGACTTCAAGTTTTTTTCATTGAATTAATTGAATTTGTAATTAGGTAGTCTAACTTCACTGCATGGCTAACATTTCTGAAGTGCAAATATATCTGAGACTTAAGAACTGACCAGAGTTTATCACTGTATGTTTCCATAGTTTCTAGCAGAAAGATGCTCACCAACAGGTCTGACAGGTGGGTACTGTGATGTCTATTTGTCATCCATAATAACTCTTGACACTCTGTTTTGTTTCTTTTTCTTTTTTTTTTTTTTTTCCAGAGGGAGAGCCAGGGGAGAGCAGGGCAGTGTTTAACACAAATTTAATACAAGTTCAGTTCACAAATTAGTTACTGTATTTTCAAGACCCTAAAAGTACTGGGAGCAAATAAACTACAGATCCTAGAAGACACCTATATGGGTAAGAAATACCAAATACTTCTTTATTAAAAGAGCAGCTAGGATATTTTGGTTCTTTTAACTAGTTCATTTTAAATCCTTGCTCTCAGGCATAACTGTCAAAGCTAATAAAGCATTGTGTTTATTGGTGTTACCAAAACCAGTGCAAGCATTGACAAGTTGAGGCCCTTAGTCACACGAACACCAGGGACAATTAGATTTCAATGGCACTCAGTCTTATCACTGAAAGGTTCATTTTTCAGCTGTTTTTAAGCTGCGGCTGGAAGGTCAGCATGACTAAATTAAAAGTGCTTGTAATCTTGCAATGATGCATGCTCTCTCTCCTGATCCGGTCATACTGCACTCACTAGTGATTGAAGTGCTTCAAGGATATTAGCAGATTAACATTTAAAACTGATCTATTACACAGCAAATCTGTAATAACCGCTGTACTTGAATACTGTAGGGAATCACAGTTGCAGGCGAGGTGCTAATTCTTCTATTATAAAACCATCAGCTTACTAGGGTTAATTTGCTTTTGTGTTACAGTGGGTTAGACAAGCATAGTCTCTAAAGAGAAAAGGTTTCCTGTTAGTAGTTGTTAATGCTCGGGGATTGCTCGGCTTTGCCCCATTGGGGACAAAGGTACTCTGCTGTCACAACAGGTCTTTATTTTGCATTTTCTTCTCATAGGAACTGGCCAACTGTAATGGTGAAGGTCCACCTCATGTAAGATTATTAAATGTATATACCTTCTTGAAGTATCAACAAGTATTCACAGATAGCTTTCCAATAGCTCGAATCTCTGCAAATGAGATGCCAAATTTTAGCATGGAGTTTCCGTGATTCTCAGGCTGCAGCCTGCCGGAGACACGAAGCCTGCCAGGGGTGAGGGTTGCATGGTGGTGCAGTGTTCTCCCAGGAGCTACTGCGTGACCCTGGTGGTATGTGTGTGTGAGACCAGAATTAGGGATAGGCTATTGCACTTCTCAGGGCACACGCCTTTTACAAATGTCTATAGTGGTGATATTCGCTCTCCTGGAGACACCCCTTTAGTGCCTTTACAGGTAAGCACCGCCTCTTCCCTGTCAAATTCTCTCCATGCAATCTTTTAGTGGAGTCTGATATAAATACTGAGGTGGGGGAGGAGTAAGAGATGACAGTAGGGCTGTTGCCTCCTATGTAAGGTGCAGCGGGACAGCTTTGAGGGGAAGCTGTCTTACAAAAGCATTGTCTATCAGTCCTCCAGAACCAGGCGTATGCCTCCTTCTGCCATGCACACAAGAACAGGAAATCATGTAAAGGAGACAAAGGTATAGTTGGGAAAAGACCTTTGTTTCCCTGCTCCTGAAGACATTTGTTTGCCACAAACAGTGGATGAATTATTCAAGAATAACTAATCTTCTAGAGATATCACCCATGTAATGAAACCAATGGTATTGCACTTCTAACCACTGTCATTCTGAATTGATGATAGTCAAAAAGAACTTGATGTAAGCAAAATTTGCCTTCTGTATTTGGATTTTTCATAAGAGGGAAAAACTCTTCAGTTAGTTCAGAGAGACTATGCCAAGTTTGTACAATATTTTTGATTTGAGAGCTAAAATCATGCTATAAAGTTATACTAATACAAATTTATTGGCCCCTATTAGGTTTTATTAAGGCATTAATTAGCATTACCACTTCTTTTCCTTAAGGAAACAGTAGACATAAATTATATTGTCAGTCTATGAAGCTTATTGTTTACAGCGTACGCCTTGAAATAACATTGCTTAGGCAGATTAGAGTATGTACTGGAGAACCACATGATCCTTTTGCCTAGATGCCATGGATGGAGGATGTTGTGTGCGCTGCTTTTTTTGCTTTTCTTTCTCCTAGTCTCACATAAAACAAGTTTGTATTAGCTCAACTGTGCTTTCAACAAGATGGCTGTGAGGTTATACTGCACATACTTCTTTTGAAAGTGTCATTTTCTTTACAATATGTGCTCAGGAGTTAAGCACCAGTCTTTTTTGTTTTTTGTTTTTTTTTTCTGTGGGGACTGTGAGGTTAACTATCAGCATTGCATATTTATATAGTGCAAAGCAAAATCAAATAATTGTTTTCAGGTTAAGACTTGAGGAAATATGAGGCATAGCAAAAATGTTTCTATGAAAATGAACTGCATGGTGTGTGTGTTCTTCAGCTTGTCAGAATGAATCAACACAAAACAGAAAACACAGCTAAAATATGTGTCTGAACAAATGTAATCACTTAAACTCAGACGTAAAATACTCCATTCTTCCATAGCCAAGTAGAAGCAAAGTGTTTGTTTAATTTTAAATGACCTATCGAACAGGGGTTCAGTGGGCTTCTTGGTATTGTCTATCACATTGTCCTTCTTGCAGAGTCCAAGGGCAGGGTTTATGTTGTACCCATGTCAGATAAAAGATATCTAAGTACACAGGCTATTTTAGTACAATCCGTTTTATCTAGTATTTCTTAACCACACCTGCTTCATCAAACTAATGGGAAGTACGATGTACCTGTCCTTATTCTGGTGTATTCTGTAAATTTCTTTTAGCTCCACTATCACATTTGCAGTTAAAATAGGTAAGTCTTAATTGAATCTTGTGGGTTTACTGATTTTAAGTTTTTAATATACACTCTTTTAAGCTGAATGCAGGAGAAAACTGGTTAATTCTATTGCTTAATCAGACAATAGCAATATTTAATTCCTAGCAGAGGTTTTAGACCAAAAATCAGCTTAGAGTGGGGGATTGAAGTAAAAAGGTACCAGTTACTTCTGCCCTTTTTTGTATTTTCTTTTTACAATTTGTTAATATGAAAAAGGAAAAAAGCTTATTTTTAGTGGGTCATAAGGTTTTAGTGTGTCATAAGGTTTGATGTTTTATGCAGTCGTATGTCATGACAAAGAGACACTAGGATTCTTTTCTGTTGTGTAGTTTTTAATATGAAAGCCACAAATGAGAGCTTCCCTGGACTAAAGCCACAAAAATCCCCTTGCCTTCAACACAGGTTACTCTTTTACTCTTTTGACATTTTAGCTTTAAAACTTTGGGAAGTGCATATGAAAGAATGAGCTACCTGCTAGCTGATTTCAAGATGATTTATAATCTCTGTAGTTTTATACCACAGAAACGAGGTAAATCTACATTGTGGCCTGAATTTACTAGGCTCATGAGAGATGTTAGTTCACATCACAGCCTTGCCAGAGTTTTGATTATTTGTTTGTTTCTAATCATGTGGATGGCATGTCAAACCAGATTGACATCCCCTTCTGACACTTAAAGGCTTAAAAAACATCCACAGATTGCCTTTGTAGCCATCAGGTCTATGGATAAGCAAACCGTGTCAGCTACAGAGCTAAAAGAAGTAGCCTAGTGGAGTGCCCCCAGTTATCTTATCCTCAAAAGACATTTGTGAGACGTGTGTGCACACCAAGAGATAAAGACGTTAAATAGGAAGTGACAGGAGGAAGAAAAGGCAGAGGATATGTCTAAGGTGCGACAGAGAAATTTGCTGAGAAGAACATTTGAGGTAATGTTTAAAATAATTGATTTACTGATAGACTAAGCATCCTGAAACTGGATTTGGGGCAGAAGAGTGAAGGTCATAAATCATATTAAGTAGGGTTTACAAGAAAAATCATTAGCCAAAACAGTACAAAATCAATAAAAGCAATTCAATCTGGAAAGAAACAACATAGCAATGAGGGAGAGATAACATGCAGCAGAAATACTGCTACTTGTTAAATTAAACTGTGCGCATAATGGAGTTTCAGATGGAAGACTGGCCCTGCTTGGCCTCTTTGTGAGAAATGTTGAAAGCACTTCAGATCATGTCAGTTCCAGCCAGCTGTTATAGCATGAAGGTGGTAGGCTTTTGTAATGCTGACAGGAATTGAGCTCAGTTGAGAGGGGGAATATAATTTTAAATTTTAGGTATAGACAGCTAAGAAGCATTGCTAGCAAAGCCATTCTGTCATGTCCCTAATACAGCACCCGTACAGTCACAACAAAACCCCTGAGTACCAACTGTTCTCTATATAGTTCAGCACATTACGCTGTCATTTCGATGAGGGATCGGAGAACCGGGTCACTGCCGCTCCCCTGGATTTCTCACTACGTAGAGGAAATGCTGCTGGCGTTTTGGAAGCCTCTTCATTCTCAAGAGGCTCCGAGGCTGCTTGTGGCACTACTGGATCAATGTCAGGCACAGAGCTCTTGGAGTTGCACCCTGAGACAGTGATGCAGTAGCTGGAGGAGGAAGGCAGGAATTAAAGTTGAGGTCAACAAGGACTGGGAAGACCTCCAGAAATGTAGAGTGGGTGGGCAGTACTTTAAAATGATTGACTTTCAAACATGTACCTTCCCCACAGTATCTTGCATGCTTTAATCCTCTGGGGCTTGGGCCTTTTTTTCCCCCAATTTTTCTAGGACTAAGACATAATTGCTTAATCAATACAATATAATAACATTACAGAAACCCATTCTTCTGCAATAAAGAAAAAAATTTTCCCCGTTAATATTTTAATCCAATAGCACCAGTTAAAAATGAAACAGAAATTAAAATTATATTGTGTGTGAAATATAATGTGGGGTATATATATATTAAATGAGTGATAGGAGGGAAAAAAATATTTTCTTAAAAGTAACAGAATTCCATTATTATAAAACAGATGGAGAAGTTTTCTTGACAGTATTCAATTCATTCAATATTAGAGGATTCTGCATGTACCTTGCTAGTAATTGTTGCCATGACTAAAGAGTTCAGTTGAGCTTTGTATGGAATTTCCCAAAGGCACTTGTGGGAAATAGCCTCCCAAATCAGCAAAATCCCAGGAAAACGTGAATATCCCATGACCTTGCATTGTGAAAATTCCAGGTGTCAGATCTGTTTCTTGCATGGGCACAGGGCTTTTTGGAAATGGAGCTAGAGGTTACAGTACCTCAAAAGGAGGACCTAGTGTCTCTTCTGTTTAAATTTGGGTATCACAGCTGCACTGACGTAAACCCAACATAGCAGCCTGGTGTTCAACAGCTGGTTTTCCTAGGTAGGAATGCAGTCTTGAAAGAAATCACTCCAGCTCTGTGGAGGTGCAAAGCTTTAAGTACTTGTTAGCTAACACTTAGAACTTTTGCAAAATTTTCTACAAAATAAAGGATGTACTGCAAAATGTGACGGATGCATACAAAACCTGATGTGATTAAAATAGTTGATTACTTCCAGTTGAGCTGAATCTTTACTTCTCAGTAGCACTTAAAAATATTATGCTTCTCATTTAGTAGCTAAAACCACTTCCTCCTTGGGTTGTTCTATGCCATTTAAAATATAATTATAAACCTAACGTCTTCAACCAAGAGAAATGGCAGTTACTTTTCACTGTATTGCCTAGATTAAAAGTATTGAGTAGATTATAAAGAAAATATTAGTATAGAATATCCCTTAGAAAGGGATAGCATTTCAGCTAAAAAGGGTGATGAAGTTAGTAAAGGTCCAAGAGTTTAACTGTTTTTTGTCTGACTAGGTTTTTGTGTTGATTAGGTCTTTAATGGGGCACTGCATTTGAAAAGTGACAGGACTTGTCTGTAGCAGGTACAAGGTCCTTAGCTGATACTTCGGGACCTAATCAGGATTCTGTGAATCCTTCTGAATTCTAGTTCCTCACATTAATGCTCAGATGACTTCATGGCAAAGACTGTTGCCTAAATTCATAAACAGTCATAAAGCAGGGTGCTGACTCTGCTTCCAGGCTTGTGATATTAACTGCTGTTTGGAAACCACCAGCAGAAAGCAGAAGGGAGCTAAACGCTGTTATGTTGCAAAAATGAAGATAATTGCAAGTGTACATTGACATAATAAAAAAAAAATTCCTTAGGAGGTGACCTCTGAGGACAATCTCGATGAAATGTAACTTCCCATGAGCAGGTCTAGGTCAGGTACAACAGAATATTATCATCCTTTAGTTCACTATGTTTAGGTCTTCAGCTATAAAGCTGCAGAATTTCATGTACATTCAGCAGGAAATAAACTAGGAACAGATCAAAGCAATCAGTTTTGTTTAAAAAAAAATTGGAATATTCTTAGGAAAAAAATCTTAAGTTTAAATGCATGCCAAAACTGAATTAATTTCTTTGGAAATAAAAATTCCTTAATTGTAAAAAAATCTTATTTTAGAAATGTGTGTGTGTATTCTTTGTAAGCAAAACTGTCTATGCATGTAAAAATGAGTAAAAAGGATAGGTTTTTTTGACAAAAAATTGACTAGACAAATTGGTGAGGAAGAATAGGCAACAAGAGTTTGATATTTACTGGCAACTTTTTTTCTTCCCAAGAGAAACTGTTCAGCCTGGGATCTTTGTCAAAGTATTTCCTTTCCCACAAATCCCACTCAAAGTTTCTCTTAGTACTGTCAATCCCAGAGAAAACTTTGCAGAAAATCTTCATTGACACAGATTACCTGAGAAGACACTGCAGTTATAAATCACTTAGGTGAGGGAAAGACAAAGCTCTAAGCTAATTATTTCTTGTCCTTGATCAGCATGTCTCACCTGCAGGATACTTGCCATGGTGATCTCATCATTGGCAGCACATTGCTGAGAAAATAGAAGGGTACACGTCCTTTTATTGACAGCCTTAGGAGCTGGCAATCAGCTCCGTGCACTTGGTGCAAGGCCCTATCATCTCTCTGAGTATTCAGTGAAGTTTCTAGGAGTTCTGTTGGATTCGATGTATCATGATTGACGGAGTGAAAAGTTACATCTTCTGGTGATGCATGAAATGGTTTTTGCCCTGGTTCCCACCAGCCAGGTGACCCTATTAGTAAGAACCTGCCAGCTCCAGCACTGAAATCTGAATGGGCGCAAGGTCTGAAATGTAGTTCTGTCTCTGCGGGGGAGTTGTAGCTGCATAATGTAGAGAAGGCACAACAGGCCATGGTGCCTGCCCATGAGAGCAACAGAGGAACTCCAGCTCGAGCTATCTCACACATTACCAAATGGTCTGTCTTTGTGTATGTAAAGGTCCTACCCTTTGGAATAATGCCTACTATTAGTATTAGTTGTTACAGTGTAGAAATAATCTCAGAAATTTAAATTAGTTATAATGCTATTTTGCCACATTTTCTTCTCCCTCCCAAAAATCACTTGATCTAATTTTTACCTCAAGACTATTTTATATAAGAACCCTGTTGAACTGAACACTGCTAGCAGAGAAATGTAACAGATAGATAGTGAATGACTTTCTGATTTCAGCAGTGCTGCCCTGATCGTGATGAGTGTTTCTACTTTGAGATTAAATAACCACATGAGAACTTTAAAAAACATAAATTAAGGTGGGGATCTGTTTTTATTTTTAGCATGAAGTGTGCTTTATTCTGAAGTCTTCTGACAGACATGTTCCATGCAACCTTCCAATGTGATAAACATTTCAATTAACTGCTGTCCCGAAAGTCATTCAACACAAGAACAGAGTACTCATCTCTATCCCATCTCATTTCCATAATCCTTTTTAACACCTAATGCATGATAGAAAAAAAAAAACTTCCAACAATTTATCTAGTAATATAACATTCACCCCCTCCTTTCGCCTTCTGTTCTCATCTTGCTATTTTGCAGAGATGATTTATCCTTTAGATGAATGGCTTACTCTTTAATTACTTTAGGGGGAACTTAACAGAGATATGAATAATCCAACAAAAGATTCCATTCCTCCAGCTACTTATTCTGTTGTCAGCATCTGATTTGCTAACACTTGCCAGATGCTTGCTGCTGAGTGTATGAATAACGATTTCTTACTGATGTCAAAAGAAATTTAAGTAAACTATAATCCCAAGGTATAACATCTCTCTCTCAAAAAACACCAATTTACTACAGCTTTTAAAATGAAAACTTATCTGCTTCCTTATTAAATACACTATATGACTCCAAAGGAGACACTTCATATTTACTTCAGTATGAAAAACTTCTGGGAATTAAGGCCAGAGGAATACTGGGCAAGTCCATTCTCTAGGATAAAGCTTGCCTTTGAACACCACAGTATTTTATTCGTAATCATCTTAATTTTGTTATTTAAAGGTGTTAAACATAAGTACACAAAATAATTTGAAGCATACATTCAAGGAAGAATAAGGGAATACTGAGGGAGCTGGCAGAGGAGCTTGCCAAGCCACTCTCCATCATTTATCAGCAGTCGTGGTTAATAGGGGAGGTCCCAGACGACTAGAGGCTTCCCAATGTGACGCCCATCTACAAGAAAGTCTGGAAGGAGGATCCAGGGAACTACAGGCCTGTCAGCCTGACCTCAGTACCGGGGAAGATTATGGAGTGGTTCATCTTGACGGCATTCACAGGGCATGTGCAGGACAACCAAGGGATCAGGCCCAGCTAGCATGGGTCATGAAGGGCAGGTCCTGCTTGACCAACCTGATCGCCTTCTATGACCAAGTGACATGTCTAGTGGATGAGGGAAAGGCTGTGGATCTTGTCTATGTGGACTTTACTAAAGCTTTTGACACCATCTCCCACAGCATTCTCCTGAAGGCAATCTGTGTGTTTAATTATATCAGTACATCTCTATATGTAAATCTATATATAATTACATAATATAAATAAAAATAGGCTAGAATTTGGTCTATATCCTTTCCTCCTTTTTATTTTTACTTCTAAATTTTCCCAAACCAAGATAGTGCTGTATAATATTTCTCAGCAAGCACTCTGCTGTAGATGGATTTACTTTTTGAAGTCAGTTTTAGAAAGTAAAATCAAAGGTCATTCCTAGAAGTGGTGATACATTTTTGACTGGTTATCTTAATTCAGACCCATTGATCTCATTGAGACCCATTGAGTCAAGAAGGCTGACAGTCTGGAGAAAATGTACATTTATTCTATTTTTGCTAAATCCCATTCCTATATAAGTTCATGTGTAAGACAATGAATACTAACAAGCATCTTAAAACACCAGTCCACACACTATTTTACTGTATTAACTTCTATACTATTACTGTTTGTGTCCTGCTCTCATTCTTAAGAAAATCAATAACACAACAGACCACCAGGACTTTTGAGTGATTTGTCATCATCACTAGATTTTGGTCACATCTCTGTATTCTGAATTAATTTAATGGCAGATCTGCTGAGCTGCTGAGTCTTACCTTATGTTATAGCTTACAGAAGTGAACGAAAACTTCTGGGTAAAAATAAGCTGAATTCTATCTGTTATATATGACTTTTAAATAGAGACAGATAAGTAGTTAAATGTCTCAGGAAATTTAAAATCCTTAACTGGAAGTTGCTTCTGTTTCCTTATTATAGACTATAGTAACTGTTTATATGCTGAAAGAAACACCAGGCATTTGGTATCTCGCCCACACTAAGAAATGTTAAATGCTATATTGCGTATTTGGGTAAAGAAATCAAGTGGTTTATTTTGTAACAACTACCAAGTAAGTTGGTTCTTTCAGCAGAAAAAATTGCAGTCGGGCAAAAACTTCTTTTGTTCTTCAGCTTATGCTTCCCAGGATTTAACTTTCTTACATCTGCAACTGAAAAATCCATGCTTTTCGTTCTAAATTACAGTGTCTGTGATATCTCTCCTGAATATTGGTCTAAGACCATCCTGGCAGATTATCACTTTTTATTTTCCCTCTTACTTGCCTATGTTTGCAGTGATTCTGAAAGTACCATTATTTTGTGTTCACCATTGAACAGTGAATATCACATTTATTTATCTGTCTTTCTGCCTCATCTGGTATGGGCTATATGTGACTCTTGTACTTTATTCAGAACATTTTAAGGTGTGACTTTTTCCTATGCATTGCATAACTAAAACTCAAGAGCTTCATCTCACAACTTCATGCTTGCCATGTCTTCTTCTCTGGCCTTAACAAAGGCAGTCAGGGTAGTACTGGGAAGGAAGCATTATATGAATTTAAAATAACTACTTTATTTAATTACTCAGTCCAGCTCTGGTAAATTTTGATTGTTGCTACAACTCAGCAAATGATCAATAAAACTGCAGGGATGTCGTTATTATTTTTTATATCCAATTAGAACTTAATCCTTTCTGCCCTGTGCTAGCCTATGCAGGTGTTTTCCCTCTTTACACCTTCTCACCAAAACAGATTTCTTGGCTGTAGAGCATCCATCATAAAGATCCTATGAAATGTGCAGGCATGTACGGACACTAGTGCTTAGCCAAGGGTACAACAGTAGCATTTCTTGCATTTAGGGTATCTGTTTCCATCAAAGGTGGACCTTCAGTCATTTTCTTGTCTGCTACTAGCATTTTAATTTGAAGCTCTCGAAGTGATGAAGGCTGGTGCAATTTACAGCTGTGCTTTCTTTTCCACTCTGAGAATCATTATGGCATACAAATAATCGACAAAACCCCACATGCTACAACAAAATATGTGACACCCCAAAGAGCTGAATGGTGTTTCAGCTGCACTTCGTTCACATATCACTTCAGTGGGCATGGTCCTCTGATAAGTACCTGAGTTCAGGTTTCAGGCACTGGCAAGAGAATTGCTTGGTCTTGATAATGCTCTGGACAACAACAGCAAGCATCAGAACCAGGGTATAATAATGTGACATCTAGCTACTCTAACAGGATGGAAGAGATGTAGCAGTAAGCTTTGTACTTTTGGTTGGTGATACTAACACCATTCCTAACTTGACAAGGAAATAATTTGCCACAAGAACTTTCAAAATAACAAGTTAAAATTCAATTTCAATTCCCAAAGCAAGCCACTGTAGCATTCCACAAGAATTTTACACAGAAAATCTTGCAAATGTGACATGCCAAGCATTTCATATTGCAGCTGCGATGTATAAACCAGGGAATCCAAAAGAACTTTGCATGCAAACTGTGAAACAAATTGGCGTTTCATCCCTATAAACCTAAAACTTATAACATACTTGAAAGAAAAATGTGATTTTTGTCGTTGTTTTCTTTCTGTTAATTCAACTTTGTAATTCTCATTCTCAAACTGGTCTTAAATGGTGGTCTTCCTCCAGCACCGTCAAACCAGTAGACGAAGTGCTCAATTTCAGTACCTAACTATATGTGCATAGAGAGGAAAATAAAAGGCTTGTTGTAAACAGATGCCGCATTATATAGGCTCAACTAGATAGAGGTTTTCAGCCGGAAAACACGTGCCCCTGAAGCAAGCCCTTTGTATGTAGTATCTACTATGATTATCAGATATGCTTTTCTTTGCAACATACTACCCTTCTGCCACACTTAACCCCCCCCCCCCGCTAGCACTCTAGGGATCTAACTTGCTGAACATAGATTTAATGACATATAGATTGAAGTTTTGTGTTCCATTACTGTTCTACTTGACTGACAAGTCTTGGACTTACTTTCTGGGGTACTTTTCCCAGAGGAATCCAGCTTGTTACTTTCTATGCACTCAAAATGTACTTTGCTGCAGTAGAACCATCTTGTCCTGTGCACTGATGGCTCTATCAGTTTTTCCATTCAAATTATTTCAGCTTAGGGATTTCAAGCTCAGTTATAAATTATAATTTGGGAATGTAACCTCCTCTCAACTCATATATCAACTTATCATTCATAAACTTAAACATTGGAGAGTAACTTAGATTGCTTTTATTATTTTTAAAAAGTATATTCCAGGAATTCTCTTTATTTTTAAAGCAAGTTCATTTCTTTAAATTAAGTTTTGGACAAAGGTAGCACTTGTTCTGATCTTACATCATTTTCTAAAGGATGCCATAAAACAGTGGAGAATTGTCTGTTGAATATTTTACAGATACTGGCTTTGGGTTTATTAGTCCAAACATTAAAACAAGACAAAAGTCTTACTCCATTATCTTATGGGATAAACTGATTATGTGATGGAATTTCTAATGTATGTGTAATGATGGAATTACTACTCTGCAATAGTTTATGAATAGTGCATGTTGACCTGGTTGTTAATTGTAGTAGTATGTATAGTTATTTTTATAAAAGCATTGTCAAGAGGAAAACAAAAAGCAAAAGAGAAAGCAGTGGCTCGAAGTCAGTCTGAATAAAAAATTAATCGTAAAATAAAATACTTAACTTTTAGCCAACAAAAAATTTTGTGCCACTGATATGTGAATATTACAGATTTTCATGAGGTGCAGTTACACAGGCAGCTAAACCAAATTAACAGCTTGTTGCTTCCAAAATTATAAACTCTACATCCCACACAAAGTTTCACAGTCTCATTCTTTTCTTGCACTGGCTTTTGTTCAACAGCAGTCAATGGAAAATGTACACCAATTGGAATAAAAGCAATATTTAGCACTGAATTTGTAAGATATGTTAAAGACTGTAACTAATTAGTTAAAATAATTAATTTTCTGTGAGTTTATTGAAGTTTAATCTCACATGAAGCAGCCTAGTAGCTCAGCTGGAATGAATGTTTAATTTTGTTTAATTTTGTTTCAGCTTTACTACCTACATGAATGCAGTAAAAAATTCTTATAACTTGAATTATCACTGGTATTTCAACTAAATCCTGAAAACTCAGATGTTTCAGTATAAAAGCATGATCACTTTCTGACAGACTGCAACTCACTCAGTTATCTCTGTGTGGAATGGACCCCTATACATTTCCATTCTGCATTGCTGTTTTTTGCATACAAAGGAGTGAAATAATTCTCAGAATTCTGAATTTGGTTTTGGTGATACTGTCAACGTTTCTGTTTTAACCTATCTCTTTTACATTTATGCAAATTCAAATGTTGAGCTGGGAGGTCCATCCAGCTATCAACATGCACTTCCATGGGGCAGTGCTCTCTGAATATGATGTCAAAGACACATTCTAGTTTCCTCTCCAAACATCATAAAGTCAACAATTAACATTACAGTAATAACCATATATAAATTTCTCCTTTTTAAAAAAGCAGGAAAGACTGAAGCACAGAAAAATGTTCATAAAGTCTCCTGAATCAAGTAGGTTCTCCACTTGGGAAACTCCATTCCTTACAGCTCCTTTCACTTTTCTTCTCAAAGCTACTTCCACATCCTGTAGGATGGGGAATATTTTAGCCTTCATTTGCATAATCATGTTCTGTATGTAAGAAGGGATAACCTATACTCACCAAAATAACTAAAACAATCCGTTCCTTATTGGATTTTCTGAGGTTCAGCAAGTCCTAAATGGTCCATCAGCTACCCTATCTGAAGGGCGTACCCTAATGACTATGTATCTGATTTTTTTCCTGTGCAGCCAGAAGTTAGATTTGTTTTGCGTCATTACAGTTTTCTGAGCAGACTTGCTACCAGCAAGTATCCATAATATACTGCACATCAGTAGTGCTCCCTCAGAAGAGAGTCTGGCATTTAATTAGTTAGCATTTATAGAGCAATCGGAGAACCATTACAGTTACCACTCATACTGCGTAAGAAGAAGAAGATAACCCTTATTATTATTTCAAATAGCCAGATAACCACGTGTCTCAAGCCAGGAGGCATCATAATTCTATATATGTGGTAGCGATTTGCATGAGAACCTCCTCTTGTCCATTAAATTACTAGGAGAGGTCATTGTTGTGGTCTTTCTTGCAGAGAGAGTACTTAGGAAAGACAGGCAGTACAAATTATATTAATCACAAAAAACATCCAAGCTGCAAATGATTGCAATTCAATTTGAGATAATGATAACAGGTATGTTTGGTTAGCTTTTGATTTACGTTATGCTAGACCAACCATTCTACGAGTAGTAATTTAAGTTTGTGTTTCTTGATTTACCTTCTGAATTTATTCCTAAAATAGATGGGTTTAAACTCTGTATGAGCTTATTTAAATGTCAGATTTATGTTTCAATAGGAAACTACCTATCCATGTACCTGAATGTGGTTTTAAAAACTTAAAACAGCTACAACATATATGATGAAGAATTGAATAATACTGAAACAGTAAGCAGTTCAGAAATAATTTTTATTGCCTAATTATTAATGTATATATGAGACAAATGCTTACTCTGAGCTTGTCAACAAGTTAGGCCTGTTTGGCATCAGAATAAAGATTTCTTCTGCATTTGGTTATGTAAACCATATATTAAAATATTTTTGGATATGCCTTTTTAAAACTAAGCATAATGCATCCAAAAGAATGCTTTCATCTCCTATGCACATTTATTAATATTCTTTCCTATCTTGTATTTAAAAATTACGATAAACAAATGCTCAAACAGTATCAAGACTAATGTGAGCAAACTGTCAATAATGAAATAAATACCAACACAAGAAAAAAGCACAAGCACAGGTTGCAGAGATTGCTGTCATTTCTTCATCTGGAACATGTATATAATGACATTGTCAATTAAAGTGCTGGACAAAAGGAAAAAAGAGTTGTTCTGAACATCTTCTTTCTCGGAATAACCATCTTTTAATGTGTTGAAAGAGAGTGTGGAGGCTTATGCAGAATGTTCTATGGTGTCACAGATAGAAGTGAATTCACAGTCTAGATTGAAAAGAAAAAAATTAAAACTTCTCTTTTTGTGACAAATTTGAGCAGTTGGAGAACGCAAAGCAAGGGGTTTGAAAGGATAAATCCTTCTCAAGTTCCATGTAGAAGCCAAAGCCCATAGGAAGTAATTGCAACCTGGTTGATGCTGATTGCTCTGCCATGGTCTGTAAAAATAACTTTCCACTAAAGTAAATTAAAAAACCCCACAACCTTGTTTAAATCGCTCCCCATTTCAAATGAACATGCAGATCAGTCAAGATGCATGAGGGCTGTGTCTATGGATCTGTGAAAATGTTTACCTTTTGTTCTGAAATGTCCATGTCTGGTCCAAAGTCAGAAACTGCACTAGCCTCTGAAAGCCTTCCGTTTGCTCCACGTAAACTGTCATCCTGACCATTAAATTCTTCTTCTTGTCTTTGCAAGGAAAGAAAAAAGACCTGTGTCCTGGATTTCTAAATCCTTGTCTGGTCATATCTGAGGAAAAAAGTAACACATGACAGTAATGGACTTTCTATTTTCATTTCAGCTTACCATCATTTGAACAGCTATTGCCCATTCTTAGCCTCAAACAAAACAGTCCTAAGAGTATGCCAAAGTGGAGTGTGTTCAGAAAATTTGGTCAACTCACATTCTTTACATCTTCACATCTATAAACCACAAAGCCAGCATGGCCCTGACGCACTTCAAGGCAATATGGCTACATCCATTACAACTTATTATTTCACACGTTCAGATGAAACAAACAAAAAAGAATGTCTGTCTTAACACTTCCTGGATAAGCCATAAGAAAAAGTAGATTTCCTCAGGGTGATCAGCAGATGTTTAGCAAATTTAAGATCTTAGGTCTTTTTAGCTAACAGTATACATTGAATGTAGCCAAATAAATCACTTCTTTGCTGTTGCTTGTTGTCATCATTTTAGTGCTCACCTACCATAAGCCTAAATAACAGAAAATGCTGCGAATGAAGGTTCCAGCCAAAATCTGTAATAAATCTGGCATTAGTAAGATGCTGAAAAGTCCTTTCAGCCTTATCATTGCTTTTTTGTCATGTGAGTTTTCTTTTCACATCCTAAGAAGGCTTAAAAACTTGGATTGCTATGTTGGAAACCAAGCCACATTTAGAAAGTCAGGATATTATGAGATATTCAAGATCATCTTCTTCAAGTGGTTGTGATGGACTGCTTCTGACCTAGGCAAGTTAGGGCAGGAGAGCCCTAAAACATGTATGTTTTATTTACCAGATGTCCGTACGCATGGAGTCCATGAATTTTTCTGCTGGGCTTTAACCATAAAGTCCTGTCTCACTTCCCTGGATGACATCATTAAGACCTTTATCCTAAATGATAAATTAAACTTTTTTTTTTTTTTTTTAAAGTATGAAATCCCAAATTATAAATGCCTGAGAGACTAGAAAGAATTCAGACAGAAAAACATAGCACAGAAATTAATTAGTCATGCCACCAAATTATGTATATCAGCACCTTTGGAGTGGGTAGTGAATTTTGCATGTACTTTCTCTAAAATGTCTTTGATATGGTGAGGAATAAGCCTTTTTCTGCTGAGTGTAGTGTGAACAGGCTGTCTGATCTTCCCTTTTCAGAAGAGAACCAGCCCTGAAGAGGAGTGACTTACACCTAGAAGTGTTCCATATTTTCTCTTTGTCAGAAGTTTGGTATAACAGTTTGCACAGCTTTTGTAGGGGGGCTGTAGAGGCTTCAAACAGAAAACGAGAATAATTCATCAAAACTTTCCTTAAGCTCTTGAGAGGATTTTCAGAATGAGGAAAACATAGCAGTCAAGGCAGCTTTCTTAGCCAAGCACCTTTGGAAATCATCCTGCTGAAGGATTTAGGAAGTTATTAGCATGGTTTTAAAAGTTTAATCCAAAACCAGCCTTAAGTCATCAGCAATGCCTTTTCCTTCTCTTTCCCACTTAAATAACAACATTTATAAAGAGAGAGACTGCAGACGTTGTTCTGTTGCACCAGTGACACTGTGACTCCTCTACTTCGTGTGAATTACAATAAGGAATTATTCATTACCCTTCTGTAAGTAAGTGCTCAAAACCTCTCAAAAGGCAAGGCCCCTGGAAATGATACTTACTCCTCTTTGACATAAGAAGGGGGATCAATATATCTGCTTAAAACTCTACTGCAAAACTCACCTCTGATACACAACTAATTATAGTCTGTTTTCAATGCACAATGCTTCATGTGTGGCAAGTGCCTGACAAGAACAGTCTTCAAAAATTCTTGAAGCATAAAGCTGTAATAAAATGGGACAATTTTCAAAAGAAATCAGCCTCTTATTGACAGCTCGCAAATGCAGCACAGTAATAATCAGCATGTTGTTGAAGCATTCAATCATTTGCTTCTCCAACTTTTGAATGACTTTTTAACGCTATATTTTTAACAGCAATTAAAAAAAAAAAAGAAGGTGGTAAATGTGGAATATGTGATTTATAGACCCAATTCCTAGTTGCTATAAAAATAGTTCAGAGCTTTAGTTCTAAAAAATACCGTTAAATAGTTCTTTGTCACTTGTGCAGAGACATTGCCCGAGTCTATGAGGTTTAGCTATTTGTGTAACTGCCTTTCTTTCCAATTTGAGTTCATGCTTCCCCTGTGATGTTGAAACTGATTCAGTGATATTGCTTCTGAGTTCAAACAAGAGGATATTGAATGGAAAGACATATTGAGAAAGGAATTGAAAAAGATTAAAAGCTTTGCCGTTACTGGTTATTGGTGATCATTACAACAAATACTATGGTTGCCCTGCTCTAAGCTTTCTCTACATGTTCTTTTTGCTGGTAATAGTAGTGTTTTATAGGGCCCCAAAGTGTTGTAGGATCTTCGCAGAGATACTTAGAGTTTTTATAGCTAGGGACTGTAGACTTCTATTTGATTTCAAGTAATAACACACAAAGGAGTGATGGTCAAGATGAATCTGAGGGAACTCAAGAAGGCCAAGGAGGGTGGAGGTGGAGAACCCAGCAGAATTAAAGAGAAGAGTTTTCCATAGGTAAAGACAGGGCAGACAGACCTCTCTTGCAGTTTATTTTCTTTATGTCCATTGTGAATTTGTGTTTGTTTTTCTTGTTTCTTCTAGCCAGTTTTTTTAAATTTTATTTTCACTTCCAATGGCACCTACTGTTTTCACTGAAATAACTCCTCTAAAAACGTACTTTTCATTCTGATTTTCAAATGACATCAGAGTAAGAGAAAGCTCAAGAGCTCCTACATATTGCTTATTACCCAGTCTACCTGCCTTCTCTAAGGGCATAATTTAAGACGTGCCAGTTTGTTACCTGATCTTCCTGTGAGTCAGAGAGCTCAAACAGCTAAAATTACCTAACTACTTTAGAACCTCTTATTAATTTCCAAGATAAAGTCAGTTTGTTAATAAGACATTTAGGCTCTCAGAGGGTTGAAGCAATCAGTGCAAAAACAATCTCTCTACCGATCTCATCTGATAGGTCATTTGTCGCTGAACTCCTCTACAGAGGGAAGCAAAGCTCAGAAGAGTCTTCATATTTTCTTCTCTCTACACTTTTGGATAACAACAATAAGATGAGAAAGATTCTCCATGAAAGAATCTAATTTTAAATGCTGGTTTCTTACAAGGAGGTAAAACAAAATCCTCCAGTCTCCTAGCTAAATGATTTTGTAGGCTAGCTCTCCAGCCTATCTAATACGATGTTTTTTCAAATGAGTTAAGAACCTATCTTCATTTCTAGGTATGCTATTGGCCACTGATTTCTTGTAACTTTTCCCTGATCGTATTTTAATGCTTTGTTTTAAAATCTCTTCCCTCTGCTGCCAAATGTCTCTGTCATTTCATAACTTCCTCTCCTTATGAGACTGGTACTGACATGAGTGACTTCTGAAAAACAACCTTCTGACTCCAGAATAATACTGGATCTCTCACCCTTGTGAATATTGTGAGTATCACTTGAGATTCCATTTGGAACCCATAACAAGTTTTGACTATTTATGAAGACATTAGATACTTACATTGCAAATTTAAGTTTTAATTTTTCCTGTGTTAATGTCAGTGATAAACTGACAATTTTTCATTTCCAAGTAATTTTCTAAATTGGTGACCATGAATATATGAAATGTTTCTTTATATGGGACTCAAGAGTGTTTCTGTGTTCTGTCCTTACAGTGAGTGGTCAAAATCTAGTAATTTAATTTCTTTTAGCTTTGTTTCATTAAAAAAAAAGAGGGAGGGCAAAAAAAAAAAGCAATGTTTAGAACACTTGTTAAGTGATTTAAGCACTGATGAACAAAACCTACTATCTAACACAAGATGATACCATATTTTTATTATAAATGCAAGGCATAGCAGTCTGGATTTTGTACAGTGTTACTCAGCATCAACAACAATAATTCAATAATTTCTCTAATTCCAGCCAGATCTGTTGCATTCACATTGCTCTTCAAATAAAGGCATGCTTGCTATTTTGTCCTGAAATCCTACTAAAAAAACCCATCTCCTAATGATTCAAATGCTACCAATTTGTTGTGAGAGGTACTTTTTCAGGTATCTTTTTCAGGTATCTTCCTCTTCAGATGCCTTTGTCAGACCACATTTTT
Source organism: Phaethon aethereus (assembly GCF_964289735.1). NCBI lineage: Eukaryota > Metazoa > Chordata > Aves > Phaethontiformes > Phaethontidae > Phaethon > Phaethon aethereus. The sequence continues at coordinate 53,421,143 of NC_138577.1, read as the reverse complement.
CTCAATGCAGTCTAACTTTCTGCTCAAAGCAAGAAGCAGATTTATCAGAGGAATCTGTGTGTGGTCTCACTACCAAAGACAAATTAAGAAAGACTATGTGAGGTGAATACACAGGAGCATCAGTACCTGGACTCTCTGCTTCTTACCGGTCACAGAAGAAAACCTGTAAAATGAGAGCAAACAGAGTGTTTCTAGAGCAAAACTCTAGCTTCCAGTAATCTCTGTTTCAGCACTCCCTGAGCTGAGAGTGGTAGTGACATTCAATCCATTTAATACCTCTGTGTTTTTCTACCATACACTTAGCTAACTGATGATTAACCTACTTATATTCTGATTTCTTAAGCTTCTTGCAGCCATCAGTTTCACATGGTAATCATATACTTTCTAAAAAAGAACTTTAATTATTCTTTCTTCTCTCCTTCAGGTGTTAGTAGACCTCTGTCATGATCTTGCCCAGCTGCCTCTTCTCCAGGATAAGAAGATTTTGTCTATTTACTTTCACTTTATATGGAAATTTTTCCACAACTCTAATAATTCCAGTTGCTCTCCTTTGTACGTTTTATTTTTTAATGTACCCTTTTGACACTAATTAATCAGATCTGCATGCAGAGTTTAAGATGCAGATATAACTGGAATGTATATGGTAGCATAATTGTTTTGCTGTCTGGTCTTTTCCTCTTAATCCTTATGATTTTATTTGCCTTTGATTGCTATAAAGACATTAGTAGATATTTTCAGAGTTCTCTAGATCCAGATCTTTTTTCTTAGCATGATAATAGCCAACTTAGAAGCAATTGTTATATTTTTATGGCTGGAATTGCTTTTTTGAATGGGAAGATAATAAAAAAAGATGATGAATGCAATGGAGCAGCTACAAACCTCACAGTATCTTCAGCAAATTACCTTAGACACTTTCACCTTATTTTCCAATGTGTTCTATTCCATATGCATGACTAGGTATTATATCACTAACTACATGGAAACACAGTTGTACGCTACTTAGACACTTCAGCACGTATGGACTCATGTGAATAATTCCCTGATGATGCAATTTATATTGATCAAAAAGAGGACTGATGAAAAACATGGATGACACAAGGGTATGTTGTATATAAATGTATGTTGTCATATAAAATATTAGATGTAATTTCTCAAAATTCTAGAAAACAAGTTCAGAAACCAAATCTGTCTTTTTAAGAATGTCTGATATTAAAAAACTCTCCTTATATTAAAGAATTAAAAGGTAAGTTCCCTCTTAAAACAAAGTGTGTAATGTCAAAGGTATATTTCATGCAGCAAAAAGTAGGTTTCAAAATGTATGTGCAATACTTTTTATACACACTTACTTCACCCTCGGTGGGCAATTCTGTAGTATGCCATAGTGCAATTTAGTAGAAAAGACAGACATTCAAGTAAATGTGTGTGTGTATACATAGTTCTGTCTTTTAAAGGAGCTGTTTTTGATTCCCCAGGTTAGGTCACTAGGCATTGCTAAATCATCCTACTGGCGCTATAGGGCTGTAAACGTCCATCTTCCAGTTAAAGGTGCTTTGTTTCCACAGAACTTGTAGCAACATTCTCAGTTTGCAGGACTGTGAAAAAACTTGTCTATGGGAGATCAAATAGTGCTTGGAGAGACAATATTGATTCAGTAAGGTTTGCAACTGACTGGTGATTCAACTGTGAAACTGGGGAGATAATCTTCCTTTAACTTTCATATAGCTAAAAGTAAGAATAAAAAAGAAATGGGAAAATAATGTAGATAAAACCCCATGTTTTTTAATAGTTTGCTGCAATATTTCAGCAAGCGGAAAGCACTAAGGGGAAGGCAAACACAACAAAAATTAAACAACATGAAAATAAAACCCAGAACGGGGCTCTTATTTTAAAGTTGATGAAACATTAAATTAGCCTAGTGCAGGATTGCTTTGTAACTAGCATTCACACATCAATCTTAGACTAAACATCAGTCAAAACAATTCTTCCATTGTACTTCCTCTTTAGTGTAATGATTTGTCTTAATAATTTTGGGGTGAATAGCCCTTATAAGGAATCACTCCTTAAAATACACAGATGTTTTCACTGCACCTTACCTTGGTATTTCTTGCACTTGAACACAGGAAATTAAGCAAGGATAAAAGCTGAATTTTTGGTTACTTCTGAAATAAAGGCAGTAGTTGAGCTCTCTTAAAATTTTCGCTATGAAGACAGGTGTAATAAGTTACAGAATTCTAATTCAAGGAAAATACTGACATTAGCTCCTATAAATCTCTCGATATATCTTATGGATTGTAGTATGCGAGATAGATGATAAGTATATATGATAATGTAGTACATTCCTTTAAAAACTAAATTTTGTATATAATAAATACAGCTCTATTTGAAAGGATTAATAACATCAATCTACTTGTTGGCTGTGGAAAACAAGTAGTGTGTGGGATGTTTTTACTAATTACTTTGCACTCAGCAACTTAATCAGCCCAAATTAGTGAATACTCTGTAAACTAATCAGATGATTTTCTTCTGTATAGTAACAAGATAATTCACATTATTTAACGGCTGTTAGCACAGCATATAATTCTGCATAATGTTACCATACAAAGTTATATACTTCCATACTTCCATGTCTTGTGTATGCTAGTCTTAATACATCTCACGACCTACAGGTTTTGTAGTTTCTAAAAAGTATGTTTTCTTTCCTTTCCAGCTTGGAGCTGATGTATCAATGACAAAGAATGTACAGCAAAAAAGCAAAGCAGTGATTCTTCATGTGACTTAAGTATTCCTTCATCTACCTGAAATCATCATGGAAGTAGTAGCTTTATTAGTGTTCCTCATGGTACAAACTTCTTCCTTAATAACTTCACCTCATTTTATGCAGAACAACCAGTGTAAAAATTTTGGAGGTTCTGTGATGAATTTGTGCTGCTGCCATAGAAATGGAAAAGTGTCTTTTCTTCTATAAAGAGACTATTCAGCTCTAGCACTGGGGCTGCCTATTTCTGTATGTTATAAATAAATATGGAACAGCTAAATAGAGAGTTCTACAGAATGGAGATAAGATGTTTTTTCAACTACACATTCATATTCAGAGGTTTTCCCCACCATTAAATTTTCTCCTTTGCAAGCAAGAGTTATTTTATTTATGTCTGGTTCATTGGTCTAAGGATGTACAGTCAGGCATATTTTTATTGCAGTTGCCAGTAACCCTAAGCAACCATGACTGGTATGCTTTAGTCTGGGTCTGGGTTTGCTCTGCTACTGGGGAATGAAGAAATGACTCATTCTGGATCCAGATCACTTTTCTGCATCTCCCATGTACTGCTTACTATCACAATCTCTGTTGGTAACTCAAACATATTTGGTTTCTCAAATTCTTGTAAAAATGACCATTTAAAATATATAGCTGTGGCTTAGTCCAGTGTGTTTTCTTGCTTTTTCACTTCTTGCTAAAAAATCTGGTAAACATGCTGAGAATTCTTACCAAAGAGCTGCCATGGGTTGTCTTTCCAGTCCTCAAGTTTTTATAACCCTATTCGTTGCTTCCAGTCAAAGTGTCTGAGGAGCATCAGTTTGCACAGATGAGAAATTACACAGTACTTTCTTTCCCATGACTGTACAAAGAATTAATACATGTAATTAAGATTTAAATTTGTGATCTCTTCCAAGTCAATGGCAGTCTCACTCTTCAGGCTTCTTCTAGAGACAGGGAGCCTTTGTTGCAGGAGCCACCCGATTACAGAGCGTCAAGCACCTTTTAACCAGTGCTCACGAGAAGCCTATATGAGAACCAGGCCCAGAGCACAGCTCATGAAGACAGCCAACAGATGCAGCAGTTTGTGCAGAAAGGCATAAAGAAGGAGGCCTCAGCTGAATTTGTACCAGTTTAAACAGCGTCAGGTACAGTGGTTACATCTACAGGGTAGTTTCCCCAGCAAGTGTGGGAGCAGCTGTCCCTGACAGGGCAAAGGCTTTGATGCAGGCAGAGCTTCAGACGGCAGAAGCATTCTTCCAAGTCCCAGACTGTAGAGAGTGCCTGGGGCCTCTCTCTGACACCAGGAGAGATGGCCTCTGTCCTGCAGGAGGTGTGACATCTTGGAGGAGCTGTGCCTCCGAGTGGAGAAGCTATGGGAGGAGGTGAGCAGTCTGCACAGCATCAGAGAAGGTGAAAGGAGATAAACAAGGATTTCCTCTGAGATGCAACAGCTTGAAAAGCCCTGGACCTTGCTATTGAGACCCAGGCTGTGCAGCCTCGAGAAGGAGACAGGTGAAGTTGGTGACTTCAGGCATGAAGAGGAAGGCTGCTGCCCCACCTAAAGGCTTACAACTACAAAATAGGTTCACTGCCCTCAGAGCTGAACAGGATCCAGTTGTGTCTTCAAGCAAAGGAACCGGAATACCTGATATTAAACCATGCATGTCCACCACAAAAAAGCAATGAGTGATTTTAATGGGTGACTCCCTGCTGCAGGGGACCCAGGCACCAATCTGCCAACCCGACCTATCATCTACAGGTTTGCTGCCTGCTGGGGGCCCAGATCCAGGATATTCTGGAGGGACTGCAAAAGATCATTTGACCCTCTGACTACAACCCCTTGCTCTTCTTCAACGTGGGCACTAATGATTCTGCCAGAGGCAACCTGGGTAATATAAATGACTTCAGAGCTCTGGGGGTGGTAGTCAAGGGCATGGGGGCCCAGATGGTGTTATCCTCAATCCTGTCAGTGAGGAGAAAGGTGTGAGGAGGAGGACACTGATAATGTAGGTCAATAATTGGCTGTGGAGCTGGTGCTGGTGACAGGGTTATGGGTTCTATATCCCTTGGACCCTTTTTGCAGACCAGCACCTGCTTGGGAGAAATGGGCTCCACCTCACTAAGCAGAGCAGAGGCGTCTTTTCCAGTAGGATGTCTGAGCTGGTAAGGAGAGCTTAAAACTATGAATGATGCTGAAGTAAGAGAGTTACTAGCAGCACTGTGAAAGACTGATGGACAGGCTTAAAGAGTAAACAGCACCGAGTGATGTGACAAAGGGATGGCAAAATCAACAAAATAGGGCTTAGGCAGGGTCACTTCCAATGTTTGCATGTAAGCAAGGAAATGCCTACAAAGAATCATTACAGAGAAATCTCCAAAACCTTTCTGGGAAATCAGTATGCTGGGGTGCCTCTCTGAAATACCTGTATACTAAAGCATGTGGCAAGGGGAATAAACATGATGCGTTGGAATCTCTGTGCAGTTGCAGGGCTTATGACCTTGCTGGGATCACAGAATTGTGATGGTCTGGCTCCCGTGAGTGAAATGTTGCAATGGAGAGATACAGGCTCTTTAGGAAAGACAGACTAGGAAGATGAGGAGGGGGAGTTGCCCTTTATGTGAGAGAGCATCTGGAGTGCATGGATCTCTGTCTGGGGGTGGAAAGGGAGTCAATAGAGAGCTTATGGATAAAGATTAAAGAGAAGACAGGTAAGGGTGACATTGTAGTGGTTGCGTGCTATAGGTCATCTGATAAGGAAAAAAAACAGATGTGGCCCTGTACTGACACAGCAGCCTCAGATTCACAGGACCTGGTCCTCATGGGGAGGACATAAGCAATCCAGGGGGATTGGCAATGAAGGACATCAATAACAATTTCCTGACCCAACTGATGGAGAAACCAAGGAGGCAATTACTTCATACTCAACAAGAAGGAGGGGCTCACTGGGGAAGTGAAGGTTGAAGGAAGCCTTGGCTGCAGTGACTATGAGATGATGGAGTTCACGAGCCGGAGAAGAGAGAGTAAGCAGAGCAAAAAGCAAGATCACAACCCTGGAGTGCAGGAGAGCAGACTTTGGCCTCTTCAAAGACATGCCTGGAAGAGTGCCACGGCATGAAACCCTGGAGGCAAGAGGGCCCCAGGAAAGGTGGTTAAGACTCAAGGATCATCTCCTCTAAGCTCAAGAGCAGTCCATCCCAGTGAACAATAATCGGGCAAAAATGTCAGGAGGCCTGTGCGGGTGAAGAAGCGGCTCCTGGCCAAACTCAGGCACATTGTAAGAAAAGGAAGCACTCAGAAGATAGAAGTGGGACCAGCTGGGAGAAATACAGTGACAGTAGCTGAGCATGCAGGGATGAGGCTGGGAAAGCCAAAGCCAACTGGAATTGAATCTGGTGAGGGACATAAAAGGCAACACGAAGGGCTGAGGTACTGAATGCAAGCCTGGCCTGCCCGAATGCCAGGTCTCAGGGAGCAGGGGGAAAGCCGTCCCCATGGAGAGGCGGATGAGTATGGGCTGCATGAGCAGGCAGTGAGGGAGGCTGAAAACTGTCTGAATGGCCAGGCCCAGAGGCTGGTGATCAGTGGCACAAAGCCTAGTTGGAGGTCAGTGACTAGTGACCTACTACTGCGTCCAATCCTGCTCATCGTCTTCCTTAATGATCTGGATGATGGGGCAGAGTGAACCTGCAGCCAGTTTGCTGACGATACAAAACTGGGAGGCGTGGGTGGAGCACCAGAAGGCCATGCTGCCATCGAGTTGGTCCTTGACAGGCTGGAGAAATGGGCTGACAGGAACCTCATGAAGTGTAAGAAGGAGAAGTGCAAAGTCCTGCCTCTGGGACGGAGCAATGTTGTGCACCAGTGTATGCTGGGTGCCAACAGGCTGCAAGTCAGCTTTGCAGAAAATGCCTGAGGGTTCTGGTGGACACCAGGTGGACCATAGGCCAGCACTATGCTCTGGTGGCAAAGCAAGCCAAGGGTGTCCTGGGCTGCATGAGGAGGAGTGTTGCCAGCAAGTCAAGGCAGGCGATCCTTCCCATTTATTCAGCACTGGTGAGGCCTCATGGGGAGTACTGGGCTCCCCAGTACAAGAGAGAGATGGAGCTGCTGGAGAGAATCCAGTGAAGGGCCGCTAAGATGATTGAGGGGGTGGAGCATCTCTCTTGTGAGGAAAGGCTGAGAGAGCTGGGACTGCTCAGCCTGCAGAAGAGGAGCCTTGGCAGGGATCTTTTCCATGTGTATATATACCTGAAGGGAGGGTGCAAAAGAAGATGGAGCCAGGCTCTTTCCAGGGGTACCCCATGACAGGACAAGATGCAGTGAGCACAAACGGAAACACAAGAGGTCCTGTATAACTGTAGGGAAACACTTTTTTACTGGGAGGGTGGCTGAGCACTGCCGCGGGCTGCCCAGAGAGTCAGTGGAGTCTCCATCTTTGGACACCTTCAAAAGCCATCTGGACATGGTCCTGGGCCACCAACTCTAGGTCCATCTGGTCCAATCCACATGCTCAGCCCAAGCTGGTTGGGCCAGATGAGCTCCAAAACTGTCTCCTAACCTTAGCCCTTCTGTGATCCTGCACACATGTGAGATTAAGAAATGGAGTTCTGTTGGAAGATCATACATAGAATCATAAGACCTCTGGCTTGGAAGGGACCTTTCAAGGTCATCTATTCCAATCCACTTTCTGTGAGCAGGGAACCCCCTGTAGTGACCAGGAATATATTGTATTCTGTTGAATTCTATTGAATTCTGGTAAGATTACATGATTTTGGTGCAGGTCAAGAATTCTTTGATAAAGTCTCCCACAGCATTCTCCTAGAGAAACTGGCGGCTCGTGGCTTAGACATGTGTACTCTTCACTGGGTGAAGAACTGGCTGGACAGCTGAGCCCTGAGAATCGTGGTGAATGGAGTTAAAACCAGCCGGCAGTCGATCACAAGTGGTGTTCCCTGGGACTTGGTTCTGGGGATGGTCTTGCTCAATATTTTTATTGATGACCTGGATGAGGACATCGAGTGCTCCCTCAGTAAGTTTGCAGATGACACCAAGTTGGGTGGGAGTGTTGATCTGCTGGAGGGTAGGAGGGCTCTGCAGAGGGATCTGGACAGGCTGGATCAATGGGCCGAGACCAACTGCATGAGGTTCAATGAGGCCAAGTGCCAGGTCCTGCACTTCGGTCACAACAACCCCATGCAATGTTATAGGCTTGAGGAGGAGAGCTGCCTGGCGGAAAAGGACCTGGGGGTGCTGGTTGACAGCTGGCTGAATATGAGCCAGCAGTGTGCCCAGGTGGCCAAGAAGGCCAACAGCGTCCTGGCCTGGATTAGAAATAGTGTGGTCAGCAGGTGTAAGGAAGTGATTGTACCCCTGTACTCAGCACTGGTGAGGCCACACCTCGAATAATGTGTTCAGTTTTGGGCCCTTCACTACAAGAAGGATGTTGATGTGCTGGAGCGTGTCCAAAGAAGGGCAACAAAGCTGGTGAGGGATCTCGAGCACAGGTCTTATGAGGAGCGGCTGAAGGAACTGCACTTGCTCGGTCTGCAGAAGAGGAGGCTGCGGGGAGACCTCATTGCTCTCTACAACTACCTGAAAGGGGGTTGTGGTGAGATGGGTGTTGGATTCTTCTCCCAAGTAATTAATGATAGGATGAGAGGAAACGGCCTCAAGTTGCACCAGGGCAGGTTTAGACTAGATGTTAGGAAAAATTTCTTTCCTGAGAGGGTGGTCAAGCATTGGAACAGGCTGCCCAGGGAGGTGGTGGAGTCACCATCATTGGAAGTGTTCAAGAAACATGCAGATGTGGCACTTCAGGACATGGTTTAGTGGGCATGGTGGTGTTGCGTTGATGGTTGGACTTGATGACCTTAAAGGTCTTTTCCAACCTTAATGATTTTGTGATTCCCTGAGGGGGGAAGCCTAGGACAGGTGTTCATTGACATTTTTTCTAAGTAGCACTTCCATGTGTTACTCATCTCCAGGGCAACTGTGTTCCTGCACAGTAGCCCTCTACAGGGGTTTTGCTGGCTATTGCAAGCTCAAGGGTGACTATGTGGCATTATGGGCTGATCACAAAATGGGTGTGTATGAGGTGTGAACATCAGGAAACACTTTTGCTGTGAGTATGACCAAGCACTGTCACTTCCAAAACGATGCCATATTTGAAAATGATCATAGCCCTACAAGGTGATGATTTTTGAATGGGACTTTTATTTAGCAGTGGATAAATAAAGCAAAGAAGCAGGCAGAAAAAAAACAGGATGCAAAAATGCTTTTAAAGGTTCAGGTGACTGGAAGTAACATCTAAAACCTTTCAGCTGATGGCTGACAGCTGCAATGGAGTAAGCACAAGTCTCTTCTGCCTTCATCATCATATCTATGTATAAGCAAAACAACAGAAGCTTTGTTAGAATGTGTCTCATTATGTAGGGTACTGATCATCATGCAGGCAACCTGGCATTCTTTTGGTGACTTTTCACCATGCTAGTGAAAAATACCTTTACCTAAGGCTGGAAACAAATCTACTCCAATACAGAAAAAAAGTTGATTCTCTTATGTAATCTCACATCTTACAAATATTGCAGGTATTATGGCCAGAATATCACTTAATGCTCCTAAAGGCTGGCAGCAACAATAATTCAGAGTAGCCTTGCTTACAATACTGCTTTCATAAACTAGCTAACATTATGAGCTGTGCTTCGTGTTTCTTATTATTCTTTAACGATAGGATATAGGATGTCAAAGCCAGCCCTGCCACTGTCCATATGTGTGCTTTGAACAAATACAAGATTTTGTCTTTCTGTACTATCAAATTGATACACCGGAACAGTAAATTCACCTAGAGGAGCCAGGGTCAAATTTTCACTTTAAATAATAATGACCTTAACTTGTCCAGATTAGTCTAGCCTTCTCAAACTGCAATATAATTTTCAAAATTTTAACAAAGGGAAAAAAATGATAGTGGTCAGTGCTATAATGTTTCATAAAATACAAGTACAGTAGGACAACTATCAACACACTGCTGTCTTTTCCCTTATCAAGTTAACTGAGTCAGTAAAAAAAAAAAAAAAGTAAATTTCCTGTAAGGAGAACAAATGCAATGTATTATACAAAGAATGTACAGCCCAAATAACAGTCCTTGAAATGAAGAATTAAAATGAGACATGAAAATACAGAGGTATTTGTTATTATAAATAGAATTTTTGCATTTTCCAGGATGAAGAGCAAGATTCTTAACAACAAACAAAAATACTTGCTACAAAGAAAATAACTACCCCTGTTGGGAAGGAGACTGTGCTTAGTGTTCCAGGCCCATTCTCTGATAATTGCAATTCTTCAGTATACACAATATTCTCGTGTCTTCTGACTATCACTTCTGCCTCTTGCCTGTGTGTTCATATGAAGTGACAAGGGTATGTTAATGCAGGAAAACAAACACTCTTGAAGATATCCCTCTGACATTCATTTAGCATAGGCGTTTGTTTTGTTTTGGTTTTTTTTTGTTTTTAAAGGACAGAATTTTTGAACAGAAGTTTGTTTTTTCCTCTTCTTTCCTCAGATAAGCATGCAAAATACAATAAATGGAGCCCTCGTTTAGAAGTGCCATGCACTGTTTTTGAGCATCATCAGTTCTGCACTTGTACAGAAATGGCCAGGAATACTTTAAAGAGCTAATGTTATTATTAAAACTACTGCTGAGCTGAAATGGAAGTAGTATAAATGGAGACACACAGATGGGGAGCAGGTCCTTTTGGCTAGGTTAAGAACTGCTCTGCAATGCTAGTGCTCTATTTGCAATAGGGAATGTTTAAATTGGGCCTCTTTTTAGAAGAGGGATAAGGAGCGAGGAGGAAAACTGCAGGAAAACTGATAATGAATCATTTCTTATGTTCCTCAAAATTTTAATTCAAATCCATCATTTGGAATAAGCCTACTATGGAGTTTGTTACAAGGTACGGAAAAATGAATGGAAGCTGTGATTGTGACCTAGAATTTGAATACTGGATTTTGTTTGGACTTGTTGAATTAAATCTATCATACCGATTTTTTCCATTTGCTATTAAGAAAGGAACATTTGATGTCAAATAAATTTGCTTTAATTCTTATTCAGAAAATATTTCAATGCCTTGAAAGTGTTTGGTCTGCATGTATTCAATACTGTTAGTGCACTAATCATTTGCACAGCTCACCAATTAGGATCTGAGCTTAACTTGGTTTTTTAGTTTGCACCAGTATACTGTCATCTCTAGTAACGGATACCCAGGACAATTAAATAAAACATTTATGATTTGTAGCTTGGGAGATTTGTAAGGATATTGCATGATATGGATACTCTTGTTATAAACTATTTCAGTCTTTCTTTTTTCATACTTTCCCATTATTACCTCAAGTAGGAATAAGAGCATATTACAGATGGCCAGCCAGACAAGACTTGGTTGAAAGCTCTTTCACCTGTCCATAAGTTGTCATAGTGTAAGCATTCTGTCTGATGTTTTCAATAAGGCTAATATTCTGAGCATTATTTTATTGTTAAAATTTATAAGATGATATGTCACCTTTGCTATGGTTGCCAAAGAATTTTTTTAGAAGTTTGGGAGTAGAGGCATTATATGTTACAAGAATGTTTTTCACATATATGTGGGTGTGCATTTCGTTAGAGGCACTGACTACATATAAGTAAATTAAGAGCTATATTTCAAGAAAATAAATAATTCAGGAGAAACTTCATAAAATTTGAATGTCATGTTAAAGAAAATTTCTAAACTTTGCGGGCAGCAGGTTTATCAGAACTGGACACAGTCCAGGAATGGGCTTCATCTCCTTCATTGATCATTCTCCTATTTCTATGTAGCTTTTTGATCTCCTTTACTATAACTTGCAAAATGAGGTCATAATACAAGATATTAAATCAATTTTCTTTTCCTAAAGAAGTCTGTCTGGAAAAGTGATTTCCATATCTGTTTTCCAGGTGTACAGCCTCAATTATGCTATATGACATATTGTTCAAATTAGACTGGGTTACCCAAAAAATCTAGATCCTTCTTTAAAATAACCTGGTTTTAATCATTACTTCACTCTTTCGTTGTAAGCTTCACATCTGACCAAGTTGAACCAACAAGTTGAATTTAGCATGACAGGTATCTAGAAGAAACTTCTAATGAGTAGTTTGCAAAACATGATCTATCTATAGAGGTTTTTCAGTAAATAGTTCTAAATAATGGTAGACGTTATAAACATTATAAACAACCCCTGGATACTTTGAAAACAGAAAGAGAGGCTGAGCCTCATAACATAAATTACTTACTGGAAGTACATGATGCTCAGTAACCACAATATAACTGCAAGGCTAGTATTAAAATCAACTATATGCTCACCAGCTGTCATCAATACTACATTTGGAGGCATGTGCTCCTAACCAAGAACTGCACATTGCTAGTTTGATACAGCTGGCAAAATCTCTTTCCTTCCATTCCTTTTGAACTATAGCACTTCACTGGTAAATGTTTTGCTGAACAATTTGTGGAGCTCGCAGTGTGAGCCCTTATAATTAGAATGATTTTGCAACACTGCTGACAGCACCATACCTGCACTTTGTCAAACCGATCCCACTCATCTCTGAAATAAATAGATTAAATGAAGCTGTTAAATTCAAGTGCATGTCAGAGAAGTTATTCGTCTGTCTTGAAATGCATGACTATGCGTTCTAGTAAAAAGACTGAAAAAATTTAGTTCCATGGCTCCATTAATTTTATTACAGATAATTATATATTGTAGCTCATGGAGGTGGTTCCTTCAGATGTCAGTTATTACCCATAATGGAGTACCTCTTCACTGAGAGTTAATTTCTGGAAGTAAATTGATCCAGAAAAAGACCTTTCTGGCTGTAATGGGAGAAAAGCAGTCGCACAGTGTAGGCTGTAGCCTAAATTATTTAGGGATAGAAAGAAATCAAAGTTGTTTTACTTTTTTTTTTCCAGAGGAATTATTTCAAAGGAGTGATGGAGTTCTATGTTTCAGCAAGAGCTGACCCAATAGCCAGTAAGTGGTCTAGCAATCCACAATGGCCAATTAATTTTTTTAAATGCATCTTTTCAATAACACACAGAGATGTCATTTACTAGGTCATGGATTACTAAGAATGAACCTTAAGGTATTGCCATTGATCATACTGTGAAAGCTCTGAAGAACTGTACACCTACAGAAAACTGTGATTTCATCCACACTCCTTTTCCATTCACATGTGATAGCTCAATATACAGAAAGTGCTTAGGAAAAGGTAAGAAACTATTTCCTAGGCATATGCAACAACTAGAATTTAGGAATAGTTTAACTCGGGTAATACCTATTATGTTGAATTCAAGACTGCAAAAGTAATTAGCCTTTCTTACAATTAATTCAGGCAATTCCTTTGAAACTTTTAAAATAATGAATCCACATTCCAGTATATATGTATATGAAAGGCTATGAACAAATGAGGCAAATGAATAAAATGTGAGTAATGGGAATTCTGACAGATATCAATCAGTTCTTGATCTATCTGCCTCTGTCATCATGTTTGTTAGAGTATTTGTTTATATTAGCCCTTATAACATAGCAGTTAATTATTTTCTAAGGTACAGAGTGTCATCACATTTTCTTTCTTACTCTTATATAAAGAAACATTTTAATGTCTTGTAAAATATTGGGAGATTTTATTCTACTCTTAATTGAATTTAAGTAGCTGTATTTGAGGTAAGTGATGGTACTTTTGGAGAGCTGCAGACATGATGGCTTGGGTCCAGCTTCCATTGAGTAAATGGAAACACTTCAATTGATTTAATGGGTCTTGGATTTGATCCAAGATGCACTTTGTCTTAATTGGACTATTCCTGAGAGTAAGTGCAGTATCTACTTGAGTACTCATATGCAATGAGTGTTTGTAAGATCTAGCCTATAGGAGTGAACATCTGAGAGGCAAGAAGAGCCACTCTCATGGTATGATTAGTTAAAAACCACAAGAAATAAGAATCATGAAAGTTTTGCAAAAGTAAAAATATTTTTATATTAATGTAGTGGAACAACACATCAGGAATTTACCTTTCATATTTCTGTGTATAAAGTATAAATCTGTACTTTTCCACTTGCTATTACAAGCTAAACTCCCAAGGGATTGAAAAAATAGGTTCAGAACTGGGTCTTGCAAATTTAGTCCTGTAGCCAACTGTAGTAATTTCTTGGAATGGTTATTTAATGATACAAAATAATCACTATATACTTTCTTTCACTCCTGTGAGATGTTTTCCTCTTCAGCATTTGTGATAAAATCATCAGAATTTATGTAATACTGAAAATATAAATTAATATAATGTCAGTCATAATGTGTTAGACTATATTAACCTAAAGCTGTTTCGACAAGACTGTGACACATTGCTTTTCCTGATTCCCTATCAACTGCAAATGTGAAATGTCCTTCAAATTGATTCATTATAAGCCATTTCCATTTGGTCTTTAAATAAAAGATTTTGAAAGATTTTGGCAACCTCTGTGTTAATTTCCAATATATATTCATTTTCTCCTTTTGAAACAATAGTGTTCTGCCCTCAACTTTGTTTCACAAAAAAAATGAACAAGACTGAAAGATGTTTCACAGTTACTAAGACAATTAGAGTTTTCTGACCTTCTCTTTCAAGATATCACAGATCTTAACCAGTGCTCCTAAAAGCTCTGAAAATGCCACATTTTGTGCTGTGGCATAACAAGAAAACTGTCCCAGCTACAGCTATGGAGAGCTAGTACTGAACATTGATGCCATTGCATATGAAAATAACAAATCTGCCTGAGCCACAGTGGGGTGCACAATTCATTGCAGTAAAAACCTCACCTGGTTGAAAGCACAACTGGCTGTTAGGCTGGGGCAGAAACCTGCCTGCTGCCTAACAACTCTGTTCCACAATGTTTGGCCCTCATGCACAGTCATGCAGCGCCTGATCACTTTGCCACCAGCTCTGCCAAGTACCTTTGTCATTTCTGTTCAGTCAGCTCTGTGCCACTGCTAGTTCATCGTGAGGTGGGTTCTGTTGTACGAACCATACAGATGTACAAGTTGTAGCTAATCATGACCTCCCCAAAGTGCAGCACCTTCAAAAACCCACTGCACAACAAAACCTTATACAATGCAAACCTCTCTAGAAAGGACTGTTTAAAACACTCCTCTGTGAGGAACTTTGACAACATGGCTGTACTAGGCTGGTATGTGAAAATCCACTGCATGAGACACAGGGTGACCTGTTGGCTCCAGATATATCCAGCCAACTGTCCATGAATACAGCTATTAAAGAATTGCAACAAAACAGCAGAATTCAGCAGTATAGAGACTAAAAAAAAAAAGTTCAAGAAGGAGAAATTACATCTGTTTGAACTGTAGAGAAAGAAATTCATTTCAGTGCAAAATTACTCCTAGCCTTGAGTTTACAATTTGCTTATTTTCCCTGTCTTCCCCTGCCAAGTTCTTTCTTCTATGTACTCACTCTTTCCTTCAGTCCTTTTAATTCTTTTCAGTTTGAAAGGATCTCCCAGTTCCTTCTCATTAATGCTGCCTTATATATCAAGGTATTTTGCATACTGTGTTTGTGGCTGTCCCTTTATTTCTCCTTGCATATTCTGTCTCTTTGCATTTTAGAAGAGCTGTGATAAAATAAATCAGTGAAGAGACAGGTTAAGTTGCTTTTATCAAGTAACTTAACTCTGCATGGCATTGAACCAAAATAGCTAGGTGCAGGGTAAATCTGCATGTGTTACCTACATAGCCAGCAATCCCCGCAGCACCCCACAATCTGTGATACAAATTTACTAAATAATAGTATTTGGCATGCTATGGATACATTTCCTTCCATACACACAAATTCTGAAGGAAAAGTTTTCTGAGCAAAATCAAAGCTACAATATAATGTAGTAACATTTTTCCACCCCTTTTCAAGACATTCAGTGTTTATTACAAGTCATATAGTACAGAATTAGCTGCTGTCCAGCTCTCCTCTGCCAAATATGCCAGTGTAAAGTGTGTTTCAAAGCATTTACATTTGTTATTTTTCCAAATTTTATGCATTCAATTGAGTTCATCTAAAAAAGCCTCTAATTTAACAGCATTAACAATGTAGTATATGGACCACTTTATTTCTCTAAGACTTTTTACAGCTGTACTCTAAGGTCTAGCAATTAATAGACTTTAAGGATAAACACAATAGTTGGTAAAATTTGAGTTAGGCGCCATAGATCACATCAATAAGAGACAGTATAGATGCAAATTAACAGCTGCAAGTTGTGGTGACCCATGACTAGAACTGGCTTAATTTCAGTTTCATGATAGCTGAACTCTACTTTGTTAATGTCATGCAGGCATTGACACATGAACAAGCAGGTAAGCAAACATGACAAGGATTAAAGTGACAAAATCACTGGGCTGCTTAATACATGGCTTTTAATGCAGTACAGTTATATGTATAGCAGGCTGAGTGGCAATACCATCCTTTTTATATTCCTTTCTGTGGAGAGAAGTTCTTTCCAGAACTTCAATACGTCCACCAGCTTTACCTGGACAAGACACATCAGTTAGGCAGTTAAGAAAGCAATGTGCCTGCATTGTCACTAGCTTCTTCTAGCTCCGTAACAGATAAATCATAAGTTTGCTATATGAAAAAGTGCGAGGAAACAACCTACAAAATTTATCTGAGTATCAAAATTTAGAAACAACAGAAACACGTGCAGGGTCTGCAGCTCTGGAGCAAGATTACTGATTCTTTTCAGAGACAGATAGCTACACTGCAGGCCTGTGCAACACTTAAGTAGGGAGGGATCCAGAAGGCATGCAGGTTTATCACAAAGACCACAAGAGATCACAGTGATTATTTAATTCCACCATTTCCTCAGAAGCCAAAATTTCTTTGGGAAGATAGAGTAAACTAGCCCTTAGGATGATAAATTGAGTGACTCCAAGGAATTACAAGGTCAATTCAATAACTTTTCTTCTAATTATGCTCCTCTAACTTTGTTGAATTTTTGAGTCATCATATGAAAGAGGACAGAAAGAGCTCTCACAAGTCTTTTCCATAGCCAAGAACATTTGGTTGTAATAAACATTTGTACTAGCTTGTAATAAAATTCTGTAATCTGATATAGCATCTTCACATATGATCTGCTATCATATCTGATAGTTACGACTATTAAGATAGTGTTGTAACTTTAGAAACATCAGGCTTATTTAATTAAATGACACTACCTATATGACTGATTTCAGCATTGGCATGTCAGCAACAAAAAAACAATACAGCAAAACAGCATTAAAGAAAACTGATGATCCCTAAGTCCATTTTAGATCAATCTTACTTCAGCAAACAAGATTTTCCCTTCATATTCCCTGGAGTTTATATGGATAAGATTAAATAGAAGATCACTTTGTTTTCTGCAAGTATTATGTTGATAATGTTATTTCCTCACAAACATTTTTGTGATGGAAATTAAAACTTGAATAAAATTAGAGAAAATTGAGAGCTAGGTGACCAGTTAACTGAATTAGGTTGCAAAGACACACATCTTCCCCCTTAAAATATCTAATAAAGTTGTAAAATATGAATTTATGAGAAGAATGTTTTCAATTCCAACAGATGGACTGCCTGATTAAAGTCTCACTTGCACTTTGCCCCTGAAATGAAAAAAACTGCAATCATTTCTTTTGTTTCTAAGAACTGGAAAAAAAAATTAAATCTTTCAGATGCTACTTTCAAGATGATTAATCACTTAAACTATAAGAAAAAAAGTCTCACTATCAGATAAAACTGGAGGATCCACTACCAACAAAATAGTCCTTTTCTAAGAAGAATTCATTAAAAAACAAAAAAACCCCAAAGATAATGTAGTCCATTAAACTTAAGGGTGTATTTTGATGGAAAGCAGCTCAAATTCAGGCCCCAAAACTTAGGTCAATGAGGTTGAATATTCAGGACTTGACTTTTATAGAACTATTTTGGGCAAAATTGACAGAAACTGTCAAATATACAACTTTTTTCTTCTGAACAGTACGACATTTCAAGAAAGAAACAATATCAGCATCACAAAACATGCAGTATTTAGTCTGAATTAATACAGTCTGAAGTCAACACTGAATTCCACAGGGTTTTTTTTTTGTTTGTTTGTTTCTTTTTTTTTAATTGATAATTTTATGGTATTCATAATAAAAAGGCTTTTTAAGAGTGGCTCCCCCTTAAAAGATTCTGCACTTGTTCAGAGGTTGGTAGTATGACATGGTGTTCTGCTTTCGCTTTAGCTATTGCC
This sequence comes from Phaethon aethereus, assembly GCF_964289735.1. NCBI lineage: Eukaryota > Metazoa > Chordata > Aves > Phaethontiformes > Phaethontidae > Phaethon > Phaethon aethereus. The sequence goes on along the minus strand of NC_138577.1, from coordinate 53,403,078 downwards.
TTATTATTTGGATCTGCCCAGCTCTATTTGATAATGGTAATAGTCTTATTACTGTTCTCCTATGGTTAAAGACATAAAGCATTCACACCAAGTCTCTCATCTATTTTGAGAAAGAGCATTTAATTTGGCAATTTACAAATCCATTTTCCCTTACCTGAGAGAGTCCATCAATTTTACAGTTTATTAGATACAGTAAAATCTGTCTTGAGTTTGTATAAATAAAGTGGTCACTGCTACAAAATAGAGGTCAAACGTACTTTTTAAAAAACATTTTTACAACAGAAGGATTATCTCATAATTTTGTTCTTGAAGTAAGAACACTTAGACCACTAAAATACAAGGGGACAACCATGTCAAATTTTAGGCAATTCCATTACCTTAAGTGGAGTTCTGACCTTGACAACATGTTCTATTCCTTGGAGACAAACCCATCTTCAGCTCTGCCTGGAGTGCTTTAAATCCTTACAGGTGAATTATGCCAAACTTATTGGAGTAGCTTTTATTACCCTGATATGCAGCTGCTGTCATTTTCAACAGTGAACTAGAAGTTTGTCAAATCTTATAAGGGTTGCAGAAATTCAACATTCACAAAAAAAAAAAAAAAGAAAAACAAACTGCACCTTTGTTCACTGCAGTAGGTAATAGCTGAATTTATTACAGCAACCCTTTTACATTTACTACATTCCAGCACTTACTTTTGCTAATATTTCTTTTTTTGGCGGGAAGCCATGATGTTATTGCTTTATATTCCTAGTCAATGCTAACCCAACTGTAAAATAAAATATGTGAGCTATTTTAGAAACACTGAAGTGGCAAAATGCTACAGTAGAAAACATAGTAATATGTCCCCTTTTTAATCATCCAAATCAGACTTGCCACAAAGCATCAGAAGACCAAAATTATTGTTGCTTATAAGAGCCATTCTCAGGAATAGAAAAGGCAATATTTGGATTCTGAAGTGCTAAATAAGCTATAAAACTTTATCACTCTGTATTTAAACTTCTTATTCTCTGACAAGCAATTGTACCTTTGCTGTGGAAGAACAGAAGAGCCTCAAAGAGCCACAAGTTTTCATAAGAAAAAGTAAATTATAGTTCACCAACATTTTTCAGAAGGCAAAATGGTAAGCTCCTTTTTGTTCTCCTTTCTGCCTCCCTGTTTCCAGGAGAGAAACATACTGTCTTTTAAAATAGACCATGAAGCTGTAATTGATTTCAACTCTCAAACCTCTGTTTTGCAGTAAGGTATTATCAGGTAGCATACAGCTTCACATACTGGAAAAAATTCTTTTCTTTCTGGCACTTCCAATCCCACCTACACCATGCTGCATGCACCGTGAAAAGACAGTGAGGTAGAAAAGGGCTTTATTGCCATGACTGTGGTGAATCCAAAGCTATTACTTTTCAGCCATCTGAACCATATAGTTAGGTAAGGTGGAGTAGAGAACAACCAACCAAAGGATCACTGCTTACTGCATTGATGTTAACATAGCATGTGTATTTATTTTAAAGTCATATATGAGCAGAGTAAACTGTGTAAACTCTGTAAGTATGTTTACATATTTATGTTTACAGAGTAAACTCTGTAAACATAAAGCTCAGTAAAGCTGATGACAATTTCAAGAGTAGCTCTAAACTACCAAATGCGTGGTAGCCATATATATTACCTTACTTATGCTCTGTGAACCACTAACATAGAATAAGAAAGCCTCTTTCCTCAACTGATGGAAATTTTTATAGTTGGAAAAAAGAAAGTTTAGATTTCCATTCTACTCTTAAAAATAACTGAGCATTTCACAGCTTAAAAAATGTTGAGTCAGGTATCCTCAGCTTTGTTACCAGTTTAAGCATTCCTTTTGTCCTGAAAAGAGTCTGAGTGAACATATATTCTAACAGGGATTTTAACAGTTCCCTTTAGAATTTGCTATTACATTTCATAAGCCAGTGGTTTTGCCCCTGTTGATCAGATAGCTGATGAAGTCAGATGAGAAAAGAACACTGGAAACAGAAAGACCAGGTTGCTTATTTAACACAAATGAATGTTTTGAAAGCTGAGTCATCATCTACTAGTGTGCATCAAGCATCTTACCCCACTACAAGAGCTCTTTCAGTGATCAAGGTAAGTACACATCTTCTCCCCCTTTTCTAACTGTTAAAAAAAGAGAGAAAGTCAAGCAGACTCTCATTCTGTGGTTGGCAAGGGAACAACAATAGGTTTTTAACACTCCTTTCCCTAGGGAGGCTAGAGAGACCAAGTTCTTTCATTTCTACCAGTTGCCAGCAAGAAACATATCACAGGTGGCTACTCTCTTGCACACATGCTGTTAGCTCTGCTTGTTTGTATATTCACTAGAATGAATGATACACCTGAGTCTCTTCAAGTGCATACACAGGGAGTTAGTGCCATCAGCCTGAAGAAATCATACACCTGGCTAGAAAAGGAATGTAGAAATTCCAGTGCATTGAGATGAGATCCTATGGGGATCTGCAACAATTCATGGTACACTGATCTATGTGCTGAGCAGTTTATATTTCTGAAACTGGTGTGACATTCCAGCTGACTTAAAAATCTAAATGTATTTCACTAGGCTACCAAGCAACCAGAACCGATAAATTAGAAAGAATTTTCACCTCTTTAACTATTTCAGAAAGTACCATAAAGGGCAGCACTGTAGGATGAAAATTTATGTACTCAGGAAAGTGGAGAAAGACGTACCACTTATTTTGATTCCCAGTGCCTCAAGGTAATTTAGAAAACACATTGCATTGTTATTTTGAAGAGGCATAAACCTTCCACAGGGGGACATTTTATAGTTTAATACACTTTTCACCTTAACATAAGGCACAATACAGAAACAGCAGATTGACAGGCTCAAGTAACTAGAAAAAAACCTAACCCATAAACTCAAACAGTTTTTTTTTTTTTTAAGTCTTGTGCAAAGAAAAAGCAAATATGATGTTCTCTATACAGATTCTATAGCTTTGAGTAAAGGGTGAAGCACTGTTGTGTCTTTGCTTTATTTGATCTTTGCTTTGCACTGAAGATTAGAATTTTAATATTGTACTAGTTACCTGCTGGAGTAGAGGGGAAGAAATTTTCTTTAACATAGAATGACTTAATTTCTAGGGTATGTTTGGTAAAACATACTGAAAGAACAACTTAGCTACCTTGGGGAGACATACATCTGCACAAGGATACACAAGAGAACATGAGGAAAATTCTGAGGTGAAAATTCTGGTAAAGTATTTCTGGTTTTTCACATGCAAGATGAAATCCCAAGCCTAAATGAGGAACTTGCTTGGCCTGTCATGTTGCAGACCTACTTGCAGGTTTCCAGTTCTGCCAGAGCACTTGGGTGAGCTGTGTTACCCTTTCAGACATAAGCAGCACAGACTGCCTGATAACCCTTCTATCCCATCCTGGGAACCTCTTGAAGACCAAGCCTGCACTGTAATTGATTAACATTCCAGATCTTTCTAAATTCTAAAATAATCTTTCTAAATGGATCTTTCTTTAATGGTTGGACTTGATGATCTTGAAGGTCCTTTCCAACCTAGTGATTCTGTGATTCTGTGAAATGCCAGCCTAGCTTCAGATGCAACTAAATAGCCAGTATTATCCCAAAAGTCAACTTGGCAGTACCAAAACAAATTTAGGATTCTAGATTTTTTGCCCCTACCAGGGAGAACACAAAACTAATGTCAGCACTTAGCAGCAGCCCCTGCTGGTGTAGACTTAACACTTAGATGTAGCAGTGTTGGTACATTTCAAACTTAGTTTTGCTGTCCTTTCCAAACCACAGCTTATTTTAGCTTACTTACATTTATTGACTTTCTCTCCTACCACAAGACCCTTCTTCAATCACTAGCTCTATCATTGTAGAGAGGGTACAATGTCCAGAGGCCCTTCTACAACCCATTTAATCTAAAGCCCTTATCTTCGGCTGATCTGTACCTTAACTCCATCCTAAAGTTTATGACTCACTGCAAACAGATGGCTTAGAGATAGCTACAAGGCTTGTGTTGATGCTATCATTAAACTAGCATCTCCTTCTGAACGCAGCTATCCTGTAACTGACAGAAGACCATAAACTAAACCCATCAGGCCAGGCACCTATGGGTGCTGTATGGTGCTGTCCTGATATTCATCTGTCAAAGACATAAACATAAAGGGACAATGTAGGTGGCATGATTTGTACAAACAAGCCTTACCTAGGTTTACTTAGAGCCAGACTTAATCTGCCTCACTGATTCCTTACTGGAGTGTAGACAGATCACTTATACCTGTGCCTCCTTTTCTAAATTTGGTGTCAGCAGAGCTAGGCTGTTGTAGATGAGCTGAGATCCAGCTTGTTAACTATGCAACTCCTTTGCTGTGAGCACCATGGAATAAAAGAATAAAAAGAAGCTTTAAAGGGAATTATTATTAGTATTAGTATTATTTGCTTGGGTCTGTCTGTAAAACAGATAAAAAAGTGAAACTATGTTCTGTTTGGATTTAATTAGACGATGCAGTGCCTGGAAGGAGCACAAAGGCAGATAGTGAAACGTTCTTAAGCAAAACTGGGAGACCATGCAGGAAGAAGCTTCATGTACAACTCTCTCTTCTTGATTATGTCTATGTGGATCTCCCCTTGGGATGTCAGCTACTTTGCCGAGGACTCAAACTCTCCAAGTGTATAGTACCAGAAGCCTACCTGTTGTACATAAGGATTTAGATTATAACCTCATTAAATGTCACACCCTTTTGCTTTTTGGCTGTGTAAGGTTTTACTCCCTTTAATGCACGAAGAACTTGAAGATTAGCTGTGTTGTGTGTAATGATAAACTACACCAGGTACAGTTGATATGCCTGTAAAGAGTCTATGATCAAATACTCAAAAGGTTGTGGAGGGTTACAGAAATATTTCCCTGGACCAAACTTGTACAAGGGTATTTGTGCAACAGTGTTTGTCAAATTTGTTGGATTTCTGAGGCAATTCAGAAAGGTGAAAATGGCACAGCACTATCTCAACAGGTTTAGATCTTGCAAGTGATTTATAAGAGTTCTTCACATCACTGAAGAGCAGCGGTTGCAGCAGTGTTATTGCTGGCATAGCTATAGGGAGACTCCTCTGGCACATGAACTGCAGGCAGGAATAATTCCCTATGTCAGATCAAATCTGTACGTGTGGCAAAATTCTGCCCAAGTTACACCTAGACAATTCTTCTGACCTACTTATTCCAGACACTGATTATCCAGTCTACTCAAATGTCTGGCCAGCAGTTGGCAAACAAAATACAGTTGTTATACTTCACTGAGATGCAGTCAGAGAATACTGGAAGGATGTTTTTACATCCTGACAGACGTCAGCTTTCCTGCACCCTATCCTCAGTCTATTCTCAGTGCATTAGTTTCTATGCCGCCATGCAGTGGGGTGCACAAGTTAATGAGAAACATTCTTGTTCATCCTGTGGTAAACAGCATTAAGAAAACGTGTCTCAGGATGTAGTGGTCTTTTCTACATATCCAAATATCTGACCATTTTTTCGTATCACCTGAGTACACCACAGAGGGATACACCCTACTGTGCCCCAGAGAGTCCTGTAAATTCCAGCAGCAGTTACAAGATGCAGGTAAAAAAGCAAATTTTTGTTTGGGTACATTAATGGCATTCAAAACCTCACATTACAAAATTGTACATTTTGAGTGATTACAGAGGTAATGATGCAACAGCAAAACTGTGTAGACATTTTTCTAACCCATGAAAAAGATAGTTATGTAGGCTTTTTGGCAGACAACTGGGAACCCTGTAGCTAATTTTTTTTTCCACATGTGGAAATACGGACAATCCTGGACCCTGGCAAAATAGTATACTATTTGCATTAGCTTTCATGTACTGCTATTCTATAGCCTTCTGTTGAATACGTTCTTCTGAGTAGCTACTATGTGAACAAAGAACACAACACTATTTCTTGCATCCAGGTAAAAAGCATTATATCAGATTCTCCAGGCTAGGAAAGCAGGGCTAAGTGATCTTTGTCATGTAATTTCCAGTCTCTCACAGACACCGTCCCCCATCCTGCTCCCACCCCCTTATTCCCCTCCCCCAAATCATCTGACTTCTGAGCAGTTTGGGTCCTGGCAGCCATGGATACTTCGGTGGTGCCTGCTGCATCTGACGGTTTCTTCCTGACCTCTTCAATCAATCAATGTCAAACCTGAAAGCACAACGATGTGTGCTCTCTTTGGGCATCGAATCAGCCTGAAATGGTGTATTTGTGAAACAGGTAAAGCTCTTCAGCCTGAGGTCTGGGAAGATAGGTACACATGCAGGGCATCACCAATCAATGAATTTTCCTGCAGGTGCAACATCATTTATCAGAATGTCCATTTTCCTGAAAGCAGCTCCAGGACTTAAAAATGAAACTAAATGCATTCTGAAAATGAGATTACTTATGACAATTTCTCTCTCTTTTCAATAAGATTATAGTCATATTTCAGATCTGCATCACTATTTTAATAGCATAAATTGATTGAATTCTGTCTAGAAAGTGGGTATGCAGCTAAGCTATCCAAAGGCCCGTTCCTATATCCAGAGTCCCACAGCACCTATCAATGAGCAGAAAAATTTTTAACATTGGTGCTCTTAATAAGTCTTTTCCATTGTATAAAGAGTTTGCCAAAGACCTGCTGCTTCTAGGATATTCTCTGTTATGAACATACTGTGAAGAAAACCCCAAGCATTTAAGAAAGCCTCATCAGGCCAACACTTGCTAATATTGAAGTCTGCTTTGACTCACTTCAGGAGAAAACACATGTGAATTCAAGGAAAGGCATTAGGCAGTGGTTTGCATTGTCTGGCAACCTCTACCCCAGACTGATTCCAGTGAGTACATGTGCAGAAAGAAGGCACAAACTCTTTATGGGCCCCAATAAAGGAGTCAAGGTGTCACTAAGATCTGTGAAACTAAAATGAAAATGAGGAACTGCTACTTCTTTACTCGAAACACTATTATTTTTCCATAGGAGACTTTCCTAGCTCTGATTTTTCATTCTCTGGCTGAGAAATGAAACACAGTTTTTCCTTTTTGGCTGCCTGGAATGTAACTTCGAAGTACCAGAGAACAGCGATTAGAACATGTCTACATGGAAACTTTTAATCAGAATGAAACTGGGTCAAAACCAATACCTGTATTCTGCAGCAGTCCTCTTGTTTCAAAGCTGAATTTGCAAATTGTTTTTCTTTTATTCCGTTAATGCTGCATAACTAACATTCAAAAAATCGCATGTGTTACAATATTGACCTGTGCATTGAACACACGCTTTACAGGAACAGTTCAGCTGAGGAGAAAAAACCCCATGTATTTATTTAATGTGTGCATTTCTGAATTCCAAAATCAGTGGTAATGAGGAGAATAAAAAAGTTTTTTTGTTGGGGGACTGTAGTGTTTGGAGCCTGGCTTGGGACCCAGATACAGAAGACAGAATTGTTTTCAGATCCTTTTGTTTTGCTTTAACCATAAGATGAAGATTGTTTTACTGCAGAAGTTTGTTGATTTAGTTTTGGCTCCTAATACATCTTATCTATCGAGACCTCTTTCCATGGCCTGGTGTGCTGACGGTGATGAGTCAGCACAGGCTTTCACTGACATGCTGCCTCAAAGCCATGGCCCAGCCAGACCCATCCTGTTTTATTTATCACTTGAGGTTTTCTGTACCACTTCTACTTTTGCTCTCAAGTTTAGTTAAATGCACTTATTTTGTCCATTGAAACACATAGTTCAAACCGGACAAAGCTGTAGCAAAACAATTCCGACATCAAGGGGCAAGCCCTGAGCTCGGGTCAGGTTCCTCGCAGTCACAACAATAGCCATTAGGCCCGTGCTAAGAGGCTTTATATAGAGCTGGTTAGGACCAAATCTTTATGCCAATGGAATTATTGCCCTCTTGTGTGGCTGAAACAAGAACAAAATTTGCTTTTAATTCAAGTAGGAAAATTGTTGTCAGTGGGTTTTGGCCTGGGTCCATAGGCTTTGGCTTTCGAGGCCTGGTGTGAGACCTAAAACAACCGTTTTTGTTGTTGTGAAAGGTCAAAGGTGTAATGAGTCCTGCCAGCTTGAAAAATAAAGACTAATATGCAGTAATGATTGAAACGTTAAACTGCTGTAAATTGTAGACATTATGAAGTGCTAAATTTAGCACTGCTTCGGGTCTTTGTTATCTGTCACTCGCATGAGCATGTGAGTAATTTTGCTCCCCGTTCTTTAGTGCCACAGCACTCACCCTGTCAGGCTGTGCTTCCCTCCATAGGAGACCAGCGCAAAGAAGGTTATTTATTCTGAGCAATGACGTAGCACATCATGTCATTTCGCTTTTTCTCCACTGTCCTTGCAATACAGCTTCTCAGGTAATCAGCAAGAAAATAATAGCGTTTCAGACCTGTGAAAGAAGATAAGGAATATGCTTTAATTAGGTGAGATGTTTATGAAATTAATTCATTCAGGAATGACTGACTACATATTAGTCAATGTGGCTGTGATTCTTCTTTAATCATTTCTATGAGGCAAAGGATTTTCATAGCCCCAGGCCTTATCACAGCCTGGTGTAGGCTCACACTCGGGAAACTTACCCTCCTGGCATGGACAAAGCCCATACAGAGGGTTGTTTCCTTGCAGAGTCAGGAGGAGCCCTAGCTTTCTTCCACTAGCTCTTGGGAGATGCTTCCTTTTGAATCGTTACCTAGTTTTTCAAGAGACTGGATCATCACTACTTGTGGCAATGCCACAACAACCAGAGTATCATCTCCGTCTCTCCTGCCTGTGGATGTGGCTGGAAAATATTTCCCAGACAGCATTGCTGTCTGTAAAAAGAAAACTTTCTTTCCAGCCCTGAGGATAGATCCTGCCCTCTATGGTAGGGTAGGGAAGATAAAAGCAGAGCACCTAGACATGGAAGGGAGCACAGGCTGGAGACACAGATCTTGCACCCCGCTTTCCACCACACACAGTGTGTTGCGGGCTAATGGTTACCACATTACTGTCCATACCCATGCAAAGCTTTCCAACCAACTCCTGGAGGAGAGAGACCACAAAAGAAGAAAATACTCTTTCCTTCACAGTCTAGAAACACCTTCTCATTTTATTACCAAGGATTCAAGGATCATATTGTAACCGAAATCAAAGAGAAATGTTTGGTGCTTGAGAAACATGTGCTTTTTCCTCAAGATCTTGCCTGCCATATCTAGTGGTATGGTCCAGAAAAAATGCAGATAAACAGGAAACCTACCTCTAATGTTGCCATACAGCTTGCATCTACCCCATTTGTAGACACAAGATAGGTGAGCTCTTCTTTGGCCTAATTTACCATATGGCACTGCCTATTCTTGTTCTGGATTTGTAGGTTCTATTTTTGTGTGTTCTCCTCTCCTGCAAAAATCATGAATGTTGCCAGGGCAGGATAATGGGAGAAGCACAATTCTCAATCATCCACAGTATTATATTACTCTTTAACACAGAAAATCAGAAACTAGTCAGCTATTACAGCTCCCATACAGCTCCCATGGAGCTTTATTACAGCAAATTCCACCTACTGCGGTACTACCCAGTTAGAGGCTGGAATATTCTTTTTAAAGAGAGATCTTGTTAGGCACAAGTGCTGGTACTCTCAGGCCCATAAAAGTCCAGTACAAACTTACCAGTATACCACAGGAGACTGGATGACACACTATCCTTAGTCTGAGGAGAATACAAACGGAACAGCATGACGGGGAGATAGCTAGAACAATGCTCTTGCTCGGACTCCCATGGTACCAATCATCATAACAGCTAGGCATGAGTACTAAACAGACTTGAAGAGATAAATCTCTTGTCTATCTGACAAATGTAATTTTTCACTCTGATAGGACAATAACTACATGGTAATTTATTGTGGCAATTTTTAAAAATCTTAACTTCCCTGCCAATCAAGTTTGCACTGTGACTATTGGTTGTATTTAAAAATAAAGCTGGATTGTCCTGATTGAGTTTTTGCAGTACTTAGAAGGACAGTTCCTAGGAAACTTCGTGAAAACAAAGAGCTGTATGTGACAGATAAATACAGCAACATCTGAAGAAATTCTGGCTAGATGAGAAAGTAAGTGTCGTGAAACTGAAACTGAAGGCTTTGTTACTTGTATTAGGCACAAGTATCTCACTAAATCCTATATGCCTTTAATTTATAAGAATAATTTTTTGTCAAGTTTAAAAGGAACAGTAGAACACACTTTGGATGTTTCAAACTACAATCACTGTTGTATAGGGGTCAACAATACATCCAAGAGTAAAGAGATTCTCTCCTCTCCTACTGAATAGTTATTAAATTAATGTATTGAATGAATGCTTAGCAGATGCTTGAGACATTTGTACAGTATCAGGAGCAATTAATTTTAGACAGACAATTTTAAAAATAAATACAGCATTCCAATACTAACCACCCTGCTGTATCTCATTTACTCAGTTCTGCGGTATAGACTTCCCTCACTTTGAATTTGCACTAGCCTCTGCAATTTTCTTCCAAACTCTAGCAGTGGGTTTACTTGTTACTCTACTAATAATTACTGCCTTAAAAAGTCATTTTATTAACTAAATTTGTTGCATAATTTTTAGCTGTCACTGGTAAAGATGCCAGAAGGATTACAGTCTGATTTTAATAAGTAACATTGACCTGGCAATTCATCAAATGATAGGAATAAATGGATAAGGTGAAAAAATGCAAGCTGGGAGTCAGAAGGAATATTTCTGTACAAAACCAGAAATTCCAGTTACTAATTATGTGGTTTTATTTTACCCATTAGTGACATCTTGAAGCTCATGAATTTCAACATGGCCTCCTTTTTTGAAGGGCACTGCAATAGAAATGGTTTTTGGTTTGAAGTTTTTTTTTCTCAAAAACTCAAAAACTGCAGAGGATTCAGCTGAATCTCTGAGCAAAGATTGTTGCTGGATTTTATCATAATGTTGATAATGACATTGTCAGGAGGTAAAAATCAGCCAGGTAATGAAGAAATTGAGCTCATGAGAATTTATAGCTTGCCTTCTGAAAAAGTATGCACATAGCCTCCAAATTGATTCATATCTATCCATGACTATATACTGTGTCCTGGAAAAAGAAAGGCCAAATAAAACAGCCTTTAGTGCTATGAAAAGAGCACAGGACTAGTAAGATAATAAGAAATAGAAAAGCAAGTGGGAAGATAGCAAAAAAACAACAGAGAAAAAGAGTGTGGAAAAGGGATGGATATGTTGATATAGACACAGACAGAAAATAATGATGTGGTTTTGGGAATGAGAAAGGAGGGAGACACTGGGCAGTGAGCAGGTATGAAAGGAAGGATTAAAATCAGGACATCGAAGGAAGCAAAAAGTGGTGATGAAGAGCAAGAAAAAGACAATGGAAAAAGTGAGGAAACCACAGTCAGCACATAAGCTGTAAAGAATCATATCCTAGAGAGGTATCACCTGTCCCACAGTAAGTACTTAACCATTTTGTAGCATGATTTTACTTATCTGTCAAAAGAGCACGAGCTATAGGTAGGCAAAGAAAAGAAGACTTTAAAAACAATTTAATATCAAACTTTAAAAATTCATTACTGACTCACATAAAATACACCTGAAACTCAATGCATGTACCTTGGAAACCTGAATCAGAAAAAAATCTTTTGATGTGCTATTATATTAATATTTTTATTACTATATAAGAATTACATTGTATTAAAAACCAGAAGCTCCATAGAGAATTTAGGTCCCATAGAGTTTCTGTTGGGAGATGGTCTGTGCTTCATAGAGTTAGGAATCGTCAGCACTAGGACTGATGTGCAAACATACTTATGCTTCCATTTCTTCCACTTTTCAAAAGAGAAATGGATAAGCCAGTTACCAATTTCTAAGAATTGTAAGACTAGCAACATTTCTTAGCATCCCCAAACAGACTAATTTTAAAAGACCACAGTTTGCTGCCAAAATGTTTTTCCCCAGAATGAAGCAAAATGCCATATTCATAAGACAACCCTTGGAGCCTTTCAGCAAAGAGGTAGAAACTCCAGAAGTTAGTGAACTCTGTTTTACTGTAAGACACTGGCTGAATTCCTTCAACTGGGTTTACCTTTTAATTCATTCCCATTCATTCATTTGGTGATTTGTTACAGTTCCTGTTTGCTAATGATTATCTTCTCTGGTATCTGTTTATGTTTCCTTAGCATTTATTTATTACGAAAGGAAAAGAAACAGTCATTCCTTCCAAGCGCACTGCCTCATCATGAGACTACAAAAAGTGTATGAGAAAAGCCAAAGCATATGCAGTGCTTTCATTACTGACTCAAAATGGATTCTATTAACCTCAAAAACGAGCAGGTACCTAAAGGAGGTCATCAGCTAATTACTTGCCTTATTGTGCATTGCAGAAATTACAAGAACCACAGCAGAAAGAATACTAGATAATCACTTTAATATTCCGTGATAAGATCTCAAGAGAGTAGGACTTTTAGCTGCTGTTAGTAGTTGCAGGAATCTTATGCAGTCCTTTGAGGGAATGAAGAAAAAATTACACTCTTGGTGATAAACACAGAAGTGTTTTTAAATAACCAAAGTGCTAGTAAATACCAGAAAACCACCCTTAAATTTAGGTTGTCCAAATCAATTCTCAGAAGTCAGCTGTGCTCCAGGGTGCCTCAAAATTTTGGGCACTGAAAATCAGATGCCCTAAAACATGTTATTGCTTTAAGTGTGGGTATCAATCCCACTTACTAGGTGAGAAATAAAGCCTTTAAAATAATTCGTCATCTTTGAAAATGATGGTTTATTTAAGATTAAGTAGAAGATGTGTCTAAAAGTGGTTAAATGCAATCTTGGAAAAGAGATTTTTAATGGCATAGAAGGTGGGTTTCTGCATTGATAAAGTGTGAAGGAAAACAACACAGGTAGATGGTTATTCCTAAACTCATACCTACAGCTTCTGGAAATTATGAATTTAAGGAATGATCAAAAGGATTTTTAATATGTTGTGTAAGAAACTTCCAGTGAAGTGGAGAAGGCCCTAGTTTTTGCTCCACAGTAGTGCTGGGTGTTATCTCATAAAGCTACCCCTAAAAAAAAAGGTAACATTTATGATCTCCAAGATTCAGTTCACGTCTTTAAAAAAATAACTGGGTTCTCTATCATTCCTAGTTTTCTGATCCCCTCACAAAAAGACAGTAAGGAAACTGCCCAATTCTACAACAGAAGAAGAGGAAAACCTTGCTAAGAGCAGTTAAAACATCGGAGAGCCTATCACATCCAATCATTGCACTTGGGAGCAAGTTATCACAATTTGGTTGATTAACCACTGAATCATTTCCTTAGAATCATTTCCTTTACCTTACAAAGACCCTTGGAGCTGCCTCCTACACACCCATTTGGTGACCAGCCCATATTGCCACATACATATCCACCCCTGAGCCTGGGGACAGCAGGCAAAACCCCTGTAGAGGGCTACTACACAGGAACACAGTTGCCCTGGAGATCAGTAATACACAGAAGTGTATTACTTCACCTGCCCAATCAATGGATGTCTGCCCAAGCCCCTAGGGAGCCATTGACTTGCACCAAAATCATGTAATTTCACCAGAATGCAGTATATTCCTACCCAACTTCTTTGTCTTGGCATTGGCAGAACCCCATTTCTTAAACTCACACACGTGCTAAGGGCTCACAGAAGGTCTAAGGTTAGGAGACAGTTTTGGAGCTCATCTGGCCCAACCAGCTTGGGCTGAGCATGTGGATTGGACCAGATGGACCTAGAGTTGGTGGCCCAGGACCATGTCCAGATGGCTTTTGAAGGTGTCCAAAGATGGAGACTCCACTGACTCTCTGGGCAGCCCGCGGCAGTGCTCAGCCACCCTCCCAGTAAAAAAGTGTTTCCCTACAGTTATACAGGACCTCTTGTGTTTCCGTTTGTGCTCACTGCATCTTGTCCTGTCATGGGGTACCCCTGGAAAGAGCCTGGCTCCATCTTCTTTTGCACCCTCCCTTCAGGTATATATACACATGGAAAAGATCCCTGCCAAGGCTCCTCTTCTGCAGGCTGAGCAGTCCCAGCTCTCTCAGCCTTTCCTCACAAGAGAGATGCTCCACCCCCTCAATCATCTTAGCGGCCCTTCACTGGATTCTCTCCAGCAGCTCCCTCTCTCTCTTGTACTGGGGAGCCCAGTACTCCCCATGAGGCCTCACCAGTGCTGAATAAATGGGAAGGATCGCCTGCCTTGACTTGCTGGCAACACTCCTCCTCATGCAGCCCAGGACACCCTTGGCTTGCTTTGCCACCAGAGCATAGTGCTGGCCTATGGTCCACCTGGTGTCCACCAGAACCCTCAGGCATTTTCTGCAAAGCTGACTTGCAGCCTGTTGGCACCCAGCATACACTGGTGCACAACATTGCTCCGTCCCAGAGGCAGGACTTTGCACTTCTCCTTCTTACACTTCATGAGGTTCCTGTCAGCCCATTTCTCCAGCCTGTCAAGGACCAACTCGATGGCAGCATGGCCTTCTGGTGCTCCACCCACGCCTCCCAGTTTTGTATCGTCAGCAAACTGGCTGCAGGTTCACTCTGCCCCATCATCCAGATCATTAAGGAAGACGATGAGCAGGATTGGACGCAGTAGTAGGTCACTAGTCACTGACCTCCAACTAGGCTTTGTGCCACTGATCACCAGCCTCTGGGCCTGGCCATTCAGACAGTTTTCAGCCTCCCTCACTGCCTGCTCATGCAGCCCATACTCATCCGCCTCTCCATGGGGACGGCTTTCCCCCTGCTCCCTGAGACCTGGCATTCGGGCAGGCCAGGCTTGCATTCAGTACCTCAGCCCTTCGTGTTGCCTTTTATGTCCCTCACCAGATTCAATTCCAGTTGGCTTTGGCTTTCCCAGCCTCATCCCTGCATGCTCAGCTACTGTCACTGTATTTCTCCCAGCTGGTCCCACTTCTATCTTCTGAGTGCTTCCTTTTCTTACAATGTGCCTGAGTTTGGCCAGGAGCCGCTTCTTCACCCGCACAGGCCTCCTGACATTTTTGCCCGATTATTGTTCACTGGGATGGACTGCTCTTGAGCTTAGAGGAGATGATCCTTGAGTCTTAACCACCTTTCCTGGGGCCCTCTTGCTTCCAGGGTTTCATGCCGTGGCACTCTTCCAGGCATGTCTTTGAAGAGGCCAAAGTCTGCTCTCCTGCACTCCAGGGTTGTGATCTCGCTTTTTGCTCTGCTTACTCTCTCTTCTCCGGCTCGTGAACTCCATCATCTCATAGTCACTGCAGCCAAGGCTTCCTTCAACCTTCACTTCCCCAGTGAGCCCCTCCTTCTTGTTGAGTATGAAGTAATTGCCTGCTTGGTTTCTCTATCAGTTGGGTCAGGAAGTTGTCATTGATGCTTTCCATGATCCTCCTGGATTGCTTATGTACTGCTTATTTTTTCTCTTTGATAAATATCAGGGTAGTTAAAGTCCCCCAGGGCCTGTGGACATGAGACTGTTTGTAGGAGGCCTCATCCACTTGTTATTCCTAGTAAGATTTTTCCAGCATAATACTGCAAATGTAAAAGTCTTCTAACCTAAAAAGCCATTGTAAGATATCTTAAAAGTTTACCAGATCAGATAACTTGAAGATTACCAGACTCTACTCCGTGGGATGTCTGGCAGGATCTGTCTTTTATTCTTGTCTATTGAATTGATGAGATTAAGTGCTGTGACTTCTGTAATTAGAGATCCTTGTATTCAGAGATTGACAGCATTGAGGATCAAAAATTATTTTCCAAAAGCCATAGCAGCTCAGTGGTGATGTTTGTCCCTGGATGCTGATGGGTTTTTGTTTGTATGAATTAGCATTCAGTATAACTTCACTTGTAAAGAAGGGATACTCTAACATTTCCCAGTGCTGCATGGCTGCAGGCACATTGTACCTTCTGAATTTGTCAATCATTCAACTTCTGATTGACTGACTTTGACGTTGAAATGCCTAAAGGGACTTTTTCTACACTTGTATAATAGGAATTTTGCTGCTGGGTTAATGTCTTATTTGTCAGAATCAATGTTGTATGGTTCATAACTCATTGTAATGATCAGTCTAACTTAAAGAGTAAACACTGTGTAACCAATTTCATCCTTATATTTGTATTGCAACAGTCCCAAACTTGGGATTTATTTCACAACATAGAACGTTTTGTCATCAAGCATTTTGTGGACCCTGAAAAGCTATTCAGGTCACATAGGCGTGACCTACAGAAGGAAACTTTAACACTAGTTCAGTGTACTATCTAGATATGCCTCATTTGGTAATTTATTAGTCCTTTTCTGAACTGATAATAAGGCCAAGTGCTGGATCCTGTACTACAGTCACAACAACCCCATGCAATGCTACAGGCTTGGGGAGGAGTGGCTGGAGAGCTGTCTGGTGGAAAGAGACCTGGGGGTGCTGGTTGACAGCCGACTGAATATGAGCCAGCAGTGTGCCCAGGTGGCCAAGGCGGCCAACAGCATCCTGGCCTGGATCAGAAATGGTGCGGCCAGCCGGAGTAGGGAAGTGATTGTGCCCCTGTACTTGGCACTGATGAGGCCACACCTCGAATTCTGTGTTCAGTTTTGGGGCCCTTCACTACAAGAAGGACATTGAGGTGCTGGAGCGTGTCCAAAGAAGGGCAACAAAGCTGGTGAGGGGTCTGGAGCATGTCTTACAAGGAGTGGCTGAGCGAACTGGGGTTGTTCAGTCTGGAGAAGAGGAGGCTGAGGGGAAACCTTATTGCTCTCTACAACTAGATGTTAGGAAAAATTTCTTTCCTGAGAGAGTGGTCAAGCATTGGAACAGGTTGTCCAGGGAGCTGGTGGAGTCACCATCACTGGAAGTGTTCAAAAAATGTGTAGACATGGCACTTCAAGACATGGTTTAGTGGGTTTGGTGGTGATGGGTTGGTGGTTGGACTTGATGACCTTAAAGGTCTTTTCCAACCTTAATGATTCTGTAATTCTGTGATGCCGTGATTCTGTGATCCCAAATCTGAGCTCAAGTTAATGAAAGTGATTTACATGAGAATATTCTAAATACTGTGCAAGATCCCAGGATTGCTTAAAGTTTCAAAACCCTACATCAATTCACTTGTTCCAGATCTCTCTTAGTGCTTTGTGTCTTTTTTTTAAGATGCCTGGAATTACATCTATTTGGATGTTTAAATAACGATCTGCTGGCTGTTGTGGTTACAGAGGTAATTTGTGTCTGTCCCTCTGTTGTCCTTTCAATGACAGGCAGAGCTTTGATTTCTTTCTTGAATTTCTTGAATTTTTTCACTCTGAGTGGTCCTTTATGTATTCTATGAAAGAACTCCTATTCAAGCATGCTGATTTGATTTGGCACCTGTATATCTCTCTGGAACTGCAGTCACCCTCCTCAACTGACATGTTATGAAATCTCAACAATAAGAATAAAATGTAAAAAGTTTTTAACACAGCAAAAGGTCAGATTTCTTGTACCAAATCCATGCAAAGAAATATTTTAGGAGATGCAAGTGTCAAGCAAAGTGTTGAACAAGTGTTATACTAACTAACCCTGTTCTTGAACTTTTCATGCACATGCTGGCCACACATTATGCATTTACCACATTAACTGCATGTCTCTGTGTACCACTTGTATGCATGTACTATTTGTCTGTGAGGTCTGGCAGTGAGGCATTCCAGTCCCAATAGTCAGAACAATAAAAACTGTGGTTCCAACTTTTTAATTTCTAGAAATCCCAGCAAAACTTGGACGGGGGGAAAAAAAATTATTTGTATTTCTATCTTTAAGGCTTCCTATTCAGTGAGCTATTGGAAGCAAGTAGCAAAAAATACCGGGGAAAAGAATCTATAGAATATTTAAAAAAACCCATACTTAAGAATCTTGTTTTGGACCAAGTCCTATGGTACTAAGTAATGCACAAAATTACAAATAAAAAGACAGCATCCCAAAGAGCTTAAGGTTAAATGTAAGCTAACAATAAATAACTGTGTTCTCTCCTTGCTCTATCTTGTCTGGTTGGATACAGTATCACATAACGGCTCAACTTCATTCATGTAGGACCAGCTGAGCTCTTTAGTTGCATTTGCAATTAATACTTAGAAGGACAAAACCGGTGTTTAGCGAGTCAAAGGGCAGCTCCCTTAATGAATGGAATAGCCCTTAAAAATGTTGATAGTTACTGGCAACATCTTTATGAAATTGTATTCAGCATAAATTTGTCTGTAACTACAGACTGATGTCATGATGAATATTATGTCAGGATGAATATTATCTTGTTAGTGACTTTATAACCAAGGACCGAGCTGGCAGTGCATCTGTGATCCCTGCTTCATAATACCTAAATATAACTTAAGGAAACTCTCAGATAGACCATGGAAGCCAATACACTGATCACCTTTTACAGAGGAGTTATTCAGTATTTAGCCCATTGCAATGTGGAGTGAAACTTAGCACCACAACTCTGCTGTATAATAAGGTTACAGTTTTGGCCTACAGGCAATGATTTACTGAGTGGTATTGAAGAGCTTTTCTCTTTTATAAAAAAGATCCTCTGAGACAATTGTTCTTGCCTAACTTGATATGTAATAGTTATTGATATGTGGAGTTGCCTTGCAAATATCTTCATTTGACATTTTTCCAATAGCCAGATCACCTTGGTTGCAGAAAGTTTCAGTGGCCCCTCGAGGCCCATTTTATTAGTTATGAGACATTAATCATGGAAATGCACAGGCAGCAGCATTTGACTCCCAGCCCGTACCTTTGAAAAAGTAATACCACAATCCTTAAATGTCAAGAGTCATTTCAAAGCGATCCTTAAAGTTATTAGTTTCTTTAAAATCACTGCTTGCCTTTTTCTTCCCCCCTTATGAAAATAAATCCCCACATTTTAAAATGGTGTTTGACCATTCTCCATACCTTCTCACTCCAGAAGGAATGAATAGAAGTGTGGTCTGTGAAACAAGTAGTCCAGTCATGCCAGGCATCACAATCAGAACTCGTGGACCAGGCAGAGATGGTGACCTGATCTTCCAGCCTGGAGGTGATATTATTCTTTGCAAAATCAGAATATGCAGTAGACTTGGGGAGATATCAAAATTCTCCCCACCTCTGCAACTTTGCGATTACTTTGTTATGGAGGGAAAGCTGCATCAGAAATAGGAAATGGTGTGAGTGGAAGAACTCCTCTGCAACAAATAATGCCCTTGCTTTCAGTACAGACTACTGCAAGGGCTGTATTTCTGGATTATGTTCATTCTAGTGCATGATAGATCCTACCTAAAGGTGTATTCACATCTTTATTGGGAGTTTTCCAGGAAATATTTCAACAGGAAACTGACTCTCCTAACGTTTTTTTAGGATGCAAAACATTAGTCTCTGACCATGCTGTCTGTTCTGGAATTTTGTCCCTAGTTGTACCGAAATCTTTTTTCTTCCATGGTGCCATGATCCTGGGATCTGCTTGTCAGCATCACTGTGGACAGAAAAAGAAAGTTCTGAACTGAAGGAACTGCTCAAATGGTAATGCTCTATTTGCTAAGTACTTAAAAGATGAAACTTGAAGTTTTAACACCAAACTGTATATTCGTCTTTCTCAGGAAAGACTGCTTCGAAGTAGTATCTTCCTCAAGTTATCTCAAGGACCATGGACTGAGTGATGTGGCTGTGGGAGTAAGGATGTATGAAACTCAGTGAAACTCAGTGGGAGCATTATCTCTCTTTCCTCAATCTCTCTATCCCTCTTTAGGAACTTGAGTACAATATGGCTGTGTAAAGCTCTATTTGGGAGCCTGAATAGCAAGTAAGAAGAAAATATATGTGAATGTGGTATTTTTTTCTGCATAGCTGTGTCTTACAATATTTAGAGACTATATTTTTAACTTTTTATTGTTTAAGACAGTACGTATGTGCAACCTGCACAATGGAAATAAATCATAAATATTTCCTGTGACAAGAATAAGTAGTTTGTTTCTTAAAAAACAGATTAATATTTTATAAACTCATGACTGCAGAACATGTTAATAATGCAGACTGGGCACTATAATTTCATATACTGTACCTCAATAAGTCTTTCAGCAGGTGCAGGTAGGAAGAGCAGACCAAAGTCAGACTAGAACTATTTACTTTACTTGGCTGACTGTTTGGACTGGATTGCAGCCATCAAACCATACGTCATCATCTTCTCCCTCTTACTGACCTCATTGTAAAAATTAGTCCTTTCAGCTGCTGGATCTAAACTAATTATTACTTAATTTTAGCCAAGACTTACAAAGGGACTTTGTGAAACTGGTGTTTGCTAGGCTAGAATACTGTTTCCAAAACTGGGTGAATTCATCCAGAAAGATTTTTGAATAAGGACTCTGTTCATGGAAAAAAAATAACAGTTGCCCTCTTTGGCTTGGATAAACCGTACACATTCTCTGTGTGTAGTGTGGAGGAGTGACTCTGCAGTATGTGCTGTTTAAAAAAGGCTCTGTGTGCTGTCAGGGAGTAGAGGCACGCTCTGAAGAATTACTCTGCCACTGGCATCCTTCTCCATGCTGATTCCTCCTCTTTCTACTCTTGATTCACCATCTTCTTGATTGCCCCTCTGTGGAGACTGACAAGACTTAGGTCAGTGCTTTTCTGTGTTTTATGACAGCTTCTTCTCTCTTCTGTATTCCAGTCCACAATAGAGCAATTCAAAACACTGTCTTAAGCAAGTGTAGCAGATACGTTTGGTCAGAAGATTCAATGAAAAAATCTAAAGAGATTTCATTTTCTTTTGAGAATTTTTAAGCTATTATTGCTGGGCTAATGGTATTTCAGCCTTTAGTAAATTATAGGATTTGGAAACAAAACGTGTAACTGTTGTTGGACTTCTCAAAGGAAGGTAAACAGGGTCAATGCTGAATTGTTCATATGTAGTACAAAGATAAGCAACAGGCATGATGGATGCAAGTACCAAACTTAGGGAAAATTAATATCAGTCAAAAAATGGGACAACCATTATTTCAAAACAGAAGGAAAGACTAAGCTGATTTAGACTGAGCAGCAGTGTGGCAATGATTTAAGATCATGCTCATTTGTAAAAATAGTTGACTGTATTATTTTAGAACTGGCTTAATTTTTTTTGAGGACTACATTGTGTCTAAGCTGTGTGGTGTAAGAATTGAGTTATCAAATAGCTGGCTGCCTTTTGTGCCTCTGTCCTCTGTGGTTATAATCTCCCTCACAACAGGAACAAAACCAAACATATTGGAAGGCTCATCATGTAAATTTACATGAAGATTTTGGATTCTGATGTGGTGCGGATATAATGACTTAAAATCTCAATGTAAATAAATGTTAGCTTTGTCTTTGTAGAGACAATGCTTTACATTTAAGCATGGAATAAGTAGTAATTAAACAAAAAATCTGCTATATTTACTTGTTTTTCTGGCTTCTGTGCCTTTAGGATGTTCTTCATTCTTGTTTTCATGATTCAATTTACAACAGTAGGCTAACAGACACTCCTTGTAAATGTTCAAAATTCTAAATCTTTTAACTTTGCTCTTGCTTCCAGGAGGCTTCAAATACTCTTCTGCCTCACTCTTTCATATATAAATAGGCACACATCCATATATAAAAAGACGTGTTTTGTGACCTGACACTTCTGAGTCTCTTACAAGGTCTTTAATAAATTGAAGAACTGGAGGCAGTGAGATAAAGTGAATGGAAAGGTGAAAATATGCAACATAAGGTTTTGAGGGTCCTTACAGTAAAACCCAATCTGAATGTCAGAATTCAAAGTTAGGTCTAATTTTGACAATATTGTGGGCAGAATGGACCAAAGCACTGCTTCCACCAAGGACTGTGAATTTTAAGTCCTGTTGTTTAAATATCTCATATTGGTGCCTCAATACAATATGCCTAAAACTCAGTGGAGCTATATGTACTACTCTCAGTGGAAAAGATCTTGAAATTTATGGCAAAGGTAGATGTTGGGGACATACCCTCGAAGATGGATTAGGGAGCAGTTTCCCTTCTGGTTTGATTAATGTATCCACAGCAAAGTTTCCTGGATATCTTCTTGCAGCAGCTGGTACCAGATCCGGCTAGAGAAAGAGGCAGAGAGAAACAGACCACTTCTATAGCTGGCACATCTCTCTAACTTGCTACAAGTGGTATTGTCTTGTACTAGCTTTCAAGAATGGGTATGTATAAATGAGTTAACTTCAAAGGAAGCAACGCATACAAGCTCAGAGATCACTGCTGTGCTTCTGGGCTCCTCAGGATCTTAAGCTAAGTAAAAGTTCTTCCTTAGGCTGCTGCATAAAAACATAATATCCTTAGAAGTAAGGGCAATCCTGTCCCAGTGAAAGGATGTTGCTGCAGGCTGCTAGTGACAGCACTTGCATCATGCAGATTAAGACAGCTTGGTGATGGACTTATCAGATGTACTTGGCTTTTTCTCTGTTGGCAGAATGTCTGTGAGCAGAAAAAAAAAATCCAGCTTGATTTGGTATTCACAATTATTATTTCAAAAGCTTGAGGGCCACCAACGCTTCTCCTCACTTTCAGCTGTCAGGTGAGTTTCTGTGAGCTCACTGTGAAAGGTGTCTTCATCTCTCAGACTACCAAGCTTGTAACAATTACAAGTATGTATAAAACTTTGTGGAACCTGAAAACCACAAATCTAAAACTTCTTTTCATGGGTGGTCCATTGTAATACTTCACTTCCATATTCAAATCTTTTTGGCCACTTTTTAGCTATTATGGTAGTTAATTAATATCTGTAAAAGTCTCAGGCTCTGGAATTGTTAACTTTCCTGTTAAGCTGCTTATTTGAGCATTTTTCTAAAAATTTAATTTAACATATATGGGGTAAATAAAAATAGTTTTGGACTGTGTATTTCACAAGAGCACTTCAGAGGGTATTTTTTTCTATATTCCATGCAAAAACATACTTCTTCCTTTGCCAGTTTAACAGTGTTACTAAGCATATGCAACTTGTGGAACAATCTGATTCTTTGGAAGAACATGTCTATATATTTTAGAATCAGTAAATAGCTACCAAACCATCATCTAGTTAGATTAAAGCTGCAGTCTTCTGGAAAGAACATTAACTGTCACTACCTCTGTATGAAGAATACATGGGTATATGTCTGCTGAAGATTAAATCAGATAGGTAGCAAAATCAGGGACAGCTTGTTTTTTAGGTTATCCTTTCCAAAAGCAGTTTCATGGCTTAGGGTTTTACTTTTCAATTTTCTAAAAATGGTTATGTTGCCGCTCACAAAGTAAAGAAGATGATGGTGTGGGGAAAAAGAAGGATGTTGGGTTTTTGTTGAAGGTATGTGGAATGATTCACATACAGGTGTGTGGTAACTGTAAAGCTGAAATGTGTTTTCCATCTTTCCTCCCATTGATTCATGTTCCCTCTAACGCAGAAGGTGAAAACCCAAATCTTTTAAAAGCAAGTATTTGTTGAAATATATAGTGCAATGTTACATGCAGATTATCATGCAAAATGACACTTAAAGTCTGGAAGAAGCTTGAGATGATCTCTGTTAGCAAGTTGATCAGGGGAAGGTAATACTTATAGTAAGAAAAGACAATGATAAAACCACAATTATATTGAAAAAAATTTTTTTTGATGGGGTTTTTTGAACACTTGCCCATACGTAAGTTATAGAAGTCATTAAGTAAAATGTGTATGCTGGCATAGTATAAGAAAAAGAATAAACTGCCTACCTAACTGATTTTTGTAAAGCTGGTTATTCAAATAAATTAAAATAACCCATTTAATATAATTAATTGTGCTTTATTTTTAAATTAATATCTTCTGTCTTCAAAAAACTCATATCCATTGACAAACCAAGTTTCTGTTATTATTCAGCTATTTTCCTTATTAGCAGTAATGTTTCCCCCTCCTAACCTTAAGAACAAGGTTAAGGCAATATATAAAAAGTTGAAGATATAGCCTAAATAAGAAAAGGTGTTTCAAGCATTTCTAACACATTGGGCTTTTTTTGGAAATACTTGCTGCAGCATATAATCACAACTCATGTAAGTGGAGGCAGTAAGTTTTACCTTTGTCACTTTTTAAGAAAAGATAATACTGCTTCTTGAACGTTTCTTAAGAAACTCCATATTCTTAAAAACTGGAGTCTTAGGGGTTTTGGAGGGACTTAGATAGGATAGGATTCACACTGCTAAATTTTAGGTTAGACTGTATGCTAACTTCAGCATGGATCATTATCTATCTTCTGCCTTCAGTCAATGCAGAGGGCAGTTAATTTTATTCTAAGACAGACGAGAGTTTTGGATTCTATGAATTTTTCATTTAGCTTCAGTGATTACCCTAGCTTGGTGCAAATCTGTAATTTCCCTTAAAGAAGCCAATATATTCTTAAGGCAATCTGAGTTCACAGACTTTGATTAAATAGGTGCTGTTCCCAGTACATTCTTTGTTAGCTGCTAATAGGCAGAGCTCCAACTTAACTACAAATGTTTTTAATAGTAAACAAGTTAGCTAATTGCTATTTACTATTGCTACTATTTATTTACTTGCTAATAAGGATGAGATGACAGCATTTCATGATAAAGAGATGTTGCCTGTCTGTATTTTAGCACAACTTTGTGTTGTAATGACTTGCTTAAACTTCTGTTAGGTTATGCGGTTAGAGGCTTACCTCCAGCCAGCCAGAGGAGCCCAGCATGCCAGGGGCAGGTGGATTGACACAACAGCCTCATGAGAGAACTAAGCCCCTGCCCCAGGCAAGTGTCAGCCCACTGCCCAGGGGTGGCACTAGAAAGTCACCCCATAACCTCTCAGATGGGTGCTACCTACTGGAGAGGTCCTCAGCATGTGTGTCTCTGTGTGTGCATTTCCAAGTGTGTGCGAGGGGGTTCTGTACCAGAGGCAGGAATGGGGCTGCAGCCTGGGGAGGTCGTGTGCCCAGATACCAGCAGCTGGAGAGACCAGGGATCCAGGGGCAGCCACTGGCTATCTATCTGTACACACATTTTCCACTACTGCCACTAATTGACCTTCATCCTGACCAGCCAGTGAGGGGAACAGGATAAGGCTGTTGGTGCTGGTTATGTTGGTTTGAGCACTGAGTGTGTCTGTATTTGTTGATCTTCAGCTGGTTGTGTATATACATGTCTATCTGTTGTACAAGTATGCTTGGGGGTGAGTGCCCACATGGTCAGACCTGAGGGCATGGGGCTGCAGCAACCTCACCTGTACCAGACTACCTGATTAAAATCATAGAATCACAGAATAGTTTGGGTTGGAAAGGACCATTAAAGGTTATCTAGTCCAACCTCCCCACAATAAGCAGGTTGCTCAGAGCCCCATCCAACTCGACCTGGAATGTTTCCAGGGATGGGGCATCTACCACCACCTCTGGGCAACCTGTGCCAGAATTTCACCACCCTCATTGTGAAAAATTTCTTCCTTATATCTAGTCTAATTCAGCAATGCCTAACATCTTCTACCTCTCAGCAGCTGGCAGAGCACAGATACTTATACACCTAGTATAATAGCATATTCCCAGATAGAGTGATTTGGGTCATGCTCGCCTGCAGGTCCAACTTTAGGTGGTAACAATCAGATATACAACTCTTGAAATACCTATGATCCAGCTCATTTTATTTATCTGTACAGATAGGATATTTTTTTTTCTATTCACTCGTTTTTTAGCACCTTTCTCTGCTAACTCTTCAGTTTGCGTATTCCATTAACAGCAAACAGAAAATACAGCAAATGATAAGCAAGATAGTTAACTTCATTGTTGATATACATGCTTTAAAAAGAAGATCTTTTCAAGATAGGACTACAGAAGTCACTCCAGAAATTTAAAAAAAAAAAAAAAAAAGAGCACAACATCAACAAACCTCTTGAAAGGAATTGTTTTTCCATGGAGTTGCTTCATTCCAGACATTAGGGTATTAAGTAGCTTTGGCTCTTCAGCAAGGCCTCATCTCCTCTTCCCATGACTCTTTGCTATAATATTATACTGTTCAGCATATGATAGATCTATCTGCAGAAGAAAAGGATAGAAAGGGAGGTTTTTCATTTGTTTTAAAAAAATTCTGCAATATCACTCTGCTTAGGAAATATGGATACAAAGATATAATAATAAACACTTATTCTATACCTGTTTGGAAAATTGCAAGGTGGTGATGCTTTTCCATCAGAGCCATTCATACCAGCAATGAACTTAATCATAGAACTGAAAAAATTGATTTAGGCATGGAAATAGAAAGCTGTAGCTTCTACTTGGAAGAAAGACAGGCTAGGTTTTGCATAGTTCATAAGGAAACAAGATATTGTCTAAAGAATTTTTCTCCCTTCCTAGAAAGCAGGCTTGGATATGCATTGTAAAGTCAAATGAGAATGTTTTATTAAAAAGATATGATTTGCATGTTTTAATATTGATAAACCTATTTTTGGTTTTGTTGCATAAAATGACTATGTGTCAGAATATAAATCTGAACAAATAATTTGTGCACCAAACCAACAATGTTTACAGATGTCAGTATTCCAGATAGGTAAATCATCTTTAGTAAGTCAGCATCTATGCAGACGCACAGATTTTTGGACCAGAAATATTGGTAAATTACATGAAAATAAGTATAATCATATGAGGAAAGCATAAGGGCAAACTGACTGAAAATTCCTAGCAGAAAGTTTTCCTGGCATCAGGAAACTCCCCCTAGTGATAAGATACTGGTTCTGGGTCCTGAACTGTCATACATCCACATATCAGACCTGGAAAAGAAATAAAATAGTGAAGGGAAGATTATTCTAATGAACAGCCATTCCCTTGGGTTTTTTTTCCCCTCTTCTTCATATCAAGAGCTCTTGTGCAAAATAGTATGGTCATCTTCAACCTTAACAGTAATCATGTGCTAGGAGATTCTCAAAGTACAGTGTAAGTTCTTGGTTATAGGACTCTTCAGGTTTTTTTAGTGTTTCATATATTTTTAAGATCACAGAATCACAGAATCATTAAGGTTGGAAAAGACCTTTAAGGTCATCAAGTCCAACCACCAACCCACCACCACCAAGCCCACTAAACCATATCCTGAAGTGCCACGTCTACACATTTTTTTAATGCTTCCAGTGATGGTGACTCCACCACTTCCCATGGCAACCTGTTCCAATGCTTGACCACTCTCTCAGGAAAGAATTTTTCCCTAATATCTAGTCTAAACCTCCCATGGTGCAACTTGAGGCCATTTCCTCTCATTCTATTGCTAGTTACCTGGGAGAAGAGACCAACACCCACCTCACCACAACACCCTTTCATGTAGTTGTAGAGAGCAATGAGGTCTCCCCTCAGCCTCTTCTTCTCCAGACTGAACAACCCCAATTCCCTCAGCTGCTCCTCATAAGATTTGTGCTCCAGATCCCTCACCAGCTTCATTGACCTTCTTTGGACATGCTCCAGCACCTCAATGTCCTTCTTGTAGTGAAGGGCCCAAAACTGAACAAGTATTCGAGGTGTGGTCTCACCAGTGCTGAGTACAGGGGTACAATCACTTCCCTACTCCTGCTGGCCACACTATTTCTGATACAGGCCAGGACGCTGTTGGCCTTCTTGGCCACCTGGGCACACTGCTGGTTCATGTTCAGCCAGCTGTCAACCAGCACCCCCAGGTCCCTTTCCGCCAGGCAGCTCTCCAGCCACTCCTCCCCAAGCCTGTAGCGTTGCATGCGGTTGTTGTGACATTTAGGCCTCTCATTTGGCATTTAGATCACATGTGCCAGGAGCAGGTCACCTTAAGGGAAAATATGGTTCGTAACGCATGTGTTCTGTGTAGGTTTTCTTTGCCTATTGCAGGTCAACTTTTTGTTGCGTATGTTTAATACCTATAACATTATGCATCTGTAGGGAGGAAACAGCCGCTTCATATTGCAAATATTTTTTCTGATTGAGTTGGCTATGTACAGTGTTCACTGTATCTAAACATACCTTTTGCTGAGCAAAGTGCTAAAGTTTTTCTTCTCAAGTTTTGAGATTAGTGAGGAAAATTAATAAAGGGAGCCCTTAATGTCTATGGAGATGTAAAGAAATACTACAGTGTCATGAAATTCTTAATTAAGACGATTTTTAAAAGCAATATTAAAATGGGAATAATACTCACATTGTAATCAACTAGAAAAGAAACTGGGAACTATTGTAATGTTAGGGAAGATGTAGAAGGTTTCAGGCAACGAAGAACCATCCTCAGGGGCTCCCATTAAGTTATCCATTTATTAAAATAGAGTTTAATCAATGCCATTGTATGCATGATTATACCAAATTGCCAGTAGTTGCTACAAATTCAAAATGTTTCTGTGAAGGTAGTACCTCAGCCACCATTAGATGACACTCCTTGGTATTATCGTCAGCAAACCTAGCATGGAAAATAAATGTCAGGGAGCATTGAGTGAGGGGCTGCCCCACAACAGGGTGAGTCAGAGGCTGCCCCACATAGGTCATGGTCACCCCCAAGGATCTGAGTAGGGGATAGAGCTGGAGCCTGCAGCATCCACAGCATGGAGGGTGAACAGGAAGCAGGAATTGGGGCTGAGACATGGGTCTGAGGGGTCCACCAAGAGATGGGGCTGAAGATTGGCACCCCATGGCATAGATTCAACATCCATCCAGAGAAAACCTGGGTGTCCCAGTCTGAGCTTATAAATGGAGTCTTCTGCAGTGGGGTGGATCACCCAAGTGGGATTAATCAGGGCCATTAAGGTTTGACACTGTGTGTAGAATGTGAAAGGATGCTTTCAAGAGTGGACTTTGACATCAGTGAGACAACACTTACTAGGGTACACTTACTGTACCTATTCCATGAACAAATACCTAGATGGCTTTACTGCTTCAGGTATTTTATTTTTTTATGTGCATTTAATCATCTGACTGGACACAACATTTCCGATGGGAGATGCAGAAAGCAGCTGAGTTTGGTTCTGTGGACAACTGAGCTGTTGCAAGTGTAGGACAGTGTGCTGAGGAGTTTCTAAATGAGCTACAGACAGCATGGTGCACAGCAGCCTAGGAAAGGGAAAATCTGGTTAGAGGAGGTTGGCATGTTCTGCATGGGCTGCTCTCCATTACCTTCAGGGATAATATGGCCCTTATGCCCACCCTCACGATACATTAAGTCCATTACATAGCCCTGAATAGAGTTTGCCCTGAAGAGACAAAAGAAACTTCAGCAGCCTATGCCACTAAAATACATTCTCTATCACATGTGGAGTGAGGGTTTCCTCTGTTTCCCCAAATGTGCACCTCAGTCAGTGAGCCTAAAAGCAAAGCAAGAAGACAATATCATATTCAGTGCTTGAAGTATTAAAAGAGATTGTCCATGATTGTGAGATCTTTTTTGGCCATATGCCACTTATTATTATTCTTCTACAGTATATTTTTTCTTTCTTGCCATACCTCACAAATAGCTTGCAGTTCTAAATCCAAAATGCATGATCATGAAGTAGATTATTCTGTGAGAATGATTTGAAAGGGACTTTGTCTGGAAGAAAAGGGCAGTAAAAGATGTTACTAAATCAATGTGATTGTGTTTTGAAAGGTCAAGAGTTTAGCAACATGGAGTAAGGAATCAATTTCATAGAATCATAGAATTAAAGAATCATTTTGGTTGGAAAAGACCTTTAAGATCATCGAGTCCAACCATAAACCTAACACTGCCAAGTCCACCACTAAACTGTGTCCCTAAGCACCATTTCTACACATTTTTTCAATACCTCCAGGGATGGTGACTCAGCCACTTGCCTGGGCAGCCTCTTCCAACCTTTTTGGTGAAGAAATTTTTCCTAATATGAAATCTAAAATCAATCAATTTAAATCAATCCCTCTTTTCCTAATCATCACTTTGAAACAGTGTTTCAAACATGACAATGAATCAGAATACTGTGTAAAAGACAAGGCAGAAGGGTAAAGCAGTAAGCATGCTTTGCAACTACTTTCATGAGGGTCCTTCAGATGCTATTTGGCTTTACTGACAGTAATCTAATACTGAATGCAGAAATATAGCACGTGCTAGTAGATGCAATGTTACTGAAGAGACATGGAAAGCTCACAGGTCAGAATATGTTTTTTTTTTTTTCTTTTATAATAACAGGAAATGTAGTAATGATGAAGTTCTCCTGCTGAAAACCATGACTGCTGTGGTATTCTAGATCCCACTCTGGTTCTTTTGTCCATAGTGGAGCTTGTGAAGTGCAGTAGAAAATGGCATTGAGAGAAATCTTTTATCACAATAAAGCCTGGCTTCAATTGTCTCCATTTATTCTCACAGGCAAGTTTCTGTCAGGGAGATGAAGGGCTCTGACAGGGGAACATGCAAAAACAGAGAATTATCTTGCTCCAAGAACATGAAGATAGAGCAGACTTATGAGAATAACAGGTCAGATCAGACAAGTCTTGTGCCACTGTGTTAAAGTAAAGCCAGGAAACCCACCAGCATGTTGTGGGCAAATAATAAACTACTCCTCAGAGCACTCTGGCTGAAGCCACGTATAAAAACATAAACAGCACATACATTGCATGAAACCTGTCTGGGTTTTATACAGTATGTTCTAGCGGTATCCAAGGGATGCTGTTCAGTGTGTGCTTTTTGCAGGGGGGGATGCACTGACATTGCGCTCAAGACAGAGAGGAACCCCTTCTTTCACTTCCTTCTCTTCTCCTCCATCACTCCAACATTTTTTAAACTCTGAAAGCACTGAATGTGAGGAGAGGGGTCACCTGGTATCCCTGTATTGGTACCAAAACCACTGATGTTTGTCTGTGTGCTTTTCTGGAGGAGAAAAGAAAGTTTGGCAAACTCATGTCTTTGCAACCTAGACATTGTCCCAGTGTGCAAAGCTGCTCTAAATCTGGGAACCTAAAATGTGCCCGGCTCATTAGCTGTCTTGCTCATCAACAGTTTTTGCTGTTAATGATATCAATCTGTCTCAGGCTGCATGCTCTTAAACATTACATTTCCTCATCTCTCTCCTCCCAGCCAAATGTAACAAACAGCTAATAATAATCACCAGTATATAATAAATTTCAGACTTATAGCCAGCGAGTTCAAGTCTGAAGTGCCATTTATGAAGTGCTCTGTAGATCTCAGCACATTGTTTAGCTCTGTTTAATCTGTTGCTTTTAGCTGTGGCATGTCTTGGGACTTTGCTATTACTTACAGTCTTACAACAAGTAATCATTGCCTTTATGATGATTTCTTGAGCGAACATCTCAACAGCTTAATCCTCTGCCTGCTGTGGGCTGCAAACATCACTTAGCTGTTGTAGGTGCCCATTTATGTCTGGCTACCGCCTGCCCCTGCTGCAGGTGACAGCTATTTCCCATCAGAGATGGACACAGCCTTGTTCTCACGAAATGTTGGTAATTCTTGGAACTTCATACTCTGAGTATATTGTTTCGCCTTCTTTGTCTATACGCACCAGGGTATATGTGATGTTAATTTCTAATACAGGCTTTAGAAAGTCAGTGTTGACAAGCTATGTTTCACCAGTGCTGTTCTATTTTTTAACATAACTGAATAGGCATCAGAGCCTGACTACATCATTTTGGTAGGACATAATTTATTATTTTCCCACTGTTCTCCATTAAGACATTTTGCATTAGAATAATGGAAGTAGTATTTCAACTGTATTTTGTTGAAATGTGAGTGTCTCTGAGGTATTTTCATAACATACTTTATCTAAATATGAAAGACTTGATATGCATCATCTCTTATTTACTTGCATTTTAGTAAGCCTGTCTCAGGGAAGTTAACAGATAATTAATTTTTTCTGCCAGCAAGAAGCTCTGCCTCTTCCAAGGGCTCTTTTTTTAGTGTTGGCAATATAATCTATTGTTCTTGCCTTGTCTTATTTTTGGCCATATTTATTTCTCGGTGTCTCTATTAATTTGAAACTAGGAAAAAAAATTTAGTTATTTGGGTTTTTTTTTCAGATCCCAGATGATTTTCATGTACACTAAAAAAGATATTTCTTTCCTGTCAAGCTGAGGAATTGCCATTCTGATTATCTTAAAATGAAATCTCACCTGGATTGAGAGCTCTCTCTCTTAACTGATAGTAAATTCTGGGCATATGCCGTTTGTCACATACTGCGTTGCAGTTGCTTTTAAAAAGGCTCATCTTTAGCAGTGTCTCTAATGCACAGGCTTTTTGCTTATGTACTTGGCTTCTTACCTTGTATGAAAATTCAGAATCTTGCTTTGCTTACTTTAAGGGTTTATGAAATGCAATAAAAAATTCTTTGAATTCAAGTATTAATTGAGCCTGTAATTCTGATGTTTATAACCACTTTATTCTTGTGTATGGCAATGCTGATTTGGTGTTGCTTAGCAATGAAAATAAATGTTAATTTCAGCTTCTTGTTTAAAAAAGAAAAAAGCAAGCAAACAAACAAACCCTCCACCTCTGTAGTTACAGGCCACCCCCTTCCAATTTCCTCCATTCAAGAGTACAGATGCCAGGTTTTCACTAGTACCATAATGTACAAGAGCCCAATTTTGACCAAGATAATTATGCTAATATCTTTCTTGCATGTATCTCATGTGTATCATACTCTCATGTCTTAACATCCTGGGTGCCTTTTTTAGTGAAATTTTCAACTTCATTTAACATTTTATTTAAAATGAAGTCTCACATCCATTGGACATCTCTTCCCAACAGTCTTCATATGCTGGTGTACAGAATTAGAATGGCAGAATGTTCTTTGCAAAGCTGGCCAGTCTGTCTGCAGCTCTTTCCATCCCTTGCTTGTGGGTTAGTGATATGGCCATGTGTTTTGAACTTGGAGATGCAATTAATGTATCTTGCTGTCTTTATTTCTGCTTTATAGCTCCTAGTCTAGAGCCTAGTAGCTTTGGCTCTCTTAATATCCTTGTGAAGCACTGTATCTGATGAATTCAGCCCAAATAGCAAATCACCAACGAACAGTGCTTTTTGTTGATTGAACGTCTGCTCTGATCTGCTTTAATAATGCACCTACTACTCAACAGCTGAACATGTAGCAAGGTATCAGACATTCCTCAAAGAATCTCTGCCTGGTAGATAGCACAACATACGTCCTCTTTATCTTATACTTGTTTATTATAGGATTTCATACCTTTCTAAAGAAATACATAGCACTTAAAAGAATTATTTTGGAAAAAAGTGTAGTGAGAGACAGTGATACTAAGAAAGTGTTTTACTGTTATACAGTGTAACTAATCCTGTTAATGGATCATTAGTAAAATATGTAAAGGTCTTCATGGGATGTATAACTTGTTAAACAAGAAAGATAAGGTCTATCAATGTTTATTAGGTGAAGAAAACAGTCAGATACTTATTTTCTTCCTGCATCTAGACACCAAAATTCTTCTGTGATGTTAAGGCAATAAGTTTCATCTTGATCCAGACTTCTGTGAAATTTGGTTACATTCTGATTTCAGAATAAAATTTGGTCTGTAATAACTTCAGTCACAGAGCTGTGAGTGCAGGCAGGAGAAGACAATCTAGGCCTTTCCTGTGTGCACCTAGATTTCAGAGTGGGACCTGTGCTGGGTAGTAGATTTTACGTACATCATTACCAGCTATATAAAAGATACATGTAAGGTAGATGTTTCCTCACCAGGTGGGAATATAATATACAGTATAGAAACATTTCTGATCCCTCGCCTCCCTGAATCAATCTAGGGTGACAAACCATTTTCCTGCTTCTATGGGTTTTTGATCAATTACTGTCCATGCACAATACTTCAAGTAGCCACCGAAGAGGCCAGTGTTGCACTTGAGAATTATTTTAGAAAGGAAACTTCACACAAAATCCTTTGAACTGGAAGCTTGCAACACATTCAAATTAAAGAGAGAAGAGAATGACTGAGTGACATTAAACCAAGAGGAATTTAAATAATCACTTGTGATTTCAAAGAAAGCAGAAGAACAAAACTTGTCAAAAGATATTCTGATTTCAAGAGTATTTAAAAGTACTATCTTATTTAAACATTGGCATACTTACAAAATTGTTATATAGTACTAAAGAAAATAAGCAGATTTTTATTTAAAGAATACCTTTTGATCAAGGATAACAGCTAAAATAAACTCTGTAATTTTTATCGTGCAGATAAAATCACTGTTTCATTCTTAAGTGGTTTTAGTACAGCTTTGTCAGTTTGACTGTGAATCTCCTGACAAGCCAGTCTCAGTCTGTTGCCTGCATTCCCTTACTTATGCATTTCCATGACAAAAAAATGACATTTAATTTGTCTGGAAATTTACAACCATATCTTTAGGCCAAGGTTTCCTTGTGGATTACAAAGGCAATGCTTAGTGTTTCAGCTTCTAGTTATTCTGGTAATCTATAAGTCTTTATCAGAATTCACATTCAAAATTTTACAGAGGAATTTTTAAAACTATTAAGTCTATCTGGACTATGTTTTCATAACGAGTGAACTGATTGAAATTATGAGAGTTCAATGCCAAAGCTATGATATTTTGAGAATGCCATGATTAAGAGAAGACAGTGGGATTTTATGTGATAATGTAAGGCAGGATTGGAATTATTATTAACAAATAATAAAAAGGAAGTTAAGCAATGTCTGACTAGCATTTATAGAAAAGGGGAATGGAGTTAAATCTTCCCAGAATCAGGAAAACTTTCCAGAGGTCTTGCATTAAAATAGGTGTCTCTATAACTGTCTTCAACAACCTATCTAGTTATGTCACACAGGAATCTCAATCAGTATTAATAAAATTTCAAACCCATAAACCATGAGCATTTAAGCCTATGGTACAGTGACATATAATATTGGTCATATGATCATTGGGTACCTTCTTTTCATATAACTTTAAGACAACAGCTGACTGAGAAATTTTATACTCTAAAAATTCGTTAAATTATTGCAAGAAACCCTGATGCTCTACTGGGCGTAGGGAGGGGGAAACACCCTAAAATAAACCAAACTCATATTATCAAATTAAGCAATAAGGTTAAGGTAAAAAAATGAAGATGATCTGTACTAGTTATAGTATGCATGCCACTTTTCGTTACAGATACTAGTCATAGCAGGAAAGTAGTACCTAGAAATACTGTTGTAAGACAAATGAGGTGGGATTTATTTCAGCAACGGAAGCTGTAAAATAAAGTAGTTAATATTTAAGTAATTGTTTTGAAATCTCTGTTTCATATAATTATCTATCTATCTATCTATCTATCTATCTATCTATCTATCTATCTATTTATATGTTACTGACTTTTAAAACCTTTTTCAGCTGTACTTGTTCAGATGATAGAGGACTCTCTGGTCAAGGACAGAAATTTTTTGGGAGGGTGTCAAAGAAAAGTATAGGTGGAGATCAGCTCACAATTATATGCATTCTTAGATAACTGGTTCCCTTTATGCACAACAGCAAAAGTAAAGGCATATGATCTGTAGCACTTATAGCAGAGTGGTGCTTCAGTGCTTTCTATACTGCACCTTAGGCATGACTTCATTCACTTTAAATTCTTGAAATGCACTTTACACAATTATAGTTATTTGTCCATTTCTCAAGGTCAATGGCAAGGGAAAGGGTCTGGGTTAGGATCACAATGGTGATCAAATTTGTATTTGGGGAATAATAAAAAACTTAGTTTTAACCTGACATTCTCTTATGGGGAGAATGAAATACTGTAGAAATTCTATAAATCAGGTGTTAGATTATCAGTTCAACGAATAAATGAGCAATGTTTCTCTAACCACCACTTTATTTTTAAGTAATATTCATTATGACCTATTGCTGCTGCCAATGGAGTATGAGGAATAACAACAAATGGATCATTTCCATAAATTTTAGTCTGGACAATGAATAATAACCATTTTTGGGGTGCTCTCTGTACTTGCCTATTTTGTAGAGTGCTTGATATAGTGCCATATCCTATATGCAAAAAGTTAAAAGGTTCACTTTTGGTTTTACTAAGTTGCTGGATTGTTTTTCAATTGCTTTTAGATAAGCAAGCTCATGCAATGGACTAGTGAGTATATCCTTCCACCGATAATCCTGTTGGAAAGGAAATTACAGACCAGAAAGGTACCAGTTGCTATAGTGAGGAGCATAGTCTGATGACTGTGTTTAAAATTATTTGTTGTTTCAGAGAGATTCTCACTTATAACAGCAACACCCATACTAGGCAGAAAGAAGCCCTCTGAAACACTGGAAAACTTCAGCAAAGAGTTTTCCAGCTGCAGCATGCAATCCCCATGAAAACAGCTGGATAAACAGACAGATGCCTGAATTTGACTGGAGAGGGAATGGTCTCACATGAAAAAATATCTACTCAAGTTGATAGAAGGTTGTAACATTCAGCCCACGCTGTGTGCTAGCTGAGGACTTTTGGGGGCAAAGTGTAGCAGTTCAGTGTTGCATGCAATGCCATGCACAGTCATCACACCTTGTGTGGAAGGCTCCACAGAAGAGCAAACAGGCTTTATGTAGGCAGATAGGTACTGTAATTCAGTTTTACAGCTGAGGAAACAGGTTTTGAAAATCTAAGGGCTCTGCAGTTCAGCGAGTGACTCCTAATTTATCCTGGGAACATACAGAGAAGAGATTTGCTCACACTACCCACAATAGTAGGATGAAATTTACATTGGAGGTGACAATAGAAAAGACCTTGTGTTATTCTATATGATTTGAAAGGCACTTACATTTTATTATTTTAATAGTCTGGTGATGTGCATTTTACTCTAAAACTTGTCATTTAGCTCCGATCTGCATCAGATGATCCTTCCTCCCCTTCCTTCCTCCCCCTTAAAAACAAACTTGAGAAGCGTTCTGATCCTGTCAGCTTAGTCTGTTACTATGAGTTGAAAATTAAAGCTTGTAGAGTCAAAGCCTTGGCAGCTTCAATGATTTCACCTTTTCAAAACATATTTTATTATGTTTTTCATGCATTGACACAGACATGCCTTTCAGATGCTCTTCAACTACAGCTGTGTGCACTTGTATTGATAAAGTTGTGAAATAAACTCAAGCAGAATTGACTATCAAAGGGAAAGAGATAAGTAAAAAGACGTTTTCTTATGGAAAAGAAAAATGAAAGAAAAAGAAAAGAAAATCAAGTATTTTTAAAAATAGGCCAAACCAATGCAAATATTTTCTCAAGTAGAAAATAGCACTCTGTAGGAAAAGCAGTCATGATTCTTACTTGTAGTTATTGAATGGCTTTATCAGATATTTATAATGCATGCAGGGTATGTGGGAACTAAGGATGTTTGCATGTCCTTCTATTATTATATAATATCTTACAATTTATGCACAATGGGCTGTCTCATAGAGTAATTATATTCTGGCATTCTGCAAATGGGTCATCCCAAATGTCTGCCAGAGTTTACTTGGGCTGATTGATCACCCAGGCCACCCTACTTGTGCTAGTTTTCTCACTGCATGTAGTTTCTCCATCTTGGTTTACACAACCTCACTGCTGTTTGCGCCTGTGGGAGGATGCTGCTGTACAGCACACCTCACACTGAGGACTGTCATTTGGAACATGCTGGGCAACCTTAAAATGAGAATGCTTCTTTTTGCTGAGTGCCTGGCACTGTTTATACACTGCAGACATCTCCTGCCATATGGCCAGGGCACTAGGGAAAAAAAACAGTTGCAAGAGAGAGAGCAGCCTCTTGCAGATATACAGGGAGCAGAGCAAAGACAACCGCTGGCTAAATACTTCGTCAAAGCTTTCTGCTTGGAGAGTGGTTTTTTCCAGACCAGCCAAGAAGGAGAACAGGCTGTGCAGAGCAACCAGAAGAGGCAGTGGAGATTAGCATCTTAATTCACCCAAATGTGGCAGTGGTCAAAAGAGACGGATCTAGCGAGTAGTTGGGTAGCTCTCAATCTACTTTGTCAGCTTGCCTGGACACAGATCTGCAGCTGGAAGAAGGAGATACTGCAGCAGCACCTGCAATATGTTAAAACAGGAATCTTCCATGATGTCTTCTGAGGCCCGGACACCTGAGAGCCAGTGTAAGGCACTTTGCTGGTTTTTTTTTAAACAGTATCTGTTTGAGACTGCTAATTAAAATAGGTCATAGGATAGATTACAGAGATGATAGGAGGCAAGGTACAGCTGAAGTAGCCAAAGCTGCATGATAAAGTTGTTACAGACATGCATTGTTTTTCACTGGCTTTGACAGTTTGCTAGTGGTCAAATTTAGTCCCCAGCAATTTTCTCACCCTCCAGCCATAGACCAGGTGATTACGGTGATGTAGCATTGAGCTAGTCCACTTACTAGTTGCTGCAAGTTTACCACACCAAGATATGTCCCTTGACCTAGTCTTGTTAAGGCAACTTGAGGTAGTTAGTCCTTGCCAGCAAGGAGTTCTGACGTTCACTTCAATGATCTGGCAAAAGAGCCCTGTCTGCACTTTAGTGTTTAATTTTGTTATTAAAATAATTGAACTTCTGGTAGTGGCTCTCCTATAATTTGTCATCTTGTGGAAAACCAGAAAGAAATGCTTTTTTTTAAAATTACAGTTAAAGAAAGAATCCTCACAGTTTATCTGAACTGTGATACTCTGTCCACTACACTCTCCACTTCATTATTCTAAAGTGTTTTCAGGAACCTATTCAGTTACATTCCTGTCTTAATATAGTTCTGATGGGATGAATTCAATGTCACAAAGAAGACCTGTTCTAGTTGTGATTTCTACTTTAAAAATTTTTTTGTTTTGTTTTTGCAAGACTCACCATAACTGTAGGCATCTGGTACAATAAAAAGGTGGTCAAGATACACCTTTATTCCAGATCATAAAAGGCCCTCAAGCCTCACACTAATTATGACTTGAACTCTCTCTCCATGGAAGATCAATTTAGGGATCACCCCAGTCCATGGCTGCTCTAGAAAATGTTGCTGAAATTGATCTATGAAAGCTTTTTGGTGGTTGTTTCATCACCCTATTGCATCGTCCCTGACCATGCTGACCATGAAGTCTTTGGTACTTAGGTACTAGATTTGGTAGTGGAATCACTTGCAAAAGTAGTGCTCTAATTCCTCAGGCCACAGGCAGGAGTTGACACCATTAAGAGTGTGTTTGTAGACCCTTCTCCTTAGATAACTCCAACAAAGAACTTCGGTTTGAATACCTCATTTGCAAATATTTTCACTCTGGCGAAATATATCCTGGGACCAAACAGACAATAGATCCCTAATAAGGAAAAGAGGCCAGTGCTCTGGAAGGAATCTATGTGGAAGCATGACCTCTCTACTAGATAGATATAAGTAAGCTCACATCTACTCAAACGGGAAACTTCTGGCCGTAGAAAACTCCAAAATTCTGATCTTAAAAACTGTCTGCATGTGAACACAAGGCACATCAGAACAAGCATACAAGATCTGGTACAAGTTACACACACTGGCTTTCTAGTCAGTTGCTTCAGTTCTTACAGCTGCTGAGCAGGGTCATATAAGGCAAGGAATAGTGGATGGAAAACAACACAATTCTTATTACCAGTGGGCCAGAGGCCTGCTGTGATGGTCCAGTAATGAGAAACAAGTTAACAATACACGAGCTTCTTCAATTGCCCTTAGTTATCATTACCTCACAGTACCATTAACGAAAGTCGGAGGAAAGTGAGCTTCCGTTACTGATAGGAAGCGAAGGAAAATAATCTAATGCCAAAAACAGGCCCTTGGGAAAAAAACATGTCCTAGAAGCACGAACAAAGACCTTCAACAAATAAAACTAAAAGTAATGTAAACTATGTGTTTGAGTAAAGGATTGAGCTTTCCAGTGACTTTAATGATGTTTCATTGTGTCTGTCTTTATTTCTTGGCAATGTAAGAAGAAATTCAATTCAAACTCCAGAGGAAGAAAATTGCTAAAACTTAATTCTGTCACTGCAGCTTTGCAGTAGATCTCTCACTATTCCATGTTATTGCAGTGTTGTGAGACTTGATCATCAGTCCTTCTTAAAAGGCTGCTGCTTATTGAAAATAAGCATTGCATGCCAAATACTTTAGAACACAGAATTCAAGATGAATGATGATGTGCTTTGGTCTTGAACTTAGACATAAGCTTTCAGACAAAAGTACATGTACATTTTTTGTGAAGGACATTACCATTTTCAGGTTTCTGTTGTTCAGTCAGATAACTAACACCCTGATGTAAGCACCAGAGCTCCAGGACAGTAAGTGGCACCCAGGCTGCTGGTCCATTTCCCCTTAATATACTCTGCAAACTCCTTCAAGCCACTTCCTTCAATGCATGCTACTTACTGTACCATGGTGTTCTTGCAGCAGCAGCATCTGCAGCCTTAGTACGTCAGGCACTGGTGTACTGACTGTCCTCAAACCCAGCCTTTTCCTTGACCCTGGCAAGGACAAATACTCCTAAGTCATGCCTGAACACTTGGAGACAGTTTCTTAGTTGCTTTCACCTTTGCAGCACTCAGTCTGTGGCAAGAAAAAAGATAACATCTGAAAATGGCTTTCTATCACCTAAAGGTGCTCTTGGTGAATATAGAATTGGCATAGCTCGTCTGAGGCCATGGTTTACATTTGTGGGGATTGATGTGAGGGCTGTGGTCCGTAGCTCTTCC
Source organism: Phaethon aethereus (assembly GCF_964289735.1). Taxonomy (NCBI): domain Eukaryota; kingdom Metazoa; phylum Chordata; class Aves; order Phaethontiformes; family Phaethontidae; genus Phaethon; species Phaethon aethereus. Next base: position 53,362,491 of record NC_138577.1, on the reverse strand, counting down.
TCTCTGTCTAGCTCCATAGCAGCAACCCAGAAACCACTCTAACCTGTTCTGGTGATCAGAAAAGAATAGGTGTGTCCTGAAAGCAATGAGCTTTAATGCACTTTTCTGTTATCCCCTTTCTCTGCTACACTAGTCTGCATCTCGACACAGCTGAGCATCTGAGCTACAGTCAGTAAGTGCCAAATGTTCCTATTTTCCCCTCTATGCTATTTTTCAAATGCCACTGACATACTTAAAACCCCCATCAAGGTGTTATTAAACTGTTAAATCCTATTTTGTGCCAGCAGGCCCCAGTCTAAATGCTAATGCCATCCCACAGCTAATGATCTGCTAAGAGCTGTGTCTGATGTTTGAAATCCCAGTGGTGCTGCATCCAAGAGTTTAGAGCCTGAGCTTGATACAGTCCGAGCAAAAAAGATACATCTCCAAAAGGATGGGTAAATGCCTTAGTTCCCATGGTGTTCACTTGATTAAAATCTTAACTCTTCAAGTATATTCAAAGATTCACATGTACTACAGACCTAGTACATATTCAAAAAAGCTCAAAAAATTACAGTCATGAAGTTTATTTTCTAATGATGATTAGTTAAAGTTACATGTCAGTACATTTAGGGAGATGTCCGATTTGTGGAATATACGCCCTGAGTTAGGTCACTTCCCCAAACTGTTGTGTTTTAAAGACAGAGCAGGACTTTTTAGCTCTTTATGTAGGTGATACAACTAAAGAATGAAGGAACAGCTGTGATCTGGCATATACTCAGTCAAATCAATTACAAATCCTGCAATTCAACAATTATAGTTTTTCTACAATGTACATCATGAAAACTTAGAAAAATATGGGGTCATTGTAATGGTAGGTTAATCGATACCATGTTTAAAATTAATACTAATGATTCTGAGATGGAATACCAAAGGAATATGTTTTAATCTTTGCTTTTACAAAGAATAAGATGAACTAATGATATGACATATAGAAGATGGCCAGTAGTGTTATATTGCCATATATTAGAGAAAACCGTAGTAGGATAAAAATCACCTTAGGTGAAAAATGAACATGTAATTGATGGCTTCTGAGAGACCAAAGTTTAAAGTCTACTGATGATTCCTGTCTCTGCCTGGTGCCTTGTTCAGCCAGGGGGTAGGGGTGGATGGTGGGGTGTGTGTGGAGGGGTGTAGGTTTTGGAGGAGTTTCTTTATCTAAGGGGTAACTTAGAAAAATAATAAAGGCATATTAAACCCCACCCAAGTAAACAACACTTTTCTGAGATACATATGCTGCCAAATTGTCCAGTTGATTCCTAATTTCAGCACTGTGGAGTGTCATAAATATGTGGTATAGTTGGTGGAAGTGACCACTACCAGAAAGTGGTTGTAGGTTGCCTCTTATGTTCTCAAAAATGTTGCTTGCCAATCTGGTTATTTAAAATATGGTTAGGGATGACTGCCCAAGGTCAATGCTCTTTGGTGCTGAGATGAATTTGGCATCTCAGCCCTGGGTGTAACACAGCTGGCAAAAAGTGTCGAAAACTACTCAGGGTAATCCCCACACAGCATGCAGCTATTGCAGGTATTCACCAGGAAATGCTGGGGACATAAGAAGAGCTGAAGTCGCACTCCTCTAAAATCTGAATTTTTACATTGGCATATATGCCTATTTCTAAAGGGGCATCTGCAGTCTTTCTTTTGGACAAGTAGATGGAGTATTTAACTCAGTGTAATGTCATTGTATTTCCTAGGTTCAAAAGGACATTTCAATCACCTGCTGTGCAAGACTGCCTGTCCTTGTGAACATTTTGAAGTAAAATAGTAGCTCCATTTTGGAGAGAATATTTCTATGGCAGTTCAGCATGTGGTCTGTGTTACATGTTTCACTGCGACCAGGGAGATACCTGAGATCTGTTTTTCTCTGGCAGGCAGCCTGAGGTCCTAAGACCCTCAGGCAGCTCAAGTCTTACATAACACATGTAATAAATTCAGCTCAAAGCAGAGCCAATGCCTTCCCCTGAGCACCTCAATCTTTATAATACTAGACCTATATCAGTGTGGTATGTTCACCCTGTTTTTGCGCTGTTCCTTAGGCATTTTCTTGAAAAGTGAATACATGCTAGCTGGGTGGTATCTGCTCTGGCCAAATCAATTGTCAAGAAGTCAGAAAGATTACTGGGATCCTTGCCAGTCTGAGAGTACTTCAGCAAGACAGCTCTTACTTCCTAGCAATATGTCTTAATCCTCCAGGACCATTGGGAAATGCAAAAGCAGAAAGTGTAATTAGAGTGGGGGAGAAGGTAAGCAAGAGATAATTTGGCTCTGCTCTCAATGACAAGAAGTTTTCCTTGGGGAGAAAGGTGGGTCAGGGGTCCCAACCTATCTTTCTTCCAGAGTTATTTGATGTAACAGGAGCTTCATTAGGAGCAGAGACCAGAATTTGGGGCTCTCTGTGCTCACTAGCAGTCGGCTAGGATGCTCATGCTGGTTCTTTTTTGGAGAAATTAATTTTGCATTCCTTTTGCACTCCTTTTGCACAGTGGCTCAAGCTTACAACAGGATGAAGGGTAGCTCTGGCATGGCATGCCCAACGATTAAAGCAGGTCCTGTGAAGTTAGAGGGCTGAGTTCAAACCACAGTCCGAAGGCCCCAGACTGTACATGCCCCATATCCTAGGCAAGTACTATAAACACTGTACTACTATGCAAAAAGCTGCTTCCTTCCCACCTCTATTAAATACGTTTGAAGTTCTTTTCTGTGCAGGATCAGTGCTCAGTACAGCCTTGTCTTCATAATGTTTGTAAGTCCCCATTATTCTTCTTCAAAATCAAAATTAAAGTCATTAGTCAGTTAATAGAATTTCTAATGTCTTTTTTTCTCCCTGGATGACTGAATTAATATCCCACATCCTCAATACCTCCATTGCATAATGATGCTTCACATGCACAGAGACAAAACTATACAGCATAGAAACAGGCTGATCATGAGTGCTTAAGCTGTAACACTTCTCTATTAGATACAAAAGCAAGTTTGCTTGCTTGTTTACCTTTTGTAGCAGCATACCTCCAAAGTATTTCACGCCCTGTTTCCCTTCCTCCCACTCAGAATTTTCCTGTACATGTTTGATCCTCCTGTATTTCTTGGCTGCCATGCATGAAATCTATGTTAACTCTGATTTGCTTCCTGGGTATTTCTGTATGCATGTTTTTTAGTAAGTGGAAAGTGCCCTTGTGTTTCTCAAAGTCAGCTGGGAACCACAAAGTATAACAGACATAGCCCTGTTCATTTAGCAGGAATATTAATGTATAGATATACAAAAGAAAAAGCCAGGTTAAAAGCAATGCAACAATTTCAAAAGGGAAGTTAGTTTTTTTTATAAAATCTGCAATTTCATCAGCCATTAGTCTTTCCTGTCTCACCAGGACTATACCTTTGCTTCATGGCAATGTGTAACACAACAAATTTGAAATTTTAAATGCATCATGTATATTCATGAAGAACTAAAGTATACTTACAAAACCCATCAGAAAATCTCTCTGAATCTATGGTTTCCTTTTGAGCTTTTCCTTCCACAACAGCAATCTGATCACTTCTTAACATTGATTTACAAACATCAAGTAAGACATCCAAATTCTTATAAAAATCAAAACAAACACCCCCCCAAAAAAAGATCATAGGTGTTTGCTAGTATTAAATTAACCTAATTTTTATCCTTTGTGAGGAGTACATACATACATTCATATGGTATTGGCTATGTAAATAAGAATCTTACACCAGAATTCTAGGTAAAAAGGAGGAATGTGGAGACTGCAATTAATTTTAAATTCAGAATTTGTCCCATGTCCCTCAAGTTAAAGCACGCTAAATAAGTCCATAACATGCTCAGAAAATAAGCTAGTGTCCATCTGTAAGTAGTCTAAATTTAATGTGTGGTTTCTTCAGTTTTTCAAGCATAATAACAGTGTCCTTTTAGGGCATGTATCTTAAAAATTTTATCTTGTCTCACAAACACAGCATAGTTGTTCCTACTGTACTCTTTCAGACAATATTGCTATAAAGCAGAATAAGGTAATACAATAAATTACTGGAAAGCATTTGTTCATGTACACTAAATCAACAAGGATCGCTCAGCAGTCAAAAAAAAAATACAATCAATTACTCTGATCTACTATATGTCTGGAGAAAATCTAAACTGATTGTTCTTGCTTAGTGAGTGCTGATGCCATGCTTCACACTTTTGAAAAAGTGGAATACATGGACACTGGCTGAAAGATCTTGTAATTTTTCAAATCACAGCAGAATTAGACTTCCAGATTACAGACCTTTATAAGGAGAAATAGGATATTTGAGATATTTTACCCATGAATTTTCTTGTGCAAGCCAAGAGTTGGTCTTTGCCCCTCACAAAACAGAGGCACAATTTCCATTGCTCTGCCAAGTTCATTTTTATACATATGACTATCTTTAATATCTCTGTACCCAACTGCAGGGAAGACTTGGGGTTAATTAGCACGGAGAGGTCACTGGGGTCCTGGTTCACTTATGTATTGATTTCCTTGAGTTAATAAAAAGGAAACTGCTTTTCCTGGTCTCCTCACTACCATCTGAGCTGCATCCTTCTCTGAGAGGGAGCTTCACAGGAAGCTGTGTGCCCAGTGTAAGCAATGTAGTATGTGACCCACAGCTCTCAGCAGAATGTGCATACATTCTGAAGACCGGAATATAATGTTGGCTACAGGAATTAGAAGTGAAACAGATCATTATTTCACTCATGTGTCACAATTTGTCACTGCAAATTAAAATGCATGTTTAGCTTTAGCATTTCAATCAAATTCATAAATAGGTCACTTTCACAGATTTTCTTGGAACTTTGTTTTACAGCCAAGCTGTACAATGCAGAAAATATTTTCTGATATTCCACCAAAGTACTCTCTTTCTTTAAGCTTTTTTTCTGGTTCCTGGTAATGACAGGAATGTGAAGCACCAATGATAGTAATCTGAGAGTTTAATTCTTTTAAAAGTTTGGGACATGGAATGGTCAATTTTACCTACAAAGGTTTTGCAATTAAGTGCTATTTAGAGTCACAGATTTTTTTCAATCTATAAATGATTATTAGACCTTCTAATCTTAACTTCTGTCCTAGGCTATTAAAACTAATCAGCAAGCTTTGTAATGTGTTTCTCTAGGTTGTATCTCAAAAAAAACCAAACCGACCCAACTGAGTTAAATCCACCACAATGGGAATTCATTGCTCCCCTTGGCAGGAAAAGAGAGTGACTTGACATGACATTGATATCATTTGAGATACCAATGACTTCTGGAGAGATATCAAAGAGGGTGAAGAGGATTTTAAATAGTTTTGTAATCTCCTTTGAAACTTACTGTGTCCAAGTAAAAGTTATCAATATACCATTTTGCAGATGAAAATTTTCTCATCTTGAAGCCATTTAGGGAAGGATAGGAACAAATACCAGTGTGCTGGCTGCGACTGCAGCACACCTGCTCCATGGCTGAGGCACTGTACTGTATTTCCTCAGCTGCCAAGCTACAACTGGGGATGGTTATTAGTATAAAAACTGAATTATTCCCAGTGCTTTCAAATACTATGCAGAAATCCTTCCCTGTTGCTCACAGGGGAAAAGCAGGAGGGAGGAGGTTTGCTCAGCTCTTCCCAGCCCTGTAGCATTTCTGTGCAATATTGAGCCTGTACTAGTCCTGCAAAGGAGCTACAATTTTCTGTTTTCTCCATGTGAATCTCTAATTAATCCAAGTGAATATCAGTACCAGCTCTCATAATACCATTTGGAAACATCTGTAAAACCAGTGAAGGTGTCTTTCTGTATCAGAAATACAAGCCAAATTTGTATCTGCTTATACAAGAAGTTCTAAATGGTAGGTGTTTGACATGGGTTTTTTTGACGTGTCATTTCAAGTAATCTCATCTGTTCCAGAAGAAAAGTTGCTAAATTCAGTCAAAATTAAACACTAAGCCAAGCATTTGGTTGCTTCACTCTATTTTTGACTCATGCAATCAGATTTTTAAACAACCAGATAATGTTATTTAGAAAAGATAACATAAGTTAGAAAGACATTTAACACTTATTAAGTAAAAATAATTGCAAGGTCAAGATAATTCTTCAGGTTTCGGTCAGTACCTGTCATTTAGACGGTGAGCTACTTGTGGGTTTGAAACTATTACAGATGATCAATAAATTCCAACAAATGTTCAGCAAAGCTGCAGGCTGATGTTTCACTATAGTCTGGAAGCCATACAAATACTAATGCAGACAGCTTGTGAAATTGGTTTTCTGCAAAATGAAGTGATTATCAAAAATACCTCACAGGTAATATTTGGTGTATTTCCTTTCTTCATTCATGACTAAATAACTGAAATTCTGATAGGTTTCCACTTGCAATTAATTTTCTTATCATGGCACTGATATTGTACAATTCTCAAGCAATGTTTCATAAATGTATCAATAGTTGCAACTCTGCTAATTTGCCGGAAAAAATCGTTAAGAAAAAAAAAATCCCTTTGTTTCGGGCTGCACTATCTTTTGCAACACTGTCACAGGATCCAGTGAAGCCTGCCAAAGGCCATCCAGAAAAGCATATATCACAAGAGAAGCGGATGTTTCTTTACATCATGTTAAATAGAGACAGTTACTGTTTGAGCTGAGCTACAAATTCAATTCCCTGCAGTAATTCAGCATAAATTTCTTTAGAGATCCTCATCTATCCTTCTAGCTCAATTTGGTTTTTAGCACCAATCGAAGACAAATGCTTTGTTGACACTAGCACCTGGGTATATTTAAGGAGACAATGCATCCACTTATCTGTTTAGAGATTATGTTAAAATCAGTATTTTAGGATAGACAGAAGAAAATGGAAACAAACCCAAGGCATCCTGCCAAGTGTGGAAAGCCATGATTTACTCCTTGAGGACTGGAAGTTACAAATCCAGTGGTCTCTTTTGTAATGAACTGGCCCTTGGCCACTGAGGTGATGGCAATCATAATTTGTAAATAATTTGCAGCCTGGGCACCAGAGTTTGAAGGGTCCCCTTAGACCTCCAAGGTGGATTTCACTTCCAAATGCTGAACGCAACCCTATGCTGCTGGGAACGTTACCACTGGTAGGTTTGGAATCGAAACTACATTGGACAAGAATGGGTTTAAAATTAAAAAGAATGTGTTTTCTGTGTGGATTGATGCAGCTGTGCTTTTTAACTTTGGCAGGGAAAGCGTGCATGCACAAGTTTTCTGAAAGGTGATCTCAAGGGGAAAAGATGAGGTGGGATCTCAAGGAACTCAGTCGCAGGGCTGGAACTGAAAAGGGCAAAGGAGCAGGGGGACCTGCCTCCCCTCGGATTGCCAGCCTCAACTCCTGCTGGGGGGGCACTGGGTGCTTCTTTCAGGTCCTGGCTTCAAGTTCAGTAGCTCCAGCTTATGGAGAAGAGGTATCTCTGCATGTGTAGAAATAGACAATGCCATCTGTCCCTCCATCTCACAAACTAACTGTCCCTTGGGTGTCCTGTAATTGCTTCTCTTACAAGTTGCTAGTCAGCAGATGAAGTTATTTTCTTTCAAAGCTTGCATCCTGTCTTTTTGTCCTTTCGTCTAAGGCAAAGAAAGGGTTAATCAGCGACCAGACAGCTTTCAGAAAGAATACTATCTATTCTGAGCCAACAGCTCTGCAAAAGCGAAAACACGCGAGCCCCACCCCATGAAGCTGTGAAAAGTTTAAACAGCTGCGGATCTGCCTTTAGCAGGCAGATAACCAGCTTTTGCAGGTCCTTGCATGAGCCCAAGCAGAGATGCCTTCGCTCGGGGGACATGTCTGTTCTCAGACTGGGTTTTAGTGGTCCCTCTCTCCTTCCATCTGGGCTGCTGTTACCAATTCAGCTAGGTGGTTTCAGTGCTTACTCTCAGGTTTGCAGAAACAAGCTAAATATCAGAGGTGAGAAAAAGCTTCAAAAGAGTGGGTATGGTTTTCAGAATCAAAATTGCTTCTAAAAGATCTCCTAGGGATCTAATACCTGAAGGCATACTTTTAATTCGGCTCTCTCCCAAAAGCCATATGGAAAAACACTGAGCTTATAGTACATGGATGTGGCTTTGGTGTATTTCAGAGGTCCCCTGAGACATTTTGGTCAAATTACTTGCTTTGTTTGTGTCTTGTTTCTTGTATTTGTGAAATGGAAATAACTGCACTTTTTTTTTTTTTTTAAAACACTGTTTTAGTGAGCGGAATTCAGTGCCAAGTATTACTCTTCTTTGTGAATATTAATACATGGTACCGGTAGTCCATTCCCACAAAACAAACGGCCTGAAGTTTTCTACTTCCTTTCCTCCCTCCTTCCTCACTCTGTAAGCACAAGTGCCCTGTCCATTACTCCAATCACACTGGAAAACACTAAAATTTTTGTGAAAGCTCTCTGCAAATTAACTCCAATAGCTCGGATGAAAGTCCTGTCACCTGTTACTCTAATGCCACTGCTAAATGCCTTTATTGTCAGTGCTGTTCCTGCAGGCAAGATGCAACATGCAATACCTGTTTCATCAAAGTCCCATCCTAACCCTACTATACGTATGTTTCTGCAGTCTTTTTGTCTCTGTGAGATCAGACTTTCACTGCCTCCCACAGAAAATAGAAGCATTTGCTTCTTGTGCAGCTATGTAAATCACTTATATTATTTGATTTTCTGAGATATAACATTAATAATGGTGAAGAAGACATGACAAAAAGAACAAAAATATAGAAGAAAGACATTGAAATTTTAGCAGAAATGTAGAACCAGCTATCATTATTTCTTTGCTGCAAGGGGGTGCTCAACAACATTCCCACTATAAAGAATTTAAAGAAAGCTTCCAGGCTTCAGCTACACCTTTGTGCACAATAGAAAAAACTGTCATTTCTCAGCTATTTTGCCTTTCAAATACTATCTGTTCTAGAGAAATATGCTAGATATTTTTTATCTAGGAATAACAGGAAGAGAAAATTCCACCACAGCAACGAGCTATCTAATAAAAGATAAGCAAAGCACACCAATTAAGTTAAGAGCATGAGATAAAAATAGAGCAGAAATTAAGTCCTTCAGACTGACACTTCCATTTAGCATATTTCTGCACATTCTGTGACCTAGCTTTGCTTTATGTACAGTTAGTAAAAAAACCATGTATCTTGACATGAGCTTGATTTCTTTTAACTTTTTTATCTCTTTAAAAATGCTAACTTTTTCAGTCTGCTGCAAATAGTACTTGCTTTAAGTTACTCTGAAATGGATTTTTGATAGAGGATGAGTATTAAGTATTTTCTTGTTTAAAAACCTGGTATATTACTGTGCATTACTGCCTTGTGGTAGAATTATTTTTTTACTGCAGCTTACCTAGCAATTATCTGCAAATAATAATATAAATAAGATTTTTAGCTACTTCCTCTTTGTGGTCAACAGGTTGGTTTATTAGTTGTCAAAAGCGTTCTAATCGGGAAGTCAGATAGTGAGGAGGAGGTATAAAATCAGCAGACAGAATATCTTCCTTTGCTACACGCAAATCAAAAAAACAAAGTCATCATATGAACCTGTTTTTTCCTTACGCATGTACATAAGTGTGTGGTGAGAGTCCATGGGGTTCATCTGGAAACTGAAAACTCTGAGCTCTGTTGTGTTTGGGCTTCCTTTAATCGAAAATTATTAGAAATGAAACTGTTGATTTTGTGGGTTTTTTTGCCCAAAACAACGGATATCAAATCAGCAGGTAAACATACAGTTACATACTTGTATGTTTATGTCCCATTGATTCCCCCTATCTGTCATGCTTTCATGGATGCGCATTGCCTCAAAACTGTGTCATTTATTTTGATTGTATTAGTAAGTGTGGCTGAATAACTAGTAATCCTTTGAAAAAAAATGTCCTTCTCCTTATTGGAAGGCACAGCGGGATTTTAAGTGTCCTGGGGTAAATTCTCAGCTGGCGAAAGCACCTGTGAAAGCTAGTTTACACTACCGGAGTTGCTTCCTGCCTGCATTTCGTGTGCAGCTGGAATTGTGTCGGCAGGACACATAAGCACGTCTGTTTGCACTACACTATCTAGAAAGCTGCCTGAGAGTGTTTGAGAGGGAGTGTGGCTGTGGTGGGTCATGCCGTGTCGGGAAAGTCAGTCAAGGAGCAACAACTAAAGACTAGGACTGTCTCCCAAGGCATAGCGTTCAGGCTGCACGGCTTTCTTGGGAAAAACGCCACTCTCATATTAAACAAGGAAAGATGCAAGGAGGATCGTTTTGTAGAGGTTTGGTCAATTAGTATGGCAAGCTTGCACTACAGGATGCAGCTAGCGTATAGGCTATGCTAGACATTTCTGGTCGGTCTGTTTCAGTGTGACCTTCGATGGGAAGAAATAAAAAAGAACTACGCTAGGACTGTTCTAACAGCGTTGAAAAGATCCCTTCACTATTCAGAGGACTACATAAGGTGTAGACTCCTGCTGTAGACTCAGTTGTTTCAAGCTGAGTTTGTGGTAAATAATAAATACCGATTTGATCCAATCCATGTATTATATGGCAGTAGATACAAACAGAGATTCTGTGGGCATGTGATTTGCTGGTTATCAAATGCATGTGCATTTTTAAAGCCAATTGACCTGGAAAACCTGGTGAAAAGAGATTCATCTCTTTCCCTAATGACTAAATGTGATTTTCTATCTTTGGAAGGATTAAGTGATACAAATCTTAGGTCAGAGGAAAACAGCTGTATCGCAGTTCAGGTGGTGTCACTGAGCTTCAACCTACTTGAAATTCTGGAAGCAGGGATTGTTGCTGTTTGTTTTCTTTTTTTTTTTTCCCCCTTTCTGTTCCCTTGGCCTCCCTTTGATTTATGTGAGTATTTTTGTTCAGGACTTCAAAAACCTCAATTATACCACAAGTGCAAGTGACCCATTAGGATGTTACTTCATGAAGAGCATCACAAGGCAAGTCCCAGTAGCAAAGCAATGCGGAGTAGGGCAGATTTAGATAAAATACTGTATCAAAGCTAACCCTTGAAAAATTTGCTCACCGTTCACAGCCACAATGATCAGTTCAAAAATCTATTTTTGGTCAGCTTTGCTCCAGGTAGCAAAGTTTTGGTTTATTCAGACAACTGTTCATTAATTATTCAAGGACAGATAAAGTAGGAGGGTCTTACTGACCTTTTTGAGAGTGTTCTGAATCTCTTCAGTATGTTGACCTTAGACAGAGCACCAGCTATGACATTGAGATTTTTTTCAATTAGATCTATATGTAGCTGGTTATTCGTACCCAAGATAGTATTAATACTACTATGGAAATAGCTTTATTTTACAGAATTCTGTACCAGATAGATATTCATGTGGAATATTTAGCAGAGAATAGAGAACATTGTGCTTTCAACTTCTTTTTTCCTGGCAGAAGAAAATTCCCACATGCTGATGGAGCTTTTTGCTTTAATCCAAAGCAAAGTTTTTGCTGAAGTTAAAAATAAACTGTTCAGTAAGTTTACCAAATGTTAACAATAAAGCATGTGGGTTTTGGTCGAGTAGTTTTTTATTTCTTTAAAATCATTAGCTTAATTTCAGTGTACAGAGCCACAGAAAACCAGAAAGTTAATACCATTTTATATTATTGATTAAGACTTCAAAATTAAGACCAAAAAGCACAATGGAAAATGAATAAATGGCCATGGTCTCCTGAGACAGAGTCATTTCAGCTTTTTCATTGCAAAGCTGTAGGGGATGTGTAAAGTGGTTATATACAAATTATCTTCAGATAATTTATCAAAGAGACCATCTGACTCCATCAAAAACACATCACATATAATTATGCATGTTACACCTTGGAAGCAAAATGAGAGTGTTCTAGCAAATTGGCATTTTTATCCAATGTTTCATCACTTACATATAATGTTTTTCTGGAGGAAAATAACAGCTGCTGTAGAGAGAGCTGCTATACACAGGCAAGACCAATGAACTTGACAAAAAACAGTCAGTGAAACAATCAATCAAAAATGAAAAAGAGCTAGAGCTAAGGAAAATCAACCCATTTAAACATGAAAAATGGCTTATTACATGACTAACATAACACTTCAATGAAAACTGAAAATAAGAAACATCAGGTAGAATAAGAATTTGAAATTTTTCCACAAGGATCAGTGTTCTTCAGAGATAAACCACATAGAGTCGTAGAAGGAAAAACTCAGAGAGTAACTGTATTTAAATGGTATTGGGTTTTGATGTTGGAATAACATCAGCTTTTGAGAGAAATGTATGCTTTCTCAAGGGCTATAGAGAGCTTGCATGACATTGAATATATTTGTTACTAGCGTTAATAGCATGCCAGACTCAGTGATTAACATCTTATATACTAGATTGGTCATTAAGTGCAACATTGCACTTAAATCTGGAGCTCCCTCAAAAGCTTTCAACTCGTAACTATGTTCCATGTTATATTCTGGGTAGTCTCATTTTCCAACAAAAATAAAGTATTTGCAACACTTGTATAAAGCATATTGCATTTGACTTATTACCTAATGAAGGTTGATGGAATTAAAAATTATGAAAGTACCCAAGCCTTTTGCAATTTTGTTCCTATGCTAACATGCAAGGGGAAAAAAGAATGCATTATTTAAAGTTTTGTTTAATATATTCTGATCAATAGGACAACTGGAAGTAATGCCTCTAGTAATAGAAGAATGCTTGGGGCATGCCAGTATTTAGTATGTACAAAATGGGATGATTGGGCACAAACATTTGCAGTCTTTGAGGCATATTTCTGCTGATATGAAGACAGAGCAATGTGATTTGTTTTTTTCAAGCTGAACTAATTGAAATAAAAAGCTATGACTAAGTGTAAAGTTACAGGATTAATAAAAAGGAATTCAGAATAGGGAGAGGAAACTCACAAAATAAAATATTCTTTTACAACTGAAGTTGTGCCAGGGGAGGTTTAGACTAAATATTAGGAAAATTTTCTCTCCTGAGAGAGTGGCCAAACGTTGGAACAGGCTGCCCAGGGTGGTGGTGGAGTCACCATCACTGGAAGTGTTCAAAAAACGTGTGGACGTGTCATTTCAGGATATGGTTTAGGGGGCTTGGTGGTATTGGATTGATGGTTGAACTTGATGATCTTAAAGGTCTTTTTCAACCTTAATGATTCTGTGATTCTGTGTGAATATTGTAGCTAAAATAACAATGTAGTCCTTTGCTGTATTAATAGCTACAGGAGATGGAAGCAGCAGAAAGATTTTTACTTCTCTATATGACATTAAAAAGCCAAGCTTAGAGTCCTGCAGATATTTTTGATGCTCTTGTTTTTAAAAAAAGATATACTGAAAAACTGGAAATTATGCAGAAGAGCCATAGAAAATGAGTCAAAGAATGAAAAAAAAGCCTTATATAGATTTAAAGAGCTTGAACTGTTCAACTTCTCAAAAAATTGATAGGTCAGTTAGTTGTTTACAACGTAAAGCCCTTTGACACAATTGTGCTCTTCAAGTAGGTTGTTTAGCAACAACAACAACAATAATAGCAACTACAAGGAGGAGGAGGAGAAGGAGGAGGAAGAGGAGGAGTAACTCTAGCAGCCGTGCCAAAGCCTTGTGGAAGGTCAAATGCTGGGGCCACTTGCAGACCTGGTCTCCTGACTGCGCAGACCCTTCCTGTCACTGGAAGGATCCTTTCCATGCAGGGGAAAGCTCTCACTGACACGCAGCCATGTTGGGGCCAAGGTGTGTCCAGCCAGGAGTGGGAAGCTGTTCTCAGGTAGCACAGTGACTGAAAGCAGGACCAATTCAAAATGGATAGTCACTAAAAAATGTATGTTAATGAAACAGACATATCTCCAAGCATAGTAGTGACTTCAGAAGATCAGGACTGAGCACTCTCTTCTTCCGTACATGCTTAGCCAAGTCCAAGGAGATGGTTTCTGTACTGTGTGCTGCCTGAATTTGAACAGAGCAATCGACTTGCATATGTGTTCTGGATAATCTGATGGTTGCTTTTGGACTTAAACACTACAGATTTATGCACAGATGTTGGTAAAGATATAATTAGGAAGCAATCGAACTGCAATACATAGGTGGGACACTAATCTGATCAATCTGAACCTGCGTTACTGGTACAAGCAGATAAAATAGGAATTAAGCCTAATTTCATAGGGCTAAAATGTGTGTATCTGAGAAAATGACCTTTCTTACGATGAGAGCACACTTTAAATGCATGCAAAGTGAGGATCATTTTTAATTTTCACATTTAGCAGTGCCACAATTTTAATTGTTTATGGCACACCAACAATACACTTTTACACTTGCAGTAGCTGGCTGCATTTAGATTGTGTATTGTGTACAAATTTGTTGTAATCTGGCAATCCACTGCCATAACTGTTTATAAAAATATTTTCAGACCTATTTCATACAGTCCTACATTTCAATAATAATGTTAGACATGAATTATTGGGTTATCTAGACAAAGTGATGTGGGTTTTTTGTGTCTAAGCCCAGGCACCCTGTAGCAACAGCATAGCTGACATGGGCTATGTGAAAATCACCAGTCAAGTACAAGATATTCATCTAGGGTAGGCTAAGAGTAAGACTGCCATACATAAGCTTGGTTTCCCACCTATTTAGAGCCTGGAAAGGGAGTGACAGAAACATTTAACATCTGACAAGTGTATGTGAATAGCTGAATCATTAGTAGAAATATTCTGTATTAGAAGGAGTGCACAGATTTTAATGAATCAGAACAGAAGAGAGAGGGAATGGGAACCGGGGCTGTTACAAAGCCATTGGTGTGGTCTGGTGTTTCCCTCTTCCATAATAAACTGTGGAGATTGACACAAATAAACACCTACTGTTCTGGATTGCTTTGATTTTGTATCTTAAAATGGTTTTTAACCCTAAGATGTGTACAATATTTATATGGAAGTATAGTTAATTCGAACATGAAGTGAAACAAACTCCTATTGTTTAGGAGTATTTGGATAGTAGCAAAAAGGTGTATTCTTGCAACTATGCTCAATTTGAACAGTCTTGTGACTAACCTGTTTGGAAAGACAACCAAACAGAAGGAAGGCCTCTAGTAAGAGCAGTGATAAACCAAGAATCTGCTATGAAAGCCTGGATTTTTTATAATACATGAAACACAGATAGATACAGGTACAGATAGACATGAATTTTCCTATGAAGCTCTGCTAACACATGGGAAATGAGCCTTATAGTTCCTATGCACATATAATTTTCATCTTAAATTGTTTAAAATCAAGTTGTCCATGTTTCTCCTCTCTAGTTCTGCGAACCACAGTGCCACAAATTCAAAAGGCTGAGTATATCTCAGAAGTCAATGCACGTCTTCTCCTGCTGCCATATGGTTTACTGCAGCACTTAAGCAAGTATCTTTCTTGCAGTGAAAGAAAAGAACTCATCTTGAAAGATTTGTAGCCTAAGCACACAGACTCAGGAAAGACCTGCTAGTTCCCACACATTTACACCTATATCTGGACTGACACAAACTGCTGAACTCGTGAAGTCTTGGCATTATTAGCTTGCGGTTTGTCTACACTTTGTCTATGGGCTGAATCTTAGGTCACACTGATTTATATATGCACATTGTTCGTTTGTTCATTTTTACTATTTAAAGAGTCAGAGGGCAGACCATTACCATTTTTCTGTCTGATGCACAAATGTATGACCACAGGCACCTTCTCCTAGCGGAGAACTGGAAAATGTATTACTCCTTGCTCTTTCTTCCTTCCCAGCAGATGTTGCTTCTCTATATTTAGAAAGCATTTGAAAGAAGAGACCAATGTACACAAAGAAGCAAGTGTCACATCAGTTTCCCTAGCAGTGGGATCCTGGAACAGGAGCAGCTAAAGCAGTCTGCGTGTGAGATGCCACCACCCCATCTCAGAGCTGAACCAACTGATCAGCAGCTGCTTATTCAGAAATAGTTGTGAACTTATTTTACAGCTGTTATAGGACACCAGCAGTTAACCTTTCTTGCCTCTGGCCAAGGCTCAGAGCTCTGAATTTTGTTCTATTTCCTGTCATCTTTGACCTATACATTGGTTTTGTTACAGCTTCATAAAAAGGACAGAAAGCAGCAGTTCCTGGAAGACCCAGTATCAGCCTACAACTGTGAAAGCACATCTTTGCTTATGATGAGACTAGTGTAAAGCAACAGTGTATTATACAAACTGGCATGGAAACGTCTCTTTACAAAAAGTTAGCAACATTTTGTAATACGCAACAGAATTAGGCAAAGAATTTCTAAGTCCTCTCCCAAACAGACATTCCTGTTCACTCCTGCCAACTATACAGAAATATAACAGGAAAAAGTCCCAATTAAGCTAATGTTAGCTGCAGGGGTGGCTGAATGCTTGAGAAACAACACACCCTTTCTGTGGTTGTTAGGCACCTCTTCAAATTCCCATAGGTTTCAAATGCCAAAAGGTCTGCATAGGAGCAAACTCCACTACAGACAAAACTCAAAAGGTCAATAACATCACAGCATGAGTTAAAGATTAGCATGCCTTTCAGAACTACTTCTCCAAAGCACTTCTCAGTAAATGGATAAAATCACATGCTACTGAGGTGAGGAAGAACAGTGCATCCCTCCAGAGGAGAAAAAAAAGTGAATACTACCAATAATACCTAGTATGTACATACTGCTCAGCTTAGTAAGACCGTTCTCAGATCTGGAACAACTTCAGCTAGTGGTAATATTCTACTAGAGCTAATTTGCCTAATACTCTACGAGAGGAGGTTTTTTTCCCTTTGTTCCTTTTTTCCCTTTCCCTTTCTTTCTGTTTTGCTTTATCTTGCCTTTGCTTTAATTTTTGCAACCAATTCTACCAAACAGTGATAAAGAATCTAATGAAATTTGAGAGAATATATTTTCTGATTTTTTTTAGTTCTCCCTCTTACTGCTTCCATTTCATTAGCATTAAGTGTTTTCCCCTCCTCCTCTTTTTATTGGTCTCAACATGCCATGCCAAGGTAAGTTCAGTATGAGATTCCTGCTCCAGAAAGCATCTTCTAGGGACAAGAAACTATCCCAAAATAGAAAATTCAGAAGGAGAGAAACTTAAGTACTGTCAGCAGAGACCAGAAATGACACTGCCAAAATCATGTAGTTAAGCAAGGAACTACATAATATGTAGTTAAGTGAAAAGAATGAAAGAAATAAGCAAGATTAAATAGGTTATTTGACTCTGTTATACTTAGGATGTGCCAGAACAGGAATATTGTCATAATAACAAATATTTTTCCTGTAAAAGATTTACAGATGAAAACAACCAACACCAGCAGAGGCTGGTAAATGAAAGTAGAAATTTAGGACAGTGGAATAATTTGGCAAGAATTATGGTTGGTGTATTTTTCTTTCATTTCTGCCATTCACTTTAAAAGGAAGACTCTCACCTCTAGAAATAATGGACCACAGAACAGTTCAATAACTGTATCACTTTTTGCTTACAAAAGAATCACATGAAATAGTTGTGATCTGTAAAATAATAAATATACTGCTGTACTACACATTACTGCCCTAATAATTTGGAAAAATAGATTTAGGGATTCTTTTACTTATACATTGCCATCATGGCTGAAATGCTTCAGATACAAAAAAACCCTGCACATGATTTATTCTTCTACGTACAACAAGCAAAGCAGACCTCTAGTTCTGTAGCTTCACTGCTCTGTGGTCTGGCCGAGGTTGTCTCAAAGTAATTGCTGAAGTAAAATGATAATTCACCCCATCATCTGGTTTGGTTTTAAACTATGCTGGAGTAAGCAACCCCAAGGAGCCTCTCAGTTAAACAGAGTGGTCTGGAGACCTGTGGCCCAGCTATTTCCATTCTGCATTTGGCTCAAATCATTCCTCTCATATGCTGAGGGAAACTGAGGGCAGACGTACCACAGCCGTATTTTTATTCAACCCTACAGCTTGCATTGAAAACCAAAAAGAGTCTCTGCAAGCCTGAATGATTAACTACCTTTATCACAGTACTGAAAAACAATCATGTGAGTTAAGCAGCCCCCAAAAGTGGACCTCCCTAATGATTTATTACATGTAGAGTGAACTCAAAGAATCACAAAATGGTTGAGGTTGGAAGGGGCCTCTGGAGATCATCTGGTTCAACTCCTGGTCAAGAAGGGACATCTGTCTAAAGCACGCTTCCTAGGACCATGTCCAGTCAGCTTTTGAGTATCTCCAAGGATGCAGACTCTACCACCTCTCTGGGCAATCTCTGCTAGTGCTTAGTCACCCTCACAGTAAAAAAGTATTTCCTGGTGTTTGTACAAAATCTCCTGTGTTTCAGTTTGTGCCCACTGCATCTGATCCTGTCACTGAGCACCAGTGGAAAAAGCTTGGCTGCATCTTCTTTGCACCCTCCCTTCTGAGGTAAGACCCACCTCCCCACCCCCCCGACAAGCTTTCTCTTTTCCAGGCTAAACAGTCCCAGCTCTACAGAATAGTTGCAGAAATTCTTGTCCTCTGCATTTAGAGGAAAAGATTGGGTTGACATCTCTCTGCAGCAAAGTCAAGAACAGCCAGCTGCCAGCCTACTGTCTACACCCATAACAATCAACACACTGTGGCTTGCTCATGGGTCCCCTCATCCCAGAGTGCTCTCTGTATATACTTTGTGTCTAGACAGATGCAATGAAGGTTTGCATACTTGCATACGTGACTTGAAGGCACTTGCAGAAACACATCAAATGAAAAAGGCACCCATGTAAGATGATTATGTATGGACGTTGATCAAATAACAGTTACATGGCAAGAAGGAACTACAACTCTTAAGTAATATGTGGTAGATCCGTACCATTATAAAAGCTGATTCCTATTGGACTATTTGATTAATCTGTATGGCTGCGGTAAATAACCAGCAAGGTGTTGTCTAGTAGCCCATTTAGCTATATGTCATCATGAAAAATGCCTTTCAAGAGAAAGGTAAGAATATCATACATAAATGCAGCTAGCTAGGTAGGCTGAGAAAAGAGAAAAGAAATCACATCAGGGGTGATTGATTCTTAAACCCCAAGGAAAGAAATATTGACATGGATTCAAAATTATGAATGATGCAAAATACTGAAATAAAACTTGATGGATTCATAGCTCCTGTCAGTACAGAGACTCAAAGGAATCAAACTCAAATGAGAGAAAAATATCCCACATACTGACTTCTGAATTGAGGGAGAACAAGGGAGAGCAAAAAACCACAACTGATCAGAGATTTGAAATGAGCCTTTTGCTAGAGCAATCAGCCAAACTGGGCTCTTTTTCTCTGCACTTGAAGCAGAGTGGAGTCATATTACTAAAAAGCCATTTCAGCGCTTTTAGCTTTATTAGAATCCTAGAAACCCAAGAAATAAAGGGACTGGTTCTGACACTAATAAAGCTAGTGGAGTCATTTCACTAAGGAGGCTTTAAAAAAAAAAAAAAAGGAGATAAAGGAAATACAATTTTGGCACCAGGAAGAACCTAATTTACCACTGTAAAGACAAATTACTTCCCGTGCAAAAAAACCAAATAGCTGGATGAATGTACAGCTATGTCCATCCATATCTATGTTGAACTTGCACACGACCGAAAGTTTAGGCCCATATACTTCTCTTGCAGCCAACAGTCCATTCAGTTCAATGAATACTTAAGCTGATTCTCTGATACTTCACAACTGGAAATTTTGGTCTGACTAAAATCTTCACTGTACTGCTTTTCTGAGGAGAGGGATCACCCACATCTGCAGATATACTCATTCGTGCATGCATGCAGGACTGAAGCCGAAGTCATCTAGGACAAGCTTTTCTTGGCAGTTTGCAAAACATGATGACAAATTTTTGTGAACAAATTCTGCCCTTGGGAAAGCCTGGTATTGTACAAAACACATTATAGAGGAAACCACTATACCTCAGAGGCAAAGATTTTTTCTTTTATATGCTCTGCACTACACTATTAGAAAGTGGCAAAAACTGACAAGTTGTACAACAAGTAACGTTAGTCAAGGCCAAGTGACTTACTCAGAGGCAAATCATCCCAATGACTCCATGTGGGCAGCTGGAGTCTTGTTAACTAATGTCATTTCACACCAGTTGTCATAGTAACTAACTGCATTTTCCCATAGCAAGAATTTTATCAACAAAACACAGCAACCTTTTAACCTTTTTTTTCTAGTTAGTGCAAATTGCAATGAAGAATAGCCTGGCTAATGATAAAACAACTTCATCACCAGTCATGGAAAACTTCAAATACCTTCAGCTGCACTCTCATAATATTTAAGACCCACTTGTAATGGATGCTTGTGGTTTTACTAGAAATATAGCTTTCAAAGGTTTAAAGCAAAGTTTTGAAAATTTCATTCCACCAGTGATAAATTTTCTTTTTTTTCTTTTTTCTTCTTCTTTTTTTTTTCTGATGCACAAATATTATACAGATTAGAGGAGGGAAAAGAAAAGAAAGGAAAATGCCCCTCAGTTATTAATGCCCTGTATTCGCAGCCTTGCATTTCTTATTTTAAAATGTTGTTATATGTTTTGAATGCAACTTCCTTCAAAAAATATGAGCATCTGTTTTTACATAGTATTGGCAATACCTTATTGTCCTCAGAACCAGCCTCCCTTTATTTATTGCAGTTCATGCGGTTAGCTTTAAAGGCTGTCCAACAGCTTCTTGAATACATCACTCTCAGTTTAATAAATAGAAGATGCTTTTTTTCACTGCAAAAATAAACTGCTGCAGTAATGGCACGAGATTAAATGATGGTGTGAGCTTGTGTATAAGTTCCCTTGTAATCTTAAAGGTGGTTAACTCAGAACAAGGAAAGGTATAGCATAAAACCAGGTGTAAAACAGAAAAGACAACAGATTTCTGCCTTAGAAAAAAGATAAAAGTGAAGTACTGCCCACTGTAGGAAAAGATCAGGTTCAAGACCATCTAAGGAACCTGAATGTTCACAAGTCCATGGGACCTGACAAGATGCATCCAAGGGTCCTGAGGGAACATAAACATAACCCCCATTTTTAAAAAGGAAAAAAAGGAAGACATGCGTAACTACAGGCTGGTCTGTCTCATCTTTGTGCCCAGCAAGATCATGGAGTAGATCCTCCTGGAAACTATGCTAAGGCACATGGAAAACAGACAGGTGATTGGTGACAGTCAACATGGCTTCACTAAGGGCAAATCATGCCCGACAAGTTTGGTGGCCTTCTGCGATGGGGTTACAGCATTGGTGGATAAGGGAAGAGCGACTGACATAATCTATGTGGACTTGTGCAAAGCATTTGATATTGTCTCACACAACATCCTTGTCTATAAAATGGAGAGACATGAATTTCATGGGTGGACAACTCAGTGGATAAGGAATTAGCTGGATGGTCACAGTCAAAGAGCTGCAGTCAACAGCTCAATGTCTGGGTAGAAATCAGTGAGTGGGGTCCCTCAGGGAGCCCATATTGGGACGAGTATTATTGAACATCTTTGTCAGGGACGTGTACGGTGGCATTGAGTGTACGCTCAGCAAATTTGCAGATGACACCAAGCTGAGTGGTATAGTTGATACTCTAGAGGGAAGGGATGCCATCCAGAGGGACCCTGACAGGCTAGAGAGGTTGGTCTCTGCAAATCTCATGAATTTCAACAAGGCCAAGTGTAAGGTCCTGCACCTGGGTTGGGGCAATCCCAAACATGGATACAGACTGGGTGATGAGTGGGTTGAGAGCAGCCCTGCAGAAGAGGACTTGGGGATACTGATAGATAAAAAACTGAATATGAGCTAGCAATGTGCACTAGCAGCTCAGAAAGCAAATCCCATCCTAGGCTGCATCAAAAGAATTGTGTTCAGCCAGTTGAGGGAGGTGATTCTCCCCCTCTACTCCGCTCTTGTGGGACCTCACCTGGAGTACTGTGTTCACCTCTGGGGTCTCCAGCATAAAAAATACATGAGCCTTCTTGAGCAGGTCCAGAGGAGGGACACAAAGATGATCAGGGATCACCTCCTGTATGAGGATAGGCTGAGAGAGTTAAGGTTGTTCAGCCTGGAGAAGAGAAGGCTGCAATGAGACCTTATAACAGCCTTCCAGTACTTAAAAGGGGCCTACTGGAAAGCTGGGAGGGACTTTTTATCAGGGAGTGTAGTGATAAGATGACGGGTAATGGTTTTAAACTGAAAGAGCATAGATTTAGATTAGATATAAGGAAGAAATTTTTCACAATGAAGGTGGTGAAACACTGGCACAGGTTGCCCAGAGAAGTTGTGGATGCTCCATTGGTGGAAGTGTTCAAGGCCAGGCTAGATGAGGCACTGAGCAACCTGGTGTAGTGGAAGGTGTCCCTGCCCATAGCAGGGGAGTTGGAACTACATGATCCTTAAGGTCCTTTCCAGTCCAAACCTTTACATTATTCTGTGATTCTAACTTCTTATTAAAGCCAGAAACAGACACACAGCACAGGCTCTACTTCCAAAACCAAGCCATCCCTATAAATAAGCAAGAAGATAAAGTTGCTTTCAAGTTCATTTTGTTTCTCAGAAAGGAGAAAACCCTTAGGTTAAGCTACAATAACAAGTAATAAGACCCAACAGGAATGAATTTAGAGAAAAATTACTAGGAACCTGAAATTGGCACTACGTGCCAGACAGGTAATTTCTGAAGACTAGCTGTAGTTGGGTCCCATGGACTACAGATCTAACTGTTGAGGTCTCATATCTGCAGAGCAACCAGCCTTATCTACTATTTTTCTGCCCAGGCAGACTTTGAGGATGGAGGGAGAGCTCAACAGAGCTACTACCACCCACTCCTTGGCACATGTCAGTAATATTCCACCAGATTTATTAAACCCAGGAAAGAGAAGGAGAAATTTTATACAGCCTATTTCCCCAGGATGTTTATATTTATTTTTAGTGGATTGAATGCAAAATTAGTGAAGTCATGAATTTTTTAATAATCATGTAGATGTACTAATACCCAAGGAAAAAAGGACACATGTCAAAAGGATGTTTGGGTCTGAATCACAGTTAGGCTTTAACTGTTGGCTTTTATGTAGAATGCAGTGGTATTACAAATAACGTAATGGAATTAATTGTTATCACTCAGCACAGCTGTAGATTCGGGGACCTATTCCTACTAACCTCCAGCTAATCTAGATTTCACAAACTTCACTGCATCTTTTAGATTGCCAAAAATATGTCTGATTAGGAGATGAGATCACAAGTTTAGCAGGGTATTTAAAAAGCATAAATCAATCTCAATTTGTTTTAAAATTAGATCTTTTTCTTACTCCACTGATGTCTCATAATCTTGAAAGAAGAGAAGGATCACAGAAAGAATTCTAGTTTTTCTGAGTTTAACCTTCTTTTAATGTTACTGTCATAGTTCTTTTCCCCAGGGATTTCCACACCACTTGAGATGCTTACATATTTCCTCTAGGCCAAATTCAGGTTTCATTTAGCTGCAGTAAATTCTTAGAGCAAATCCTTGCCCCATTAAAAATCAATTGCAAAACTTTATCGACTGCTGTGAGCTAAGAATTTAATCTGAACTGCCTTTACTTATATTTTTGGACGCACTTCAGATTTAAATTGAGGTTGCTGGAAACAGCTTAGCAGTTATAGAAATGGACAGATATCTATGGTCATGTGCAATGTGGATATGCAAGTGTTCATTCTGGAATAGCAGTTTACTGTTTATTTGAATTTCATTAAATGTCATCTTATATAAACCAAGCTGCAAAAATATAGAAAATAATTTTCTTAAATTTTAAAAGAAATCAGCCATTTACACAATTAACAATTGACGTGCATTAATCTGG
The DNA here is from genome assembly GCF_964289735.1 of Phaethon aethereus. Taxonomy (NCBI): domain Eukaryota; kingdom Metazoa; phylum Chordata; class Aves; order Phaethontiformes; family Phaethontidae; genus Phaethon; species Phaethon aethereus. Next base: position 53,338,694 of record NC_138577.1, on the reverse strand, counting down.
ACATTTCTTACATGCCAGACAGTTATAATTTTCACTAGTTAAATAAAACATTTATCAAATCAGTTATTTTGAAAAAATGCTAGCACTGACATAAAATATATGGTAGCTAGACCTAAAATGTATTTTTAAAACTTTTAAGCACTGCTTCTTCTCCAAACAAGCCAAATTCTCCCAGGAGAGACTGAAATTATACAAGACCCTCTACTGATTGTAATACTTGTGCTAGCTGCAAGGTAGATTCAATTAAGCTAAATAAAATTACCTGTAAATTTAGCACCTTGACATTCCCTTTTAATTTTCCCTGCGACTTCCACATCATATTTGTTAAGCTTGTATAAATAACAAATAAATAAATAACACACTGGCATTCTTGGGGAAAAAAAATAGCACTGTTTAAAAACTACTTCTACTGTGTTCTTTCTGGTACACTTATCATTATCAGCAACACTCAAAATGTGCTTTTTCTTGCCTGGTGACTCCCATAATGTTACTGAGGTTACTTCTGTGTGATAACAGTTGCAAAGTACTTACTACTTGCTAATAGCGATCCTATGACAGAAACAAGCCACAAGGTGCCAAGTCATTTTCCAGCTTCAATTCCATCTGTATGTAATCCACATCTCTCACACCATACTAACCTTATCAGTGTATGTGGTCAAACTACTTCTGCATAGTAGCAGGAAAGTTCCTGAGAAAAACCAGAAACAGCTAAAAAGAAGCAATAGTTTTGGCCTTTGCTAAAGGTGAAGATCAAGTTGGTAGATGTTTTGGTGAAACTTGATTAAAATTAAAGGAGTTTTTGCATAAATAACAGAACAGAGTGTGTGCAAAGAAACTCCATGGCAAAGCAGGAAAACCCAGCACATTTTGAAGGAGAATTTTAACTTCCATCCGAGGTCCAGTAAGAACAAAGAAGTAAGAACAAACGTTTCTGTATGCTCCTTAATTTTGGCATCAAACCCTACCAACAAACAAATGAGAAAAAGTTATTCTATACACAGTCCTGAATCTACCCTCTATACTTTTTTTCCCCTCAAAAATAACACAGTTTATTTTCTGTTCTTCTTTTACCCTATAAGCATTTTTTCCTACACAAGAGACAAAGTATGTTTCCATGAAGGTCACAGAATCATAGAATAGCAGAATGCATTTTTTCCTAGTTACCAAATATTGGGGTCCTTAACTAAACTCTTCTGAAATAGGGTTACCTATTTTAAAGTGATATTTCTCCCCGGCCCATTATCCTTTTTGCTACAATACGGCTTAAAATGATATATCGCTCCCTGATGCAAAAATACCTGTTAATTCCTGAAGTACCCAGTCTCATACAAGATTCATGACAGCTCATAACATAACAGGAAACATAGGATGCATTTTTCCCAGATAGCCACATCCAAGAGGGCTCCTAATTATGGCCAGAGTTCTGCATTCTCGAACACATCACACTCAGCATCCAGGTCCTTCAGGAAAGGATCAGAAGCAAAAACCTATCAAAGTCATACCCTGAGGAGTATGTCAATGTCAGTAAGAGATGCCAGTGGTAACCATGTTCAGAAAGGACAAGGCAGGGGAAATCTATGGGGCAATATTCCTGTTTCAAACCAGCTCCCTCAAAGCCATCCTCCCTGGTCACAGGGGAGAAGAGATGGGTGTAAAAGATCTGTTCCCATTGCCTAGCCATTAAAACCAAAGATGCAGGAAAGAGCTGGCAGCAGAGAGCAATAAAAAGAAATGTAACTTGGAGTTAAAGAATATCCTTCAAACAGGAGGTAAAATCAGATATTTAGTAGAAGGCACACATATCGAAAGGAAAAAAGTTACACAGAGAAACAACTACCTGACATCAAGAACACCTTCCAAAATTAGTCACCACTTTCAAAATCATATTCAACTACCAACAAATGCTGAAGATCAAAATCAGTAAGCTCACAAAGACCCAATCACACCTGTATTAAATGCACTCTTACTTGTAAAAATTGGTATAACAGCAGAAACACAAAAACCACATCTCTTTATCTACCAGACCAGAATTTTTCACTACATCCTACAAATAAACTTGTCATGAACCTCTTCTTATTTCTGCATAAGAATGAGTAGGGTCTCCTTGGCAATATAGCAATGTTACATACACATAATATGCGTATTTAAGAACATGCAGTGATCCACCATCATTATCACAAAATGCCTATGTATTATGCTTTCTAAGTGTTTCACTTTAATAAAATACACTATTCTTTACTTTGACTGTCTCATAAAGGACCTGAAAACCGCTCTTCTTCTTTTCATATTTCCTGCAAGCCCTACCTGAACTACTATTCATAGTCAGAACAGGAGCACAGAGTTAACAGCTTCACTTAACAAAAATCTGCAGCATTAGTTCCAATATAGCAGTGCCCTCAAGAAAGGAGAAAAAAACCACTAATTGTCTACCTCCAGCATTTGGAAGAAGAAAGAAAATTTTGCTGTGACCAATTTTCTTATCAGTTGCTACAGTAATGCTATAGTAATGCCCAACATTCTGATGCCCAGCATCAGAAATCTCCTCCAGTGTTTGTGAGATGGTCTCTACTTTTTGGCTCAATTGCTTCTTTGGTGATGCTTCCTGCATCTTACTTTGGACTCAGAGTGACAGTTTTATGGCAAAACAACCTAACAACTGAGTGCAATTACAAGACCCCGAAATTATCCTGCACAGAGGCTCAGGGCATCCAGTCTGCATAAGGGAGAAGAGAGCATTTCAGGGTGCAGTTTTGTTGTGAGTTTCATCTTATTACCATTTTTTACCTCACCCACTGCTTTGACCCACACATCCCTGTCTCTTCTCTCATGCCAGTTGTAGGGTTCATGAGGCTCAGTGGCAAGGCTGATCAATTACTTTGCTCTTCCTCCTCCCCTAAGAGTTGGTTTCTGCCAGTTCAGGTCACTGATCCAGCTTACCACGAAGCCACAGCAATGCTAACCATGGCTCAAGGGAAAGAGTCGATCCTGTGGAAGGACTAGGAAATGGAGACAAAGGGAGAAAACCCTTTGTTAACAGCAGATACTTGCATCTTCTTAATTCACATAACTACAGCTTTTGGACACTCCTCTGCATCCCAGACTTTAATTTCTTGATCCCAGAATATGGAAGTTATTCCATGCGTACACAACGCCTGTAACAATCATTCACAATCCTACATACTACATGTAATTAAATCATGTCTTAATAATTCTGTATGCTCACATACATCCTGAAAGATGGTGTCTCAGAGATCTAAAGAGCTTATGGGTTGAAACTATAATTACAGCACAGTCATTGCCAGCCTACTCTAAGCATTAAACATGAGACTAAGGAAAGTAGAAAATAGGTGTAAGATTAGAACTGCCCTGAGACTTTAACACCTATTCTCTCTGTTCTTGCATTAGTTAGTATTGACTATACTATCTGGGATTTCTGCTGTTCCCATTGCAGGTCTTTGCATGGTGTAGGAGACTTGTGTAATGAACTGCTCAAATGACAAAAGGCCAAGGAAGTTGGCCTCTGTCCTCTGTATTAAGAGGACCTGGCTTAGACAAGAGTATTTAATTTGAACATCAAATTAGGAGGAATGCTTAAAAAATTTTGTATACATTGTAAGATAAAGAAGTGTAGTGACACAGAAGGATTAAACACAGTGATGTAGAAACCAACTCAGTCTTTATATGTTGCATATGAGAACTGGAACAGTATCCTGAAAATAGCATTACGTAAACTGGAAATAGTCTTACAATCTTTGGTCCTCTGCATACAAGCAGAAAAATATGTAGCAAATCCACCATGAATGTCTCTAAAGCTCGTTTCAGGTCCCCAAAGTATGCAGTTGGAGTTCTGCTGTAGCATTTGCATACCAACTGAGAGGAGTTTAAAAGGTTAACAGCTATGCCCCCAGCAGTGTAGGAGGGCCAGCCTAGCAGCCACTAAGCTCTATCAAAGCCACTAGAAGTCAACAGAAGGAGAAAAAAGGGGAATCATGGTCCCTTTCTACACATTTTTTTAATTACTACTTATAGCACCTTATTTACTGGGATTTGTCTACCTCTATCAATAAAGAAGAAATTATCAGTGTTTGCATAATTCTACGTATACTATTTTTCAGCTACCTGCCAACAGCTTGAAAGCAAAAACTCTGCTAAGACTTTCAGGGTTTTGACTGTTTGAATAGTAATTTGACAACTTGAGATGTGGGAGCTGAGTACTGGTATGGTTGAAAAATACTGTTGTCTAAGGTTAAATGTGGCTGGCAGCAAGAGTCTCAGAAAAGCTTCAAAAAAATGACTGTGATAACCTGGGTTGAAGTTGCTTTAAATAGACTAATCTGAGTTTAAGCCATTTTATTCACATCTCATACATATGCAAGGTAGCTCTAGAGAAACAACTGGATGGGACAGGAAGTGCCAAAGGCAGGTCTAAGTCTATAACAATTTAAACAGAAAAGGACTTGAGATGTGAGCAGAGTCTCTTGAGTTTAACATGTCATGTGAGTGAGTCCTCAGTAAGGTAATTCTTCATTCAAATAAAGCCAGGAAAACTTAGGGTGTTTCTGGCACACACAAAAAATAGAACAAACCAAAACAATTGTGCAGAATGTAACTTGTCAAAATTACATACGATATTTAAAATTTTCACACAAAAGAAGTCTCTATGCAATGTCTGGACAAGTGTATATGTTAAACTTTGAGGAAAAAAAAGCTGATGTCTCTTCATGAGTTTTTGTATAGAAACATCTGTATGAAAGATACTGTGCGGCAAGAACCTCCAAAAGCTCATCTGCAACAAAATGCAAATGCAAAGCATTTGTCTACCACTTCTGCCACAATAGTATCTTTGGTCACTTCCATTCCGACTCTGATATCTCTTGATAATTCAATTTGCACCACTTTCATGTAGGCCCCATCTATTCCAGAAGTCTTCCAGTCTCCTGATAAGCTTGTAACCTGGACTCAGATACACGTGCTAGAAAGTCTGTGAACAAAATTACTTAAGTGCATCAAAAATACATGTACTTGAAAACAGTGGGTTTGATTTCTTTTTCCACTCAGGCACTGGGGGAAAAAAAACAACCAAACAAAAATAAAACCAAAAAACTCCTAAGGACTTCTTCCTTGTAAGAGTATCTTTTAATCTCCTTCTATAGAACATGTTAATGCAATTGTTTTCACTTTCAGAAATATTCTGACTAGATTACAAGTACTGTTAGAAAATTAGTATCCAGTCATTAGCATTTGCACTAACAATCTGATCCAAAGAGTTACTGTCCTGCACAAACAACAGCATGGGCCTTGAAGTGTTTTCTGAAATTAGTAAGTGATTTTTTTAAACAACTAATACAAGTGAGAAAGCCTGTTCTTTTGACATTTATTTTGTAAAGAGAGAGTAACATTTTCTACATAAAATATTCTTGATAGGGCTTTTTGTTTTCTGTTCTCAACAAAAACTATATTCTTTGCAACTGTGCTAGGTGTACCAGTGGAACTTACTATTTACTTCTGTTTTTGAAGTAAAACAGGGAGGGAAATGAATTTTCTGAACACCTCATATACTTTATAGAACTAGCAAGCATATACTTTCTAGAACTAGAATCACAACAGTTTGAGAGAGAATTTACCACCTGGAACATTTCAACCGCCTGCCTTTCACTGACAAAATACAACCATCCTATACAATTTCTTACATGGGAAACGAATATTAAGAAAGTACTCACTACAATATTTGGAACCTTTAAATGAACTGGAAATGCAGAAACGTGATAGAATTACTTCACCAGGTAATTTTTCATAAACCTTGAGCAGATGCTCTGAATCACTGGCAGTCCACTGAGATGTTCTCCCATTATCATTTTCTGCAACGCTCTATTTCTGCACCATGGTCAGGATGGAGATTTGTATTAGTACCAGGAAATATTTCACTGCATACTGTGTGTGATGTCCTGAACTTTACTTCTTTAATAGCTTAAGTTTTGCCTTCAGCAACTCTCTCCTTCTTTTCTTTTCAAACCCAATAGCTCTTTTCTGGCAGTCCTTTGGTGACTACCATCCAAACCTCGAGAAAGCAGCGACCTTTGCCTGATGTGCAATAACAAGTATGGGCCTGAAAAATTAATTATCCACAACTCTAGCTTTCTCTCCCTACCAGGTGCAAACCTCACATTTGCAGGGGTGTTTTCAGCACAAAAAACCAAATAGGCTTCATCTTGTGAGAAGGCAATCCCATCTATAGATACATTTCTCTGTTCAGGAGCTTACCAATTACAAAGCATTTATCACTATACTCTTTTAAAATTCATTACAGACCCCTACGTTTCCTGAGACCTACTCAATTTACTCATAACAGAGTTTATTACATAAATCTATATTAACATCTGGCATAAGTATGGCTACTCTTTTATAAACGCAGCTTTGTAATACCAGGAAATTTTATAATTAGTACAAAGACTCCTTACAATAAATGAAGTGTGGATGTTTTAATAAAGTAGGTTCTATCTTGTACATGAAGGTTAAAACTTACAAAGGACATATTTTCTCTCTTGTCATGCTGACATGACTGATAAAAAAACCCATTCAAAATGTTCTGACTGCTTCTGAAAGATTAATTTGTCTACACCACAATTTTGTGTCATTTACAGACAGCAAATATTAATATTGTATGTTTAGTTCCTTTATTGGGCTTGTTTTTGAAAATATGGGCTTGAAATTGCATATTCAAAGATGTGCATAAAGCTGTACACCTAACTGAAAGGTCGAGGATGAAATGGCAATACAATGAAGAGGGCATGAAAAAAAACCCCAATTATCAATCCAACCTGCCACTTCATGTGCAGTTGTCGTAACTTCTGTTGCTGTTATCACTCTTTAATTATTGTGTGCACAGTACTTGAGTCAGGATACTGCTGTGTCAACTGCTGTATCTGCACACGTGTGCACACTTGTGCACATACTCATGCACACAAACACGTACAGCTTTTCCATCTTCAGAGAGCCTATAGCCTAGGTGATTGCATGTGTAGTCATTTAATTATTCTCTTCATCCAATTCACTAATCACACTCAATTTCAAAGGCCAGAGGCAAAATCTCTGGGCTTAATGAGAAAACCAGTTAATTTTACAGGGAATCAGTCTGGACATCACAAGAAACCCCCCTGAACCTTCACTGCTGGAACAGGCATGTAGCTATCCACACAGAAAATACAGAAGCAGCCTAGAATAGTCGTCTTCCTTCATAGCTGAACCACCTCTAACTTCAAGGGTCACTGAATATCAATGTAGCAACGAAACAGATCACCATATTGACCCCATTGCACCCCTCACTCCATCTCACCCAGCTGGCTGCCCAGATATCTGTTAACAATAGCTACATCCTCATCTAATCACACAGTAGCACAGCCAGCAGTGATCGCTCTTGATTTTCCAGCTAGAAGTCGCTAATTTTGAGGGCAGCGTATCATGGAAAGCAGAAGCTCACTCTAGCTGCTCAGTGGAAAAGTCTGGACCTTTTGACTCTGTGACAAATTTTCCCAGCCTGAAGGGATTCAACCCATTAATGGCTTCTTCCTCTTCTGACTCAGTTTCCACATAAGCTTCTCCTCCTCCTCCCCATCAATGCCAGAGTCTGGCTTCAGGAGAGTGAAAATAGCAATCATCAGTAACTGCCAGTCCTGTGGGATCACCTCTGTCTCTGAGTCACCCTTCTTGGCCACAGCCTGTTGTCATGGAAATCACAGTCTTCTTGTGGTTTAGGAATTGTCTCAATGCTGAACTATCATTTGAATCTAAAATTTCACCATCCCTGGGGAATGCTATTCAGTGTCACCTCCATGTCCTTAGTATTCAAGTATCATGACCCTGGAGTCCTTCCTACTTTTTACCTGGTTCTTCTGCCATACCAAAGAGGTGTCTCCAAACCAGAACAGATAGATAACATTTTAACCATGCACAGTACAAAAGCTCTGTGAACACTGGCTGAAGTTGTGAGGCACAAAGCATACTGATAATGAGCAACAAATACATAAGTATTATTAACAGGAAAGCCCAATGAATCTCAATCATGCCTTTGGAAATCGCAGAGCTTATCTTTATTCATTTTTTCTCCTAAGTAGCCTAATGGAATGCATAGTAAAGCTAGTAGACAGCTACATTAAAAATAAATCAAAATAAATTAAATATCCAAGTTTTCCAAGTGATTCTTATTAACCTGTTCTAAAGTAGCTGTTACTGTCACATAACAAACCGGTACATGAACCAGTTCACGCATCCCAGACTTCTAAGTTTCTGATCCAAGCAATGGTAATACTGCCAAGTCCAAAACAGTCATTGAAAAGTCTCATGTGAAAATAAAAGGAAGATCTAAAGTTTTAAAAGGAATGTTAATTTCTGCAAAAAACTTACAAATGGGCAAACTACAGTCCTCTGTCACGGTTACATATTCTACCTCACAACAGTTGTCTCATGCTGCAGCAGAAGGCATATGAGTGGTGTCACTGCTTGATCTGGCCTGGGCATACAGACCACTCAGAGGGCCCCAAAATTCACACTAATCTCACTGTCCTTGATTATCTCTTTCTTGCTCCCCTGGTCTCTTTAACATAATTACACTATCTGCTTTTCCTTAAAACTGGGGTGGCACTTGTTAAATTGTAGGTGGCAATGTTCACATCTCAGCAATTTCCACTTCCATGGTATTAAGGTGAAGAATTTGAACCGTACAGAAGCATCAGCTTTTTCCAGACACATACTACACTTAGGCTTGAAATTCAAGCTAGGTAACCACTTATTTTCAGGTGTGCAGTTAATGATCTTAAAATACAGATGGATGTTTTGGTGACAAATTCTAAAAGAGGATTAAGAACATTTCAAGAGATCTGCAAATACCAAAATACTCCTACCCCAGTAAATGATCAGTTTCATGAGATTAGCTGTTCTCAGGAAATTTTCTGCCATTGCAGGAAAGCAACAGTTCCTTTTATTCATACTGGCATCAGAAAAGGAGAGTGGGCTATGACCAAAAAAGTCTTCCGTAATGCAAAAAAATCATAGCTACAGATGCAATGACCCCATCAAAATCCAAGACAGACAATTTCAGTTTGTCATTTATAACATGTCTCCTTCCTCTATTTAGATGAAATGTTTTGATAAAATGTAGCAATCCTCTCTAAATTAAATCACTTTATTCACAATTCTTCCAATGGATAACATATGTTAATAAAAATTAGCCATCTCTCGCAGAGCCCAGTAAAAGCACTGACAATTTAGCCTTGATGTTTCCATTGCTTAGCCAAAAAATGAAGAAATAAGTCTCAAAAAGAGAGTAATAACTGTACCATCTGGATTTTACTTTACGGCATGAAAATGATAATTAAGACTCTCTTTACATTTCAAAGAAAAAAAAAAGCTGAAAAATTAAAGTCAGATCTCCTATTTTCAAAAACAAACAAACAAACAAACAAAAAAACCCCAAAGAACTAAAACTCAGCAAATATATGTTATCTAGCAGGACTTTTTTTTTTTCAGATAATATGGAGCAGGAAGTGCTACGAGCCTTCAAAACTCAGGGATTATCACACACCATTTGATTTTACAATGAGGCACCAGACACATAAAGCTTGTCAACTCTGATTGCTTTGATCACTTGCATCATGCCACATTTGACCCACCTATGAATAACTGAAAAAAACTCCAGCAAATAATCTCTGTCTGAGACTCCATGACTTTCATTTGACAAATACTGGCATTCTCATCGCTAGCATTACCTGCTAAATGTATATACTCTGTCAAACAAATTTGGGATGTAGTCTCTGGCTTATTTTTATGATGATCAATTTTAAAGTAAAAATTTTTTAGTAGTTCCTGTGCTGAGGAAGAGAGTTAGTGTTTATACATTGATAAGAAGAGCAGCGTAAAATGAAAAAATGGAAATGACACATTTGGGATTACTGCTTCTCAGGAGAAGACTAGATATGAGGCTTAAAAAGGGCTTCCATCATCTACACGGATCACATCTAACCTTTCTGAAAAGATTGCCAAAGTATCAAGATGCTTTATTCATATGCTTGAATGCTGCTTTGCATCAGCTCTGAAGGAGTGAAGATGTCAAGTTACCTGAAAAAGAACAGTTGTAGAAATTAAATAGGGTCAGCATCATTTTAGAAAGTTTAAAGCAGCTGAGCAATTACAAAGACAGCTTTTGACTAACGAATTACTTCCCAATGCTTTGAAGGACAGCGTTGCCTGTGAGTCATCATCTGTTTTTAAAATGTTAACAAGTGACATGGTGTGAGCTATCAGTGCCATATTAATTTAGATATGTATTGGATGTGTGCTTTTCATTTCATTTAGACCATGCTCTGAAAATATCCATCACAACTTTCTACAATTAAAATTATTACATTATCTAATAGACTATCTCATTATTCACTGGGAAGTGTTTCTGGTGGACAATAATAAACATAGGAATTTAGCCAGACTATTTTTAAATAATGTAAACATCACTGAAGGACATATTCAAAACTTAAAAGTTAAAACATAGTGCCCATATCTCCCATAAAACAAGCATTTGATAATGAAAATGGTTTGCAGTGTATTTAAGATTCCATTAGAAAAGCATTTAAATAGAGGTTTTTCTGAAATAACGATTGTTACAGATGTTAAAAAAATGCTTCAGTTGCAAATCTACCAGACATTTGGCTTATGAGAAATCACCTCATAATTCATCCTGAAAAGGCAGGGGTGGGGGGAGGGAAGGCGGTGGGAAGCAGAAGTGAACTGCAGCTAGAGGCAGAGTAACAAAACAAACTTTTCTGAACACCTTATGAGTTTAAAATCATGGGTAATTTTTCCTTAATTAGCCATGATGCAGCCAGCATCTATATATAACTCAAGATAAACAATAGGATTAATTGGTTTTCCAGATAAGAGACTGCTCTGTTACTTGTGAAGTGGCACATGTTAGGATATGTAGCAACTGCAACTCCAGAGCAGATTCAGAAATCCGAGGGGATGATCACAGAAAAGGAAGAAAAAGAATTGAGAGAGATCTGGAGAATATCAATAGACGAGTACAAAGCAAGGAAATACTTTGCTGTCAATTCTGTTCCCAGAATTCGCAGGACAACAATCCAGCAGTAAAAAGCAAAGGAAGCCCGCCCAGTGGTAAGATAGAGCAGGGAGACTTGCAGGGAAGAGTGCAGAAAGGGGGACCTTGTTCCAGCAAGGAGATGTCATTACTGACCTTAATGAGAACTGCTACAGCTGAATGGGAAAAGCAGCAATCAGGCTAAGACAGATAAGAGCCATCATGTTTAAAACAACTGACTTATTCACATAGTTGTAAGTTAACCATGAAGATTCTGTGAATAGGGACTGCAGGGTGCAGATCCGCTTGGCAAAACAGATGAGTTAGTGTTTTACATCTTACCTATGAAATGTCATTCACTTTTCTTAAGGCAATACTCTTCTTTAGAAATTAATTTAGGCAATACTCTTCTTTGGAAGCTAATCTAAGCACTTTACTGAGTGATGCTTCTCTTCCAGTTTTGTCTTTAATTTTACTTCACAGACCTAACACCTGACAACACCTGATCTAATTCTTTTCTGAAAACTTACCAGAATTCCTCCCTCATTTAATAAAATTCCAATCTAATTCTTATCAATCAGGAAAAGCATTCAGACTAGCACTTCTTGTGGAATTCACAGAACTTGGCTCTATACACATACACAGAATGGGGAACTCATTATAGTCTTAGGATTTCCCGCCTTCACTGTAGCCTAAACAAAATACTGTAGCATACTGTGGGTGGCATCATGCCTTGTGCTGTCAGTATGGACTATCATGGCAGTAGTGACTTCATATAGCACAATATACGTGTGAGTCAGGCACCAACAGCCATTGTTGTAAAATCATACAAAGGACACCCAAATCTAAGGTGAATCACAGGCACAGTTATCATTTTCTTACGGGAAAAATATTTGTATTTTACAGACTTATCTGAGGTGACAATATATGTATTGAAATGAGGACAAAATACCTTTCAGAAACTTCCATCACTGATCCAGGAACCATTACTAATCATTACTCACCTGTGAATTAAATCAAGTGAACACTAATACAGTTCATCAAAGCAGGCCACCTCTCAAACCTGTGCCAAACTGCTTGGTTTCTCTGACCGAACCTGAACACAGTCTCCAACACAGTGAGACTTCACTGAAATACTTCAGGACATAAACTGTAATCCCAACATCTTAAACTTTCACATAGCAAAAGATGTAATTAACATGAACCAGAGTGAAGTTCAAAATGGTTATAATGCATCATAATTACAGAAATTTCAATTTTACTTACAAAATATTTGAAAACAGTGATAAAAAAGAGTAAGATTATTATGCCCATTTTATTGCTGATATGGAACTTTTCTTTGTAACAATTTTTAGAAACTTATTGAGGATATCAGTGTACAGAAATGCAAAACATATAGCTTTAATCACTTATTTTGAAATATTTTTTTCTGGGTTTTGCTTACTGCTCAGATTAATTTTTTCCTTAGTTACACATGTTTTAGTTATACTTTCCTGTTCTTATTTTTGCAAATTTCTAGGCTTGCTTTGCCCCCCCATCTTGCTTCTTCATTCAATTATACCCAAAACTTACCTTACATACTATTTCATATTTGCTTTTAGGAGTGAGGATAGGCAATAAAAGAGCAAGAAACGGTCAAGAGAGAAGATGGTCTGATCTCTTTTAAATTCCCTTAAACTCTGTGCCTCCCAATGCTTTAAAAAAACACATGGCATGCCAAGGGAAACATGGTCTCCAGAGCAGTTAGATGGCTGTATCAAAGTAATGGCAAACAGCACATCAGAAAGTTACCACGTATTGAAGTAGATGTGTGCTGAGTTTAGTACCCTTTTTGCTTACCTGTTCCCTTCAATTATAGCAAGTCTTTTGACCATAATTCTATCTGCATTGGCACACTGTGAGATTTTCTCTATCAATGTAAAATAAGAGTCGTCTTTGCACTTGGGCTAAGACTTATGCAGTGACTGTCCTGAAAGTACCACACTCAACCTTGGAGCTGTAGCTTGTTCAGAGGGAAGACAGTGGTAATAAAATGTACATCTTTTCTGTACCCAGAATTACCACACTTGAGGATATAAACAGGAATCTTCCTGTCTTTGTTTAAGGGTTGGGTAATCCAACTTTTTTTAAGGGTTTAGTTCTTTTCACTCGTGGGAGAAGAACAAGTATCAAGACCTCAAATTATTTTGTAAAGCAGCATTCTCATTTCTGAACCAGTACAATGAATTTTTACAGATACAAATCCTGATGCAAAACAGCCAGCCATCATATGGATTTGGATGCAGAAAATGGAGAAGCACTTAGAACTATGGTATCAAATAAGCAATGTCTTCTGTTCACAGCTGGAAGATCACACAGACTAAGAGGGTTTCTGTTTCCCCTGTTTAAATAGGACAAAACCACAACTCTGGTAATAGTAAATGGGTGTTGGAAAGCCTGGGTATCACCCACTGAAGGCAACCTGGTCGAGATGGCTATTTTTCACACACTACAGAAGTTTCCTGACTTAAAGACTCAGCATCAAGTGTCATTAGTCTCAGATTTTTGTTCCATTAATCTTTTGGATTAAAGACACAACTATGGCCATGAGAAACTGTTACTCTCAAGTACCAGGATGCTCCCTTAAGCAGAATGGCTGTGAGTATTCAGAAAGAAAATTACCCTGGGATACCTGTCTGTTACCTGGGACAGTCTTCAGTACTGCTGTTGAAAGAACATCTCAGATGTTTGTGGTGGGTAGGATTCTGCATGGAAAGTGAAAACAGTTCAGATCAGCCCTTCACTGTAACTCTGTGATCTGTTGCATTTCCTATCACTCCTGTTTCTAATACTAAGGGCAGAATCAGTTTTCCTTGCATGCATCACTGCTAGGGTATCTCTGGTGAGAGTCACAGAACTGCCATGATGCACTCTGAACTTTCTCAGTCTTAAGCCAAAACAAACAGATGCAGGATTTATTACTTGTGTTAGCTGCTGCAGGTAAAATGAAAATTTGTTTGAGATTCTTTCATTTGGACTTCTTTCCACACCAGCAAAAACAGGCTTCTGTAACAGCAGCATACTTCCACGCCTCTGGTAATATAATAATGTTCCAAGGAAGGATTAGAGAGAGTTGTTAAATGTTAAGCAATAACAGAAGAGGACAATTTAATTTTTTTTTCTACTCCATTAAGCTCTCTTTGCTGGGTAGATTAATTCAGTCAAAAGCTTTAATGTATTGTCAGATTGGATGCTACTTGAAGCTCTCAGGGCTCAAACTGGCTTCTTCGCTCTTCCCTGTTCCCTCCATATTCATGATTTTGTTGTGAGGTAGGGACATTTCATTCACCCACTCCACTGGAGTTTCTAAAGCCGGTGAGATGCAACACTGTAGGATTAAAATTGTGTTATATAACTTCTTTAAGGAAAACTCCAATTTTTTTCTTTGTAGCAAAGGCAGTTTATAAAGGTATGGATGTGTTCATAGCACTCTTCTATAACGAAAAATTAAGAACACATACAATTAAAAAAAGTCTTCTGCAGTTGTAAGTTGTTCTTGGAATGTCTTATCCTAAAACCAGATATATTTAAAGATAGTAAGCCTCTGCCATTTGATTTCAAACCAGAGACAACTTAATTGCATTAATTTACAGTATTGAAATCTTAGAATACGACATAAAATGCTCCTCTTTTTTGAATAAAGTGCTTTGTACCTCTCTAGCCTCTCTTCTCCAGAATGTTTTTGTTCACAATACCTCACAGCTGGTTTAGGTAAGAAAGCTATGCCTTTGAACACTATGTCTCTTCATCCTGGACGAGAATACCACAATGCATAAACCCAGTTCATTTACTTAGCAAAAAGAGAGAGGTTACTGTAATTTTAATGTAAGGCCTTGGCATTATTTAGTTCCAGTTTATATATGCTAGATAATATGTCAGTAACAAAAAATCTACAGATAAAATCCATATTCAGGCAAAACATCTTTCATAGCACGTGGCCTTACACTTTAATTATTTTAGACTTAAGTTGAAAAGTGGACAGAAGATATGATTGAGAAGTCTATGTGATTAACTTGTAATTTTGCTTGGATCCACAGCTTTTAAAGGTTGGTGGTAGCTTGATTCTATCAAGGTAAAGTGAATTCTTCTCTCTGTTGTAGACCATTTCCCTCTAAGTGATGGAAAATCTTTTTTGTGGAGAAAGACAGGAACAGCAAAACCTACCAAATAGAAATCTAACCTTTTGGTTACCTTTATTAAAAGCCTAGAGAAAGGCAAACTGCCAGTAAACAAACCTTTGCATCTCTGCTCCATGGGCCCTGTACCAAACAGTGACAGAACAAAAAGCAACTGTAAAACACAACTTCCTTCAAACAGCAGATCAGAACCCTTATTCAAACAGAGGCATTATCTGTGAAGCAATTTTGTACCTCTCTGCTTTACGGTGTATTTCCTTATGAAAAGTCTCTCCCAGCAGGCTTCTTCCTACAGACTGAAAGAAGCACTGTATGTGTTCAACACCCTTGCCATATATAACACGTCCTGACCTGAAGAGAGTTTCACTCTTGAAAGATTTGCAAGATGATGTTCTTTATTTGTGTATTAAATTGTTCCAAGCATATAAAATTTAATTTGTTACTCATTTGATTTATACAAAGGTAACCTTAAAAGTGTTTGATGTATACAAATCAATTCAATATAAGCAATTAAGCACTTAAGATTTATTGAGTCTTAGGTTCTTCTTCAAATGTTCTCTTGCACGCTGACTTTCTGTACCAGAGTTCCATGGCTTCTCTCTTGCTGCTGTTGCTTTCACTCTCCTACCAAGATAATTAAGATGCTACTGTATTTATACATTTCAGCACATGATCTTTTGACAATGAACAAAATCTCTGTAGTTAACTCACAAAATATCCATTGAGTTCAATCTCTGAAAGTATGAATACATTGAAACAACTTAAAACTACAGCAAATCTCCTTTCCTTTAATTTTTTGGTCAAGACTGGCTTATTTTTCAGCAAATTGTATCAGATTTGTCAGTGTAATTTCTGCGGTGAAACAGAAAAATAAACAGGTTCTCTTTTTTTGTTTCCTCCAATAGAGACTTGAGCTGCTACTAACCTATTTTGTATACTGGCCACAAAAGTAATCTATCAGAATACCATTTACAACCATATCCACTGGTGAGCCTTCTTTCTGGGCCAAACCCCTATCATACTAAGCACTATGAAAATACAAACCCTCACATAATGAAAGCTGACCTGCTTCTGATAATTTGTCCACATGAAGACAAGCAAATGATGGCATTTGTCTGTCAAAGCCTCATGAGGCACGGCAGCCACACAAGCTATTTCTCCTTCCAGAAGTGAAGGCTACTACGGGCTGCAAACTGCAATTTTGCTCCATAAACCTTCCTACATCTTGACTATGATTTTGTCTCAGTCTTCTCAGGTACAGTAGGAATGCAGATTATTTTATATTTTCCCAGAGGTGGGATCCTCTGGCTTCCTGCTCTCATTTAATCTTCTTTTTCTAGATATACACTAGTGTGCTCTGCAAGGACAAGGATGAAATGGAGAGACCTCTTTAAACGTCTTTACCTTACAGGCAAGTGCTAAATGAAAAATGTAGCTATGTTTTTCCATTGAACATTTAGCAAGGAAGTATACTTTTAATGCATAAAACTGTGTACATCTAAACACAGCTGGGAGATGGACTATCCAAAATGTTTATCACACAGCATCAGAAGGTGGTTAAATAGCCCAGCATCCTGTAGCCATTTGAGCAGTGGATCTGTTTTATTTAAAATGTCATGGATTTAGATGAATTATACTTTGATTTATCTCCATCACAAGAACTTTCACAGGCCAAAAGCAAATGCACTCCCACATGCACCCCTTCATTATGATTTTTTTCATTTGAGCTACTAGTTCATTTTTGCACAAAAATCTATTTTAAATTACCTTAGTCTGATTTATGAGCCCAGGAGAATGATTTTCATACGCCATTTCCAATTCTTTATCATCTCTACCACTCCTTAGCAGGCTTTCCAAGGAGAGGACAGTGACTAGCCTTTGCCTGTCAGACTAATTACAAACACAGCACAACCAGCTGCTTTCCAAAGAAGTGGACAGTATTTGCACAACAGAAAGGTTAAAGACATACATAGATAAACATGAAATAAGGAAACAGATGACAGGTCAAGACAACCTTCCACAGTCCTTGAATTTCAGAGACTCACTCAAGCACCCTGTGTTTACTACTCCTTCTAGACCGCTGCAGTGAGGCTATATTAGGACCTGAAATCTTAACCTTTGCAAGTGGAACAGTAAATCCCAGTCTCTCTAAAAAAGCCTCCATCCCCTTTCAGCTCTGCATCTCCCAGTTCACATTCATCCCATTAGACATCAGTGCAACAGTTTGTCATTTTTCGCATCAACAAGTTTGTGTCTTCTATATCCAGTATAGAATATTCAACATCCCACTGCTGACTATCAAATCACAGACAGTAGAAACAAAGCTCAAATATTGTTGAATAAAGTGTAGCAAATTAATTGAAGACATCCTCATCTGCTTCTAGACACTTGCTGGGCTGAAGAAGCAGCTAAATTATGACAGAAATTGTTCAGAAAGAATTATTTATGACAATTACTGGATAAATTCTTTTCTGAGCACAAGAAGCACTAAGAAATAGGAATATGCAAGCAATCATTCACAGATTATTTACAAGCTTATCCTCCAATGAGCCTGCATCAGAACACATATAAACACATACAACCAAAGCAAAACCAGACTATGAGGATATAAAGATGTGGGTATTGGGAAAACACCGTCTAAGTAAATCAATAAAACAAATAATGTAAGGACAGAAATAATAGGGAATTGTTTAAAATTCCATTAAGGTGAACACAGAATCACACAATAAAATAGGTTGGAAGGAACATCTGGAGGGTCATCTGCTTCAAGCACCTCACTCAAGACCAAGTCCAGTTAGACGGGCTGTGTCTAGTCACATTCTGGATACCTCCAAGGATGGAGAATCCCTGGGCCCCTCTTCCAGCATGTGATCGCCTTCATTGCGAAAAGCTTCCCAGTGTTTAATCAGAATTTCCCTTGTTGCAGTTTGTGTCTGTTGCCTCTAGTCTTACCACCACAGACCTTCAAGGAGAGTCTCATTCCCTCCGCTCTATATTCTGCCATTAGAGATGATGACTGCAATGACATTTCCCCATTACACTTCTTTTCTCCAGGCTGAACAAATCCATCTCTCTGTCAGCCTCTCCTCACATCACAGGTGCCCCAGTCCCTGTCATATCCATGATCCATATTCTCCTGCATATTTGCTGTAAATTGTCAACCTACAGGTGTTTATCTTACAAGATTGAATTTGGTTGACAAAAGTTTCTCTCGGTGTTTGTTGTGTGCCTAAATAAGCTCTTGCTTTCCTGTGCACAGTATAATTTTTTCTTTTTTTTTTTAAAAAAACCCCACCTTCTTACCTGAGCACATTTTGCTTGTAATGTCTGTACAAATAATCACTAAAAACTTTTTTGGGACATTTTGAGTTGATTCCTCTGTAAGAAGTCTGTTCTTTTTGTAATCCACTGTTTTCTGTGTAGAATGTTAGAGATAAGAAAATTAAATTCACTACCAATCATACACACCCCATCATATTGACACTATTAAAATATAACAGAAACTGTGTACCTTTCTTTCAGAGACTATCTGGAATGAAACAGGAATGTTAAACAGGAAAGCAGAGAAATGTAATGAGTTGTTTGATTTTTGACACTCTGCTTCTGTGCTGAGTACAGAACTAGAATAAAAAAGAAGGTGATTTGAGGACCATCTCTTAGCTCCTTGGTTCTGGTTATCTCTAACCTGAAAGAGCTTTCAAAGCCCTACACATGCCATTAGGCTGGTGCAAGACTGTTGTAAAAGGTTTTCTAAACTCATTCCTTTTCCTTTTTGCATAGATGTAAATAGAGTAGGACCTTTGAAGACAGGGATGGCTGACAAGCCTATTGTCCTTCTAAGGGAGAAGGGGAGAGGGGGCCAGGAGGAGACGGGGGAAGAGAGACACTTTTTTTTCTTTTTTTCTTCTTCTCCCCATCCTCTCCCCTTCCCAAAGTAGTCAGGTTCATCCCAGCCTGCCATGGGTTTGCTGCAGACTGAGTTCTGCAATATCTCTCCTGCCTGGACTTGAGTGCACCAAAGCCTTTTAATCTTCCTAAACCAAGGATAAACATGTTGATGTAGAGGCTAATCCTCTAAATCCTCAGGCTCTACCTATATGCATATATGCACATATATTCATACAACCTACATAGTGTGCAACATTGGTTCTTTTCAGGTACAAAACTTCTGTGTTCCTACATGTGAAACTGCGCACTGCACTAATGCATGCCTATTGGTGCTCAGGAAATGGCTTTTTCCTTCTTGGATCAAGTAAAGCAACTGTGTCCCCAGTGGAATTATTTTACACCTTTGATTTTTCCTCATTTATTTGAACACATACATTTCAGAGAAATGACGGACAACAGTTCCATAGATCAGTACCTATATTATATTAGGAAATCTTTTTTTTTTTTTTAGAATTACAAATTATGCAACAAAAAATAAAAAAAGGAACACAACAATTTCAATAGATGGAACGCAAAAGCAATTTCTTACTTTTTAAAATTTTGTGGTAATGTCTCAAACAAAAAAAATGTGGTGCAGCAGTAACACTAGTAACAGTTTTTATAAACAGGGAAAGTAAAGCTACAGGTATTGTACCATGCAGCCAAATTAAAGAGTACTTAAGGATATTTAAAAACCTATGGATATACATAAGTCTCTGTTTGGCTTTCTGATAGTGTCCGCATGGCTAGCTGTGTAGCTTTGGGAATAAATGGGAATTATATGCCTTAGTATTTTAGAAAGTTCTATAGGCATTGACTTACATGATTAGGTAACCAGGAATTTCTGCAAAACTTTTTTTTTTTTTTAAATCCATTAATTCATGTTAGCTAGAATATCAACCCTAATGTCAAGGACTTCAAAGAGTGATACGGTTTAGCTAGATCAGATCAATTACATTTCAGTGAAGCCAGGGTAGCATTTTCAAAAGCCCCACAGTTCTACTTTTGAAGTAATTTGTGGACTTGGAAGTTCAAATCCCACTGAAATGTAATACAACTCCTATTAATTTCAGGAGTCTTTGAAAGTTTCCTTAATAAGCTTCCAAATCCCAAATCTTCCGAGATACCTAAATGCCAAAGTCTCACAGGTTTCAGTGGGAAATTGTTACACATTCAAATGCTTTTAAGCAGTGTTGTACATACTTTTTTGCTGAAAATGGCTTAAGACTGCTTTGAAAATGTACATAGGTTTCAACAAGAAAGTTCCTCAAAGCAGTGTGAAAAGAAATAGTAGGAGAAACAAACCATTCTTCTGAAAACAAGTAACTTAGAACCAGCTGCCACATTGAGAAAGAGATATTTATAGAATCATAGAATCATTTAGGTTGGAAAAGACCTTGAAGGTGATCGTGTCCAACCATTAACGTAACACTGTGATGTTTACCACTCAACCATATCCCCAAGTACCTCCACATCAACACCTCTTTTCAATATGTCCAGGGATGGTGACTCAACCTCTTCCCTGGGCAGCCTGTTTGAGTGCTTGACAACCCTTTCAGTGAATAAATTTTTCCTTAACACCCAATCTAAACCTCCCCTGGTGCAACTTGAGGTCATTTCCTCTTGTCCTATCACTCATTACTTGGGAGAAGAGACCAACATCCACCTCACTACAACCTTCTTTCAGGCAGCTGTAGAGCGTGGTCAGGTCTCCCTGAGCCTCCTTTTCCTCACACTAAACAATCCCATTTCCCTCAGCCACTACTCATAAGACTTGTGCTCTAGACCCTTCAACAGCTTGGTTGCCCTTCTTTGGATGTGTTCCAGTACCTCCATGTCTTTCTTGTAGTAAGGGCCCAAAAGCAAACATGGTATTTGAGGTGTGGCCTCACCAGTGCCAGGTATGGGGGGATGATCATTTCTGTACTCCTGCTGGCCATACTATTTCTGATACAGGCCAGGATGCTGTTGGCCTTCTTGGCCACCTGGGCACACTGCTGGCTCATGTTCAGCCAGCTGTCAACCAGCACCCCCAGGTCCTTTTCTGCTAGGCATCTTTCCAGCCACTTTTCCCCAAGCCTGAGAGTGCAGGTCCTGGCATTTAGCTTTCTTTAATCTCATACAACTGGCCTTGGCTCATCAATCCAGTCTGTCCAGATCCCTCTGCAGAGCCCCCTACCCTCCAGCAGATCAACACTCCTACCCAACTTGGTGTCATCTGCAAACTTACTGCGGGAGCAGTCGATCCTCTCATCCAGATGAATGAGTCTGTGAAGTCAGTAAATTCAAATGAACCAATTATAGTGTCTTCATTAGGCACTTGTCTACGGACACTGTGAAAGCTATCTCCCTGTCTCAAAGGGTAGTCCAATGATTACTAAGGCAGCGATTGCATCTTTTAGGCCTCTAGTTTGGCATTTAGATCACATGTGCCAGGAGCAGCTCACCTTAAGGGAAAATATGGTTTGAAATGCGTATGTTCGGTGTAGGTTTTCTTTGCCTATTGCATGTCAACTCTTTGTTGTGTATGTTTAATACCTGTAACATTATGCATCTGATACACCAGCATGTGATACACTGAGGGTGTACTCGATCCCCTCATACAGATCATTGATAAAGATATTAAACAGAACTGGTCCCAGCACTAAGCCCTGGGGAACACCACTTGTTTGATGTCTTTCCCGTATTAGAAAGTCCTCTGCATTCAGAAATCAGATTCAATCCTCTGCATTGAATTTAATTCTACCTTATACAAATAACAGGGCAAAGGAAAATATTTTATATCATTTACATTAAAAACTGAAATAGTGAAAAATCCCTTAGCTGAGGAAAGAGGTGGAGTTTTTAATAATGTACTGGGTCTGTGTCAGGTGGAGTTAATTTTCTTCATATCACCTCATATGGTGCTGTGTTCTGCATTTGTGACCACTGTGACTAGTGTTGATAACACACCTATGTTTTAGCTAGTGCCTGCAGAGTGCCAAGTCCTTCTCTGATTCTCACTCTTCCACCCCAAGCAAGTAGGCTGAGGGTGGGCGAGAGGCTGGGAGGGGACACAGCTGGGACAGCTGACCCCAACTGACTGAACAAATATTCCATGTGTTATATATAACATCATGCTCAGGAATAAAACAGTGGGGCAGTTTTCCAGGCTAGCTCTTGCTTGCGCTTGCTCATGGTCTGGTTGCACATCAGTCAGCTGGTGGTAAGTGATTGCTCTTGCATCACTTTTTTGGTTTGTTTCATTTCTTTTTCCCCCTTTTACCTGTCTCTACCTTTAACTGACTTTATACCAACCCACAAGTATTCTCACTTTTGCCCTTCTGATCCTCTCCCCCATGCCCCTGCAAGGAGTGAGTGAGCAGCTGTGTGGGGCTGACCTGCCTACTGGGGTTAACCCACAACAAACGAGCCCACACTTCTAGGTTCAAAAATTGAACCTCACAACAGTATTTCAGCAAGGCTGCCACAGTTCACATGATGACTCACCATAACTTGCACTATAAAATCACATCACAGAATCAGCTGACAGGCTGTGTGTGAGCATGTCTTCACTTTCAAAAAGCTTGAGGGCTAAGGAACCTCTCTAATTTAATTGCTATCTTTCTTTTTACAAAAACCTTGCCTGTACTGTTGCAGAGAACAGGGGAGAGACTTTGCCATTTTCAAACAATTCCGTTCAGCAGTATTTCATAGGAAATTATTTCCTATCATTTCCAAATTGATAGGAATTAAATGAAAGGGACAAAACAGATGCTCTAGTAAAGAGTGTTGTTTCTTTTCTTTTAAAGGACAAGCCCTTTCTTTGTGGCAGTTCCCCTGTTTTGTCCTATGATTTAACAACATCCTCTATCCTGTCAAGCTCTTGTTGCTGGAGTTTCAAACAGATGCAAGTGGCTTTGGAACACCCCACAGGGCTAATAGCCAGAAAAAACCAAGATCACATTACTAAAAAACAGCATATGAATTGCCTTAACATGTGCAAAATGATGTTATTTGAGCAACTGTAGTAATATCTCTCAAGATACTACTTGTAGAACCAAACTCAGACTTATCAGTTGAGTGTGGGGGTTTTTTAATACCTTTTCTCTTTCTCTTTTTTAGAATCTGTCATTATATTAAATAAGTTTAAGGGCAGAATTCAGAATTTGCCTCTTAGATCCTCTTAGATCCCTGCACAGTTGGTCTTCATTCCCATATTCATCACTCACATCTGTGTACACAGAGAGGTGAGAAGGAGCCAAGCACAGGAGCTGGGCTGTACTGCAGAGATCTGAGAGTGAGATGGTGCTCCAGAAGGAGGAGATGGGGAAGACATCAACACAGTTGCATATTTTTATGACATTTTGTTGAACTCATCTAGTCAATGCAGTAGAGATCCTGGCTCTTTCCAGCTATGTAGTTATAGCTTTGAAGTGCCTTTTGATTCATGTATTTTTTCCCTCTTTCAATACAAAGTGGAATAGGACGCATCAAAAGGACTGAAAAAACCCTGTTGTGATAATTCCTGTGTGATTGGAAGCTAGTTTCTGACATTTCACAGTAGATAATCCTCACATGAGATGTAAGCTTGATTTTAGAAAGCCATGCAGTCCAGATAGCTTTTTTTAGGGAAGAGCTAATGGCATTTTCATCTAAGGCACTTTTGGCTCAGGACTAGTAAGACATTTATTCCTATAAGTCTCGTTTTCTAGAGATGGGTGATTAAATAGAACTAGACAAGTTAGTCGAGAACCATCACCTGAAAACAAAGCAACAGAGTCTCTATCCATCTCTTCTCAGTTTGATGGCTCTTAGGGAGGGGTATGAGTGAAATTATTCAACACAGAAACATCCAATAAAACCATTCATCTGATCCTTCAGGAGGAGAACTTTAGTGGATACTTGCTAAAAGGGAGAAAGAAGTCCTGAAGCACTTTTTTTTTTTCACCAAACTGTGATGCTGAACTAATGGGCTAGCTTCAGGAGCTACTTCAATCATTTTGTTAATATATAGCCTCTGCTCAACAAGCCTGTACCATCTCCTTATCTGAAGCGATTTTCTCCAATAGAGCTGTGAAATCTTTCTTTTTTCTTACTAGATCATCATTAAATAAATGTGTTAAAACATCTGTGAGTCTCCACTCCATAGCAGCAATACAAGAAAACTGTATGAGCACTTTTCAAAGCAGGTAAGTTCACTCTCTATACAAAGGAATGTGAGAGTATTATGTGGTTCCTGAAAAACAGCCACCCTCTAAAGCACAAAGCTTACTGTGTGCCACTACTAGATATATCAACTATTAAGCAAATGCTGTCAGTTTTTTTTATACATGACCAACTATTTACAACTTCTGTGCAGAACTGGTCATCAGAGCGATTCTTTCTTTCCCCCACATCTCATTAGTTTACATGGGGAGAGATTTCACTTCCTAAAACTCACCTATTTTTCCATATCCTGTACTGTTCTTTGCAACACTTTTCTGCTTATTCCTCCTGAAGCTACTTCAGCTATCTTATGCAGCTACTACCAAGTCCCACAGTTTTGTTTTAGTACATTTTTTTAAAACCTGACCAGCAAAATAGAAATTAATTCCTGGTTTTGATGTTAGTATTTTAAAAAATGTCCTACCACTGAGTAAGTGTTAACATATTCTTAAAAAAACATCATTTACATTGTATTATCTCTCCCACAGGAATACTATTGTTTAGCCTAGTTATAAGGATAGGGCTGAAGCTTGACTGCATTAGATTTTTTTTCTGTTTGACAACCAGGCTTGGAGGTTGCCTGAATTGCCAAGAGTCGTGCCTACATACCTTCTATTTATAATGCACAGTCATATATACATATTGGAAGTAAGGATCATCTTCAGATGGATTCAGTAT
The DNA here is from genome assembly GCF_964289735.1 of Phaethon aethereus. Classification (NCBI taxonomy): domain Eukaryota; kingdom Metazoa; phylum Chordata; class Aves; order Phaethontiformes; family Phaethontidae; genus Phaethon; species Phaethon aethereus. The sequence goes on along the minus strand of NC_138577.1, from coordinate 53,313,644 downwards.
GGATGCAAGATGAATTCGGAAGGGAATGAACTTAAAAGATCTCCATTTTAATCTCCTTTAAAGGAATGTTTTTAGGGGGTTACATTAAAGTGTGTGGAGTTAAGTGCAGTGTTTGCCTTGTGGAACTGAAAATAAGTTTTTATACTCTTGTGCAAGTTTATCAGGAAGTTAGAAGACTTCAGCACTTCATTCACACAGGTCCACAATGTCTATAAAATTACTATATATGATAAAGTTGCCTGGAAAATTAAATAGGCCAAGGCTGAGGTTTTAGAACACACTCCTGGACTTTTTAGTGACCTTGGAAATAAAAAGTCATTAAATATTTCATCTGCTGTACTGCACAAACAAATCTGGCACAACTACACACTTTGAAATTGAAAACAGAATTTAATTTCTAATAGAATGGAAAACATGCACAACTTTAGGAAAAGGCAGACACTGCTGGCTGATCCTAACATATCCAAATACCACATGCATTTCACTGAAGGAAATTTACTAAAAAACAACAGAGAGGAATGAGCTGAGATCCATTGCTGAACCAAAGTACTTTGCAGGGGTGGCAAAATTCAATGTCAGTGTCACATTAAAATCTTTTCAGTCTGCTCACAGAGGTCATAGAGCTCAGTGGGACATCTTCCACCACAAGAGCCCTGTTGATGCCCTGGACAAGAGAGGTCACACAGACCCATGATTCCTGTTATCCGAAACAAGCATTGCTCCAAGTAAAGTTGCTCAGAGCCACCTCTGCAACCCCGTCTGCCCCGGGCCCAGCACCAGCTGGTCCACAGCACCAACCCAACCAGCCTGCAGTTTGCTTTGCCAGGTGCTGCTGCAGAGGTCAAGGTGCCCAGGGGGCTGCCCGTTCCCATTTCAGTCCCTGGTGCTGCCTCAGTTCCAGAGATTGCCAGCTGTGGGCAGCCTCCGCCTTGCTTAGCATTGCCAAAGCAGTGGAAACTGGCAGAAATGGAGCAAGAAAACTGAAATGTCTACAGTTTGGAATCACCAGGACTCACATTCACATCAAAACCATTGAAGAGCTTGGCACTCACATGTTGCTGTCCCTCACTCTCTTGCATACACACTCACCAGCAAAAGGAGGAGACAAACTGTCTCCACAAAGAGGAGTTTTCTCCTATCAGTAAACCAGATTTCAAACACACAAGTGGAAAATTAGAACAACCTAAAAAAAAAAAAATCACTAAAACTTTATGTTTTGCCACAAGCACATCTCCTACTTCTCTTAGGAATATACTGCAGTCAGATCAGCCTGCACCCTGAGCCTTTTTGCCATGGAGACCTATTCCCCAAGCCATAGGCTTGCTGATGCCCCTTGCAGCTAACTCCCCACCACAAACCCATAACTCCTTCTGAAGGAAAACAGATCTCTCTAGAGTGGTCAGCTTGCCCTTGCTTCAGCAAAAGACCTTGTGCAATGAATCAGAGCTCACAGATCCCTTATTTAGACAACGAGTAAAAACTTTTCTGTTATAACACCTTTTTGCATGTTCCTGGTTTTGGACTGTTTTTCAAATATGCTGTTTAAAGATTCGATGTAGTTTCTAGCCAAAACAAAGCCCCCCAGAATTTAATTTTCTGAAGAAAAAAGTGCAGTTGCTTTTCTAAGGAAGGTTACCATAAACCCCATAAATTCTCTGTTCTTTGTCTAAGGATGAATGCTTCAAGTTTCAAACTCACTGGCTTATTTAAAAAAAAAAGGATGAAACTTTTCAACAAGCTCCTTTAAGTGAGGCATAAGCAATTAACACAATCCTGTCCCACTGACCCCCGTTAGAGTTTTACCGTGTTTCAGCACAACCAGAAAAAGTGAATGATTTCTTCAGGAGCAGTGTGACCAAGAGGCAGACCAGGAATACAATATCCTTAATTCCCAGTCCCCTTCCCAACAGCCAGACTTCAGCTATTCCTCCATGAAATGTGTGCACAAATCCAAAACAATATGATCTATTTGGCTGTTAATGATACCAACAGAGAGGTAACGAAAGAAGGAATTTTAACAGTTAAACTTTATTTACCAAGACTTTTGTTTCTTTACTGTGCCCATGATATTATTTCTCTTAGTTACGTTTTGCCTAATGTGAAACAGTGTTTTCCCTTAATTCTTTTTCTACCTTTTAAAAACAGCCACACACAGCAAGCCTGATGGATACTCCCACAGGAACAGTCCCAACAAGAGTGTTTCTTCTTTATTTTGTTTTTAATCCTATGTAAAATGTTTTAAGGTGCCAATTAAAGCAAAAACACGAGCCCTTCTCACACAAAGCCTCCTATTCCAGCATTCATTCACCTCATTGTGTCAATATTGTAGTTTATAACCCTAACTACTACATATGCAGCTACATACAGTGGGAAGGAGAAAAAGCAAGAGGTTTAACTCTTAATTCAAAAGAACCTGGAAGTTATTTTACCACTGGGAGATTATGTGTACATCATTTCTGTAGCTCTAAGGTACTATTTTCAAATGGTGAGGGAAAGGCAGAGGAGTGAAAGAGAAGCCAGTGAGAGCTAACACTGCATTTTATTTAAATTCCTAGTTTTAGATATAATTTTCTGGCACATATTTTATTGCTAAGCTTTTCAGGATCCATTGCATCATTGAAGACCTGCACATCCAAAAGGTTGAGAAAAGCAAGTAGAAATTTGAAGAAATGAACCAACACTTTGAAGATTCACTGAGCACCAAATATGACACAGGAGGCCACATTACACAAATCACTGTAATATATGTCATTCTCTACCAAGTGTGTTGTAGCAGCTACGATCTACTGGGAACTCTGCATCAGTTGTTCCCACAGTATGTGAGCTTTCTCTTAATATAGTATATTTAGTACAACAAGCAGGAGGCAGGTAAGCTAGGAGAGCTCCAAAACTGCTCCTAGTTGAGCTTGTTCACAGACACGTCCGCAAAACCCTGTTTAGCAATAAGCTGCTTAAAGACAAAATGGAAGCTTTCTTTTCCAGTTGGTGTAAATGCCTTTTAAAGACATTATTTAATGCCTTCTTTGCCTCAGTCTTTAGTAGCCAGACCAGGTATTCTCACAGTATGCAGCCCCCTGAGCTGGAAGACAGGGATGGAGAGCAGAATAAACTCCTCATAATCCAGGAGGAAACAGTCAGCGACCCACCACACTACCTGGACACCCACAAGTCTATAGGGCCTGATGGGATCCACCCGAGAGTACCGAGAGAGCTGGTGGAGGAGCTTGCCAAGCCACTCCCCATCATTTATCAGCAGTCCTGGGTAACAAGGGAGGGCCCAGATGACTGGAGGCTTGCCAATGTGACGCCCATCTACAAGAAAGGCCTCAAGGAGGATCCTGGGAACTACAGGCCTGTCAGCCTCATCTTGGTACCGGGGAAGATTATGGAGAGGGTGCTCACAGGACATGTGCAGGACAACCAAGGGATCCGGCCCAGCTGGCATGGGTTCATGAAAGGCAGGTCCTGCTTGACCAACCTGATCTCCTTCTATGACCAGGGGACTCGCCTAGTGGATGAGGGAAAGACTGTGGATGTTGGGAATAAGGAATATTTCTGGGAAATGTCTGCAACAAAGATACAACCTTTTTCCCCTCCAGTGCCATCCTGCTCCCCCTGAAGTTCCTGTCTGCACTTGCAGATACCTGGAGAAATTTTGCAGAGATCTACCCAGGGTAAGGGGATCATGACCTGCAGTGTGCATGTTTTACCAGTAGTTTTAACATGAAAACTGGTTATAAAGTTTCAGGGTAACTTCAGGTTCAAGACAGCTTTACTGCAGTGAAAAACAAAGACACTCATGCCCTTTAAATTCAACTTTCACAAAACAATACATTGTGTATAAAGGAAAGCCTCTTGTGGAGAAAATAAGAAAATAAACAGCATATGTCTATGGATATTCACATTACCTAATGTGGTATTAGAAGATCAGATAATACCACAACAAATAGTAGATGAGTATGCATATACAACAGAGTCGATCAAGTCAACGCAGTACCAGTGCCTTTTAGTTCAAAATAAAGGACTGAAAGGGATTTATACCACAACCTCTCTCAGCTCAGCCATAAAGTACTGCTTAGTCTAGACCTCTGGAAAAAGGAAAAGAGAGTTGTGTTGGCCATCTTCTCCTGTCCACCCATTCCCTCCCTCCCAGCAGTTACAGGGCACTGTGGCGCAGGGAAAAGGAAGAATACACTTTGTGCTGCTGTGATTCTGTGCTTTTCCTGGCAGTTACTGAAATACGGTATAAATTGCAACCACTCTTAGTGCTAGTCTAACAAGACACAATAGTCAAACTGGCCTGACATGGCCTACATCAGGACTTACATGAGGATGAAGTATAAATGTTCCTACATGCCATTTCTTCCTTTTAGCAACTCCTAATTTAGGTATATTGCTAAAGGGCAAATTTGGGGTTCTTAGTCAAAAACTTGTGGTATTGATCTATGCAAATACTTCCTTGTAGTTTTAATTTAAAAGAGAGAACACTGATGGAACAGAGTCTTGTCACAGAATAACTGTTTCCCGCTGGAAGACGAAGGGCAGGCAAATGATGCAGTATAAGTAGAAAACACAGTGTATCAGGAACAACAAGCACATATTGTAAATCCTTCAAGGAGTTTCACAAAACTATTGATTTGCCAAAACTAAAGCTTAAAAAAAGAAGTGTACGTGCAATGCTCTTACAAAAATATTCATAGAGCTAGAAAAATGTGTCTGTCCAACTTGTGAGCCCACCCAGCCTGCATAAAGCATGCCCAGGCAGCCTGACCATTACAGCAGTCTCACGGAGCATACATTTGAGCTCTCATATAAATGATTATTTACACACAGTGAAACATTTCTGCTAGGAAACTATTTGTTTACAGAGGAAATACCACAAAGCTTCCTTGCTGCAGTGTATTAACCTACTACCAGCTGTTTCCCACTGGGCTAGAATGGCTCACTCGGACAGATAAAAGGTTAATGGGCTATTTCAGTTTGATCTCAGGCCACCTGCTTACAAACAAGTGCAGGCACATACGCACTATGGCCTAACTTTCCTTTCTGCAGACAAACTAAGACTGAATGCCTTTCATGATAGTTCAGCCTGCTCAGGGAAAAAAATGAAATAAAGTCCAAAACAACAACAAAACAGGAATCCTCAAAAAAAACCCAAAAGAAAACAAGCTTGCCAACAATCATCAGCTATCAGTCTCGGTCAGATTTGAATTAGACAAAAAAACTCTAAAATCCAGTAATTAATCTTCAGACTACATTCACCACCCCAAAGCACTTTTAAAACATAAATCAGACTCCTGACTGAGGGAAATTTCACTTTTCTGAAATCAGTAAATAAATGTCAGACATTACAACTGTGACTAATTTAGATTTCATTTGGTGAAATCTGGAGCTAAAATGCTTCTTATTAATACCTGTAAGACTCATTTATCACATATACATTCTGTTGAGAAATGTATTTCTAAGGTGCAAAATAATTCAACTCAGAAGATGTTAGTAATTGTGTGCATTGGAAAGAAGAGCAGTTGAACCAACTACCAGTACTCATAATTAATATATTTTGGAAACTTAATGCTATTATTTTACTTTTTATAGTTTGTAGGTCATAGCAATTAAAATTTAATAAACAACTGAAGTTGGATATATTTCAACCCATTAAGGGTTTCCACATCAGTACAATTCTATTGGTTCTAAAATATTCCAAATTGCTATACTGTTTTACAGTAATTTGCCATAGAAAGCAGTAAACAGCTAGCTAAATTCAATTAAATAATTGCTGTGTACTACGTGCAAAAATACAGTAATTTATGTATAATGTTCTATGTTATTTTCCCTCTATCACTGAATAGCCTGTGTGTTGTTCTCCTGAGAGATGTAAACTATTGTTTCCATCTGATTTATTGCCATAAGAAACTGCTTGAGAATTTAGTTTATTAAAGCAGGTATGAATGAAAATACAGCAGTTTACTGGAAACCCTCTTTGCAAAACTGTGACTCTGTAGCTAACTTCTCTTTCAGCATCCACGCAGCCACATGTGCACAGATGCAATGCAAACACTGGAAAAACAGCATGGGGTTGGACACACTACTTTAATCTCTTTCTATAGCGGTAAATTATATTGGAAAAACAAAGTGGCTTATTGGCAAATATTGACAGCCTTTCAAGAAAATTGTATGGAGCACTGAACACAAAGTCCTTCTGACTTCAAGTCAGATAACACGTTATGGAAATATTATCTCAGTGGCTCCTCAGATGCTGAATTTCCTACTTCAGCATAGGGCTAATGCTTTCCACGCTGACTTGGTCAACAACTGCCTGGGTGTGACCATATTCTCAGGTTGATACAACTTAGTTGAGGGCAGTTTAAAGTAAAAACCTAGGAATCAAGAGGAAACTCTGACAACCCATGATCCCAACTTGAAACTACACCCTGGGAAGTTCTGGATGCTATTGCTTACCCCAGCATCCTGTATCTGGGCTGTAGTAGCCAAGCGCAGGGCCCATTCTGCGAGTGTCCTAGCTAGTATTAGTGGCTTTCCAATTGCATTATTTCTTTCTCATTTAATCAGGTAATTTCAAACCCTGCTGGTTAGCCAGAATGGATTAAAAGCTACTATATGAAAACAGAGCTTGGCAACCAGAAACACTGGTTTCCAAGAGTTTTATATTCAATATGCTTGTCTTCTTTCTTGCTGAGGTCCATAGGAAAATATTAAAAACTGATTTTGGACATACTTATACCAAGAACGTTGGCAATACTTATTTTAATTTTTAATAAGTACAGAAAATTCAAATTTCAAATATTCAGATACCAATTGGTATTTGGTTGGTAAATACAAATGTGAAAACAAAATGACCTCTGTGTAGCTAGCCAATTGTTTTTGTTGTGTTTTTCATCGTTGTTTTAATATTTTGGCAAATAATCAAACTTGGTTTCCTGTTTCAGCCCTGGAGTGAGCTGGAACCGTACTAAGGACCTTATGACACTGAGAAGTGAGGCATAGCTGAGAACTGGAACTTTGCTACCTATACTAGGGATTAACCCCGACAAGTGCTGCTGCTAGACACTACTTGTCTGATAATGGAGGTCAGTACTAGACAACAGGATATAGAAGACAAGTTGCTCCAGTCTGCACAGAAAGTTTGCCATATCAAGATGGGGGAAAAATGCTTGTAGTTTTATTTTTTGTCTGGGCTAGGTCCGAGATGAGGAAAGCTGATGCCGCCTGTGAAGAGTATTTACTTATATAATAATATAGGGTTGTATGTTGCCATTATTTTTCATATAACCCGTACTGTCTTAGGTATTATTATCTAAAGGACAGGCAGTGTAAAAATAGCCAGGAAAATGAAGCATCATCTCAGCTGGGTCCATGTAAAAGATGCACCATCTTTTAAGACAATTCAGTCTGCTGCAAAAGTACAGTTGAATGCTTCTTCCCTTGCTGAAATAGGTTTTTTTTTAAGAAATGTGAAAATTAAGGTAATGTAGGAAGCTAAAGCAGCTTTGGCTTTTCTCAGTCTTTACATGTGCACATGAGTATGTCTTTTCTGTCTTTTTATAGCTGCATCTATAGTCCGTCAAGTAAACGCTGCAATCTTTAGGCTCTGGTTACTTGGCCTGGGAGATGTGGATGGGGCAGGATCACAACTGCCTCCTTGCCCAAGCATCAAGGTTCAAAGGATCAAAGGATCAAAGCACACAAGGGGGCATATGTCATAGTCACCAAAAAAGGAAAATAAGAGCACAGATTTTCACAAAAGGAAAGCAGAGTTCAGCCTCCTCTAGCTGGATTTGCTTTGAGCAGGAGCTAAGGCCAAATGAGGTGCAGTGGTCCTGTCCAACTTAAACTATCCTGTGGTTCTGTGGCTAGTAGGCTGAGGAGTCAAATAATTGTTAGGAGGATGATTGAAAACAAACAGACTAATGAGGAGTGTCTTGCTCCTGTGAACAAGAGTAGAGAGAAAAGGTACTTAAGCAAATCTACACCCACATTAGTTCTGACCTAAAACCTCTACTCCATTCTAAAAGTAGCACCACAATGATTTGTTTGGCACCTAGCTGTGATAGTATCTTCTGCACAATTGTCATATTCCGCTCATATCTTATGCAGGTGGCTGTGCAGATTTATTCTGATACTGTGCCATACTAGGGCAATATCAATAATTTTTTGTTTTCTTTTTAATTTGGAAGTCTGTGGCTTTCTGGAGATGACAACATACTGTCCCTGTTCACAGCGGTCCCTGGAAGGCATTGTGAAATACAACTATGCTGCCAAAATGCCCTGCAGCATGAAACACTTGGGAGAATCAGGCTGATACAGCCACCAGGTTCTACTGAGCCAGTGTCAAAACACAGCTCTACAAAGTTTCAAATAAAGCTTTTCAAAATTTCAGTGCATCTTAAATTGCTACTTAAGTACATTCAATATCAAAGGTATTGCAAAGCACTCATTAATCCTGCAGACATTTTGGTAAGCTTCTAAACATATCAGAAAACACATGGGAGACACAGCAGTGTTGCTGTTTTCAAAGAAATAAAAGACTAAATTGCATAACTTGACTTTTATGCTTTGTGGCCAGAAAGAGTAGGAATAGCCACAACTTTTTTCTTTTTTTTTTCAAAATAAGGTATGTTTCAAAAAGTGTGCTCATAGAAATATAGTATTGGAGTGTATTGTTACTGTTTAAAGGCAGAACTCTGAAACAGATGAACTTTGTGGTCCAACTGCTCCTCCCAGAAGGCTTTTCTAGAGCTCCACTCCTCCAATGACTGAAAACCTCAGTTCTGCAAAGAAGAAAGGAAATCCTTCCAAAACATTTTGACAAGCAGTTGCTGCACTGCAGAATGACCTTTCACCTGGCAAGTCTCTCTTGGAATGTGATACATTTGTGTTCAAAACTCACATCTACTTTGTCTAGAACAAGAATATGAACTCATGTCTCTGGCTCAGTGGTTTGAGCATGAGACAGTCAGATAACATCTCTCTGGTACGATTTCATACAAAATGGAGGACAAAAAAGAAAAGCCAAAGGGAGGGGTCAGCAATGTAGTGTATTCAGGATCCTGCCTCAAAAGAGGTGGTGCAGGAATTCAACCTGAGTCTGTGTTGTAGATCCTTCTTGGTCCAGCCATCAACAGTCAAGATCTTGGAGCAAACTTCACCTCAGACGGAAGGAAAAAAGGCAGTACGTTGAACACTTTGTGCCGAAAAAAATTCTAACTACATTTAAGGAGGATAGGAGCTTCCAAAGACCATTCAACTCTCTCTGACCCATTTTTGCCCTGGAATAAAATATTTAAACTTTTCTGTCTCTTTTTGCCCAGCTGTAAAATGCTATCAGTAATCCCTCCTGGCTTCTGATGCCTGCAGTGATAATTAGGTTCACCCATTCCAGCATATAGAGCTACCCAGCTACCCAAGCCAAGCTTCAGCCTTTCTTTTTTTAGCAGCAGGGTTGAGCATAGCCGCAGCAGAAAAGGATGAGCTGCATTTATGTTACAGGCAGGAAGATGAGAGAGGGAACAGAGAAAGCATTTTGTGTATCCCACTGTGAGCCCTGGTTGGAAGAAGCTTCTGCTGATACACATCATATATGAAGATTTTTTTCTCTGACTGGCACTGCCTGCTAGGGAGGATCAATCTGGAGAACTGGTAAGCCTTCCTTCCCTCTTGCCAATGGACATTCTTCCACTGAAGCACTGGCCACCACAGTCAATTTCTGCCTTGTGACAGGTATAGTGTCAATGGTAAAAACAACTGAACACTGATATATTCTGTATTAAACACAGCATAAGCAGATACATGTTTTAAAAAACTATGTTCTTAAAAAATATCTAAGAAGTATCTAGAGCTATTTAGCATAGTTGATTGGCTTAACCACATTTTAAAGTACTGGTTTGCCTGATTATTCTTTGATGTTTGTCCTCTGTGGTAGACATGAGATACCATTCAAAAGGAAAAAAAACCCAAAACCTGTTTTTGTATGAAGTACCACTAGCAAATGCACCTCTGGGACTTCCCAGAAACCCTGCAGAAGGATCTTTCAGATAAGTAGACAACAGTTAACAAGTTCCTAGTGCAAACCATCAGGGCTTTCTACCTCTCTTTCCCCCTTGTACACGGCAGATAGAGTGGTCTTGCTGAAAAGACTTATTTAATATTTCATAGAATAAATAATATCTTTTTCAGCAGGCTGTCACCTCAGAAGATAAGGGAATTAACTCTGTTCTTACTTTATACCAGTCTTTTTATTTTCTTCCCCACAGTAATAGTGCTACCAGTTGCACCTTTTTCATCATACTTCCCTGTCCCCTTCATACTGCCTCTGTAGTGATGAATATTTCATGATTTTCTAGGGGCAGAGGTGAATGGATTTCAAAAGAAGATGGCAAACTAAGGCACAGAAAGTTTATATTACCAGCTCCATTTCACATAGGATGTGACTAATGATAGTTCATTCTTTTTATTTTTTTGCATGTGTTGTCTTTCTCAAAACTTGCTGCACATTGCTTTTTTAATCAGTTACCACCACCCCCACACATATACATGTCTCGCTTTTCAAGGGAGAGACTGTTTCTTCGCTTGTTTGAATCATGTCCAGCATATTTGTATTTTACCATACCCTGTGAGGCAAAAATAGCAGCAGGGAACAGATGCTGCTTTGGACCTTCAGTAGCACTCTAAACCTCTCACCACCATGCTCTTGCATATCACTGTTTCTGATTACAAATGTACAGGCCCCATTCCACAAAACAGCAGGACCTTTCTACCTATTCTGAAGAGGTATTTAAAGATAAATTCCTCTTCCTAAACAATGTACTTCCAGAGGGGCATTGCTCCCAAATATTGATATGCCTCAAAATAATGAGATCACTGCAGAAAGTAACATGATGCCTACTGGGCCTTATGGGAGACTCTCCATCACTTATACCATTTTACTCAAATCCACAAAGCCACCACACAGAAGCTATATCTAATATTCTGCAAGGCAGGCCTTCCTTAGCACAGATATTTTGATTTCACTTCCACAAGTCAAATGTTCTATTTATTACTCTGTCCACCTAGGAAGGATCAATACTGTATTTCTCCAGGCAGACCTAGCTATGGAATCACAAAACCTAAGCTGATCCCCTGATTTTAGGAGTCTGAAAGAACTCAGAGTCTCAACTTCTGCTTCAGTATTTTCCACAACTGAATGAACAACTAGGTTTATATAATCAGTAGCAGCTAGGAAATGCAGTTCACTCAAAAGTTCCAGATTCCTCAGCTGAATCCACTGTTTTGTTGCCAGAGTAGCAGAATTTAAAAGTTTGCAAAGCAGCAGAGCTTGGAAAAAAGTTGCCACGGTTTAACGCCAGCCAGCAACTAAGCACCAGGCAGCCACTTGCTCAGTCCCCCATAGCGGGATGGGGAAGAGAATTAGGAGAGTAAAAGTGGGAAAGTTCATGGTTTCAGATAAAAACAGTTTAACAGGTAAAGCAAAAGTTGCACATGCAAGCAGAGCACAAGGAATTCATTCACCACTCCCCATGGGCAGGCAGGTGTTCAGCCATCTCCAGGGAAGCAGGGCTCCATCACGCGTAATGGCTTCTTGGGAAGACAGACGCCATTACTCCAAATGTGTCCCCCCCCCCTTCCTTCTTCCTCACTCCAGTTTTATATACTAAGCATGACGTCATATGACAAATACCCCTTTGGCCAGCCTGGGTCAGTGGTCCTGGCTGTGCCCTCTCCCAGCTTCCCGTGCACCACCAGCCTTCTTGCTAGCAGGCCAGCACGAGAAGCTGGACTGTCCTTGACTGGTCAGCAACAACTGAAAACATCAGCACATTATCAACATTTTCTCATCCCAAATCCATAGTCTCATACTAGCTCCTATGAAGGAAATAACTCTATCCCAGCTGAAACGAGGACAAAAGTGATCAGTAAAACTAATTTTATCCTACTATTTATCTTACTAGATGGTGCACTGAGCGTTCACAATCAACCTGCAATTAGTAGTTAAAGCACAGCCATAAATGTCCTAACCATGCTGCTGCAGCAAGAATGGTGCGTGGTAACTTATCTGCATTGAAGACTAGATCCTGAATCTTGAAGCAGATATGCTTTGTTATTCTGCAAATCTTGACAATCATAACATTGTTGTCAATTCTGGAGTCTGTAAAAAGTGTCTGAATAGACAAACAGCATCCAAAGAACTTTCCTGATATTTCCTAAACAATGCATGAACCAGTTGATAGTTTTGCTTCAGATCAGCACATTTTAGAACACTGTAAGAGACAGATCTTCGTAGAAAAAACTGCATGTTATGCCTACTGGCTTCTCCTTCAATTATTTTATCTTCTTTCTTAAACCACTGTTTCGATATTTTATGTATTTTTTACATAACAAGTCCTATGTCAGGTGAAGAAATAATTTTCAAGACCTGCAAAATCAAAATTCATGGCTAGCTTAGAAACTGTGTGATAAATGCCAACACAACTGCCAGAAAACTCCAGCCTCCACTGAAACCCATTCTCTCTATTCCTTCCGCACAGTTTTCAAGCATTTTATAAGTAACAAGGTCTTTTAATGACCCTATTAATGACATGACAGCATAGCAAAGTTATCAAGTAGCTTTAATCAAAATTTTTTAAATGTAATACTCAGTGCTCTAAAAGTTGGTATATTTTTCATGACACCTGAGACTTCTAACTACATTGCACTGCCAAATGTTGTAGAAAAACAATAACTGATTATATTCTGATACGCAAAAACCCTCATGCTTTTTCTCTGCACACACAATGAACACTAACACTTGAACTTCAGCCTGATAGATGTAGGTATTTAACTCCATGTCTTTTGTTACAAATTTCTTTTCTCAGCTAGAGACTCCACTGCTGTTTAAAAATACCATAAAGTAAGACAGCTGGACAATAAACAGTGTAAAATAGACTAGTTTAACTGAAGTGAGAGCTGGGAGGGGAAACAGAAAAGAAGAACTTTGAAAAGTTCCTTAACTATATGCCAGTTCAGTTACAATAAACTTACAATGTTATTAGACACAGGTGAAAAAGGAACTGAAATAGCTCTGAGATGTGCCTAATTCCACTAATATACCCCGGGAGCCAGTAAGCACTCAGCCCCAGTAAGGCAAAGCATTCGTACCCACACCAAGTGCAGAACAACCACTGCCCCACTGGGACCTGGCTCCCATCCACAACACAGCTGAGCTTCTTAGGAAGAGGATTTATTAAGTCCTCTGACTGATACACAGCTTCAGAGTTTCCCCAGCAGGACATCCTGAGTGAAAACTGAAGCAACCATTTTTTAATTATTTATAGCTGACACCAACACAATTCTCTAATTTATATGTACTTGGGTAAATCTATCACCTTTTTTTTTTTTTGACAAGCTGCTCCTAAGCAAACAGTGTAAGGTAAAGGGAACAAGTGGGTTAGATTAGCGCAGCCCCCTGCGAAACACTCCTACACGTTAAGAGTTTTAAAGCTTGAAAGCTTTTTAAATTTCACAGATTGTCTTTCAGCCTACCCTAACCACCAAAAACATAGGAAAAACATTTTAGTTAAAATGTTTGACAGCAGCTGAAGGCCTGCGGCCCACTTTCCTCCCCCAAAAAACTTATTACTAGATAATTAACTAAAAACAAGTTTCAGATTTCTTCCTTGTAAAAGAGTTTGCCCTTCATCTGAGTTCAGAGCTACCTGACAGCAATCTACTGCAATTCAAAGCACTGACATCATGTTAACAGTTCCTAACAGCCCTGAAAGCCAAACTTGTTTGTTTGATCAGTAGAAAATAGTCCTACAGCTCTCCAGTTTGCAACTAGGGGTGCCACTGAAGAACTTCATATTCTTCACATGTTCTCCACTATCCTACTCCTCATGCATCTGTAAAATTCACACTCTAAGTACGTGAAAGAGAATATATGAAATTATAATTCCAAATTTGTACCATTTGATGTGCGCATCTCCAGGTTGCAACCCCAGGAGCTGAGCAGAGAGCTATCAGTCAAAGCTAGAAATGTTCAAATAAATACAGGGGAAAAATCGTAAGTCTTACATTCCTGTCATGCTATCCTTGTTTTACAACAGTGTAATTGAAGTTATTATGTATAGTTCATGTTATTCCTTCAAAAACATTTGTCACTGGAGACTCTTCCAGTGCCTGTGAAGCTCTAAAAGCACTCAGATACATTCATACGTTGCCTCCACACTCCCTTAAGAGGACTTAGACTCCACAAAGAGATGTACCAGAGTAGGTCCCATGGAAAAGGAAGAGATGCTAACTTAGAAAGGATTGAATCACCTTCCAATTTTACTATCAGGAGCGGTATAGACAGTTCTCGCTCATCTGGGCACACTTCCTTTTTCCTGTATTGTTAAAAATTTGAAGAAATCTGAGTTAAGAATGTTCAGAAAACACTTTCCTTTTTGAAACAAGATCATCATAATCCGTGTGTTGACATTGAGGTGCTACACACCAGCTAGGACAGTCTGCGTGTCCCTGATAACCAGGGATATCAATTGGGAGAGAGAGTGGTGTCTGCCTCATCTCTGCCATCAGCCTCTTCCAGACCAGTTCCTGCAAGTTACACTTGTCCCCTGTGCAAAAATAAATGGGGCAAAAGCATTCACAGCTCATTGAGACAAATGTCTCTGCTGCAGTAAAATTAGCTATCAGAATGTGGTGAAGCAAACACATCAGGAAAATAGGTGTTTTGCTAAAGAAAAAAATTTGTTTTCAGTAGTAACTCCATCTGAAACATCTAGGAACAGCAAAAGCCCTAAAAAAAAATGCTGAAAATGCATTTAAACTGGAAGATAAACCTGTATGTAAAACAACTCTTACTGACAGACCAGCAGAAACAAGTAGCAGCATTTATGCATGTGCAGAACAACAGATTTCAAATGCACAGTATAAGTGCCCATAGTGGGGCTTTAAGGCTTTTCAAGTGTGGCTGCTACCTTATTACCCACTAAGGCACCTTACTAAACATGAGCAAGGCTTGCACATGTCCAGCACCCACTGTTGCGAATAGTGGTTGTATATGTCTTGAGAAGGTGGATTTACAAGTTTAGGTCCTGTAAAGACAGCCATGTGAGGCAATGTATTAACTATGACAGAAACAACTCTAGTCTTACTGTTTTGCTAACATCAACAGAATTAATGCCCTGTTACCTCACTGAAACGAAGTAATCCACAGGCTGCTCTGTAAACTCCTGAACTGCAAAAACCAGCAAGGTCTCGGGCATGTGCATCCCCAGTCAACACTGATAAAAAGGACAAGATGGAAGGGTGAACCTCATCACAAATATAATGTAACACTGGTAGTATGTGAGAGGGCACATAAGGTTTGAGGTTTATCATTCTTTGTACAAAGAATTATGTCCATCACTCAATACTTTGAGCACACAAAGCTTTAATTCAGCCAACCTGGAAAGGATTAGCCACAAAATCTGTCCACCCAGCCTTTTTGTCATGGCTTACACACTGATTTGCAAGATCAAAGCTTAAGCAGTTGGGGAAAGAAATGTGATTGTCTGGTATCCTGCGAGAACAAAAAGTCTTGAGGCAGACTTCTTGTCTTCTTACTTGTGCTGAATCACACCTTAACCCAAGCAGTGTCACTGACTTGACAGGTACTATAAATAAGGTAAGATTTAATAAAGAAAAAAGAGTGATATATTATATGTGAATTCTGTGACCAGATAGAACCATAGGTTAACCCCAATACAGTAACAGAACAGCAGTGGCAGGTTATGTGGGTCTGTGTCCCACATATTCTTTCAATTTCCCCTTTAACCTTTCAGAAGAGATTGGTAACTTAAATTAATTTAAACCATTAACTACACAGCACTGCATCTATCCGCAAAATGGGTAGAAGAAACAAGGGTATATCTGTTTAGCAGGCACAGATGAAAAGCTGGATGTCTGGTCCCTGCTACTTACTCCTTCAAAAAGAAAATGAGCAGGTAAATAAACTATTAAAAATATAGTCAAATATCAGTACCCAAAGTACTTCACCCAGGGTGAAGAGTGAAACTGGTAGCCTTAAACCTAAGAAAGACCTGTGTCTATGTCTCACATTAGTTTGGATGCTCAGTGACGGAGACTCTGGAGAAAGAGTCTGTGCTCCATACATCAATATATTACAAAATATTTTCAAAGCATCAAACTTAGCATAACTTTGCAAAGAAGTTTCCACTCTAGACAAATTGCATCCATTACCGCTAGTGACTCAGGTGTCCTATAAATAGACACCTTACTCTGCTAGTAAAATACTAGCACATTGATGACTCAGGTAAATATTTGAACGTCTTTACAGAGCATGCTTCTGTCAGTACTCCCCCAGTTAGATATCCATATGGATGCTGTGTACTGCACGTGGTTCAGGTATCCAACTGCATGAACATCCTTGTCAACACAGGGACACAAAGAGAGAGGACTGGACGTAGCACTTCTGCAAGCAGAAATAGTGCTGCAGGGAATCTCTTTTGACATCCTGTGTTCACTCTCAAATCCAAGCTGTGGCCTAGTAAAATTTGTTTAGTTAGAGTTTCTTCATAATGAAGACTTTTCCTCAACCATAATAAATTGCCCAGAGGAAGACCTGGGGCTTCACTTACTGCACCAAATCTCTCCAGTGACAGATAATTTTTGACGTCCAGATCCAGACAGATACACATTTCAAACATATGGGAAAGAATGTTAAAAAAAAGAAAATTGACCCATACTAAAATACCCTAGAAGAAAAAAGTAAGCCTGTGAATGTATTCATACATGAGACACTTCTCCCCATAAAAACTGCATTTATTTCTTTTAGGGGTAAATTACAAGGTATGCCACGACATTTTATAGAATACCACGGTCTAGTGATCTCGGATCTACTCTACAAATCAGTTCTGTTAGTCATTTAAAATTATTAAGTGCTAAGAAACCATAAAATTGCTTCAGTGGATAAATAGTTCAAGAGCTGTGGTTATTGCTCCATCAACAGCTTTCCAATTGATCTGCTGTTCATGTACTGAGCAGTGTTCTCTCAAGGCCAATACCTTCTGTCTCAGTTTGGTGAACACAGAAGCTTTTCTTTTATTGGCAGCTTTGTCCTGCTCCATCATAGCAACAGGCCACATTGATCTCAGTGGGAATCTGCATTTTTTTTTTCCCCCTTAATGTTCTGATTGTGCTGTAAGCAAGTCTCCCCTTCAGCTGCAGCTATATGGCAGGCAACAACTCTGCATGGCAGGTGACATCCACAATTTTCAGGGTATGCAAAAAAACCCTGCCCTCAAAAAAATGTCTGCTGTGAATAAAAAAAAAAGGTGGTTGTTAGACTTGTAATATCACTTCCAAGACTCCCTGCACTAAAGTGAAAAACAGCTGTTCACGACAATTTAGAAACACTCACATCTTGTTTAGAAACATCTTGTCTAAATGTAGAAACAGCAGTGATCAGCTAAGATATGGATAAAACTAGAAATAAATGACTCATAATATTTAGGTAAAGGCTGTTACAAAGCTAAAGAAAGAGAAACACTCATGCAAAAGCAAGTTCTTGCAGAAGAACTGTGCACAAGAATTCACAGAAGGTGTTCTGCAGCTTCAGAGGTTTAAAATGTATAATTTATCTCCCATTCATAAGTGATAGGTAGTATACATTAAGGACACCAAAGATCTGCTAATAGCAAAACTTGCAAGCTGAATTATTAGTGTGTTAATTTCAATGATCTCCTTCCACATGGGACCTTTGTGACACAAAGAAAAAAGTTAATTTTTAAAGGCTGGGTAGGTAATTTGACAGGAATAACAGGATATAAAGAAACAGCATCTTTTTGTCAGAATGGTATTTAACTGAGCAGGAGGTTAGAGAACAGTAATTAAATGCTTAATTGTTTTGAAAGGACAAGCACTAGAAAGTACGACCTTTCATTGACACTTTGCTGCAATGGTACATTAATTATAGCTGAATTTCAATGGGTTTCCTGTGGGAACACATGACATTCACATTAATACCAGACAAATTTACTGTGGTCATAGCTTTTATAACAAATGCCTAATGCTAAGTTAAAGCACCATTTGGCTCTTGGTCTGATATGTCCAGAAATCTTAATAATATTTTTCTCTGCTAAGTATTTCTTGCATTTAAAAATTACTATTTCTCACAGTCCAAGGAGCTGGCAGCATGTAATTAAAGAAGCATATTGAAAAAGACAAACTGGAGAACTTAGGCAGACTGGAAGAGTCTTCTTTGAGCTGTTGGTTATTTTTCACAACAGTAGATACCAGCTTTTGCAAAGTTCAGTGCTTTAGTCCAGCAAAATCAAGGAACGAGTCTAGGACTCCTGGATAAAAAAGATCCTGATGGAGATCACACTGCTCTAATTCAGCCTGAAGGTAACGGTGCTGAGGAGTAAAACATGACAATATGAGGTGCAAAGAGATGACGTGATACAGAAGGTGTGTCCATTCATGCAGTCAACTCATCTGGTTTTTGCTGCTTTTATCCTCCAAACGTTACCCTGCTCTTTCTGCTCTAAATCAGCCATTTCAGACTCACTAGACTGTCAGAATGAAGAGGCTGCTTTATCAAGGAGCTGGGAAAACAAGGCATCTGCACGCAACCAGAGATATCTTCAGGAAAGCCTTTTCAAAAAGAATAAAATAAGTGTGGGAAGATCTTGTCATGAACATAGGGATATTTAGATTGCTCGCTGGTTTTTAAGCTTGGCAGGGGTCCTGAGACTATCATGCAATTGTCCAGGGTCCTGTCCTGCTCATTCCCACACATTCTTTGCAAACACAAGGCCTGATGTCTTCTTCCTAATGTAGCAATAAGGACAATCTCTCTCTAAAGAAAACCCATCCAGACAGAAGAAGATGAGACTTTGGGGTGTATTGATAAAGCACAGACGACCCAGGCCTCACCCTTCAATGTGGTATTGATGCTTTGGTCTGGCTGCTCCCAAATATCACCCACGACAGGGCAGGCAGCCTCCACAAGAGCTAAGACCAGCAAAGACTGCAGTCCCAAGTCAGCACCTCCCTACACGGAATTCAGTCAGGGGCTTGATTCACAAGCAGATGTCCAGCAGGATAACTTTGGACCAGTTTCTCTAGAGAGTTAGCTAAATCCCTTTCTCTCCACCTCTTAAGAAAGGAAACGTCACAAGAGTAACCAGGGCATCTTCTGAACTCCTGAACCAATTACACACTTTGAGTTTACATTTCCTGTGCCTTAAAAATATCTTCAGACAGTATGTGTTCCATCAATATCTTTTATCTTGAAAAGATTTTGGATGCTTTCCTTACAGCACTGCAATTTTTTGTTTCAGTCACCAGCACCCATCTGCAAAGCATTGTCAAAGTGGACACCTCCGCAGAGACCAGACCCTCCCTACTGAAACACTGGCAGGGATTTTAACACCCATTTTGAAAACATCCTTTTGAAGCACACACAGTATTTCTGTTTGGTAAATACTTGCTTTTCTTCACCAAGGCATAACAAGTAATTACTGACATTTTCTTTTAAGTTTGATTCAGAACCCAGGATAAGTAGGCCATCTAAACAGTATTCAGTTGTTAATGAATTACATGTCCTGACACATTAACGAATAAGAGTTCAGGCTGAGATTCCTCCTTATCATAACCTGAAGGAGAACTGCAGAGGGTAATGCAGCACCTGTGTGAGCAGCTAAGCCCTTGGCGAGGCTCCTTTGTACTGCAGAGCAGCTGCGGCACAAGAGGAGGTTGGCAGAGGTGGCCAAGTAAGGAGGGTCTGCAGTAATGAGGCTGTGCTGCTCCTGCTTTGGCAGTCAGCCATGTACTTCCAGACAGCTGAATTCTCTCTCTCCTACAAAATACTCACATATTCTGTTTTTCTGTAAGCAGAGAAACAATTCTTAAATACAGTTTAAGGATCTAACTTAGAAGTTAGATAAAACCTGATTTCCACTCCAATTGGGAATTGACCATTTCCTAAACCTGCTACTTGTATGCAAATGGCTTACAAGTATAAGGGCAGATATTTCTAACTTTTGCCAGAATGAAAGAAACCGGCCCTGATATGTGCCTGTTCCCTGACATATTCTCCTTTCCTTCTACAGAAAGGCCTATCAAAAAGCAAAAAGGCATTTTTCAGTTGATGTGTCAGTTTAACATCGGGGACCTGCTTTCCTTGTATTTCCAGAGAAAAGAAATTTAGATGCATAGATTTTTGCACAAACCCCTTGCGTGACGGAGAGATCTCCGCCAGTCATTGACATGCCAATAGACACGAGCTGTTGTTAGTACTGACATTAACCATTTCTTGGGTGTAATCAACATAATGCATCAAGGCTATATAGTTGGTGTCAAAACTATAATCCATGAGGGTCCAAAGATTCAAAATTTAACCAGAAAGTCTGTCACCCAAATACTTTCCTATCACTTCACTTCAGCCTCAAGTAATCCCTAGCTACTTTTGCCATCACTTCCCACTCACTGATACTCCCTTGTTCTTTGTCTGCTACTTCTCTGAGTTCCCTTAATGCTTTCTTCAAAGCGGCTGCTGCAAACCCAAGCAGAGCTGCCTCCAGTGCTGTAAGAAGCCCTCGCTATTGCTAGTGCAAAAGCTCAGGGAACTGTGTAAATTTATCATTTCCATTTCTGTATTATGAATGTAGCATAATTGTAACCTTGAGTGCCAATGAGAATGTCTTTTTGTAGGAGAAAATTTTCTAGTGGATCATCAAAAATACTGACTTAAGGTTCATTTCAGCTTTCTAAATATAGGAGTCCAGCTTCTTTTGATATGGCCCCAGTGTGAGGAATGAGTGATTCGTGTAAAGAAAATCTAGTGAATATATGCTTGAAACAAATGTCATTTATATTGAAATAAAGGAATGTATGTAGGGCATGACCATAAACAGGGGAGTGGTGTTAAATAGAAGAAACCATAATCTTTATGTAACTTCCTGATATGTATAGCTTCTTGATATGTGTAGCTTATGTAACTTCCTGATATGTGTATGTTAGTTCCTGATATACTAGTACAAACCAGTGTTGTAAATAACTGCAGAAATGTTGAAAAGATGTATAGCCAAATAAGGTAGCATTATATAAGTAGAATAACAGAGCGCATGCGCAAACAGAAAGGTCATGTAGAGTGCGCTGACGAAGAGGAGCATCTTCCTCCCAACGACCACCGGACGACCACCTAGAAAAAGATGAAGCATGCGCAGACCGGGGAAGTGGTAACGCACTTAGAGGAGGAGTCATCTTCCGAGAAAAAGGTGGAGAAAGGCAAGAAACGAAGCCTAGAAAAGTATAAAAGAAAGAATTGTAAGAAGTGAAGGTGTGCGTCTAGGTGGAGCAGAGACTCCCGGCGCACCCAGCACTGTTTGCTTGCCTCTATTCGTTTAATAAATTGTAAACTTAAACTGGAATCCTGTTTGGGACTAAATCATTTATCACACCAACATATACAACGTTATTAGACATTAAAAGACATAGATATTGATATATATAAAATAAAAAAAAATTCTTAGCCCTGTAATATTAAACTAGAAAAATCCCACCAGAGGAACAAAAAAGGTGGGAGAGCAGAATCTGATTAGTCAGTCATCTTAAATTGAGAGAGCAAGCCTGCCCCTAAAAGAGACATAGATGCAGCAGAACAACACAGTGGTGGTGCAGAACTTCCCTCTTCCAAACACAGTGTTTTGGCAATAAGAATAATGAAGATTTTGAGCAGCAGTCATCCCCTGGCATGTGCTATTCTGTCTAGATCCATGATTTATTAGACTTACCTGTAAGTAACATAAGTACATTTTATCAATTTCCTTTCAGTTTTATACGCCATATGCTCCACAAATAATTAAATCATTAAAATTGAACTAAGGTATCTACGCATAGCTTGGAAGTTAAATAGGCTGAAGAGGTTTAGAAGATCTCAGCATTGGTTGTGAGGATGATTAGGCCATGAAATACTTCTCTCTGGGAGCATGAATTGTGAGGTTTGACATTGGTATGTGCTTTAGGAGATCGATTACTGGAAGTACTGAATGGATTTAGGCTAAAGATTAGGTTGGGTTACAAAGAGAATAGATATAATCCTCAGGGTACTCAACCAGGACTGCAGCTACTGGTTTATAAACAAGTTTCACCAAGGTGTAATGTTCTCCCTTTGTACTGTGTAGTACAGTCATTATGATTAATGCTCTTACCACAGGGAGCACCTTGTCTTTGATGAATATTCCTATCCATGGGGTTCTCTAATGTTAAAAACCCAGATGAACACTCAAGATTTGTTTCTTTTTTTTTTTTTCCTTTTTTTTTTTCGGTTGAGGAGACGGCGGGAATAGATTCCTAAACACCAAAGCGCCTAGAACTTCATTTTTTTTTACAAATTTATCAAATAGGAAAGTCAAAACCCATGAGCAGACTGTTCGTGTCTGACTGGCAGCTTGAAGCTGTAACATTCTCAATCTCCACCATGAAATCACACGTGTCTGTCAAGGTCTATTTGATCTCTCAAAATCACAGGACATGTTGTCTGTGATGTAAACTTTATTTCATGAGCTTATTAAGAACTATAATAAATAAAGACGACAAACAGGAGCTCAATCCCCTTTTGCCCAGACGAGTCTACCATGTTAGCTCACTTATTCATCATTCAAGACATAAGATTTTATAAGTTATAAACTGTAACTCTTAATATCTTGCACCTTTTGGAGGTACACAAAGCATGAAGCTGGGGGCATTGTTTAGCCTCTGTGAGTAGCTAACAAGGGGCAAGCTTGAGGGAAGGAACTATACAACCACAAAGGGAACACAACTACTGAACTTCAAGTGAACTATCCTAATTAACGTAGTAAAAACACCCACCAACGGGTAGGGAAAGGCCCCTACTCAGAGATGCCCCTTCCTCACTGAGCATGCGCAATAAAAAAGGAGGATGCTATGAGTTTAAGTGGAGACAAGGCTGGCAAGAACCAGTGGGAACAAGTGACTGAGACACCTGTCATGGTTTAGCCCCAGCTGGCAACTAAGCACCACGCAGCCGCTTGCTCACTCCCCCCTCCCTCAGTGGGATGGGGGAGAGAATTGGGAAAAAACTTGTTGGCTGAGATAAAAACAGTTTAATAGGACAACAAGAGAGAAGGAAACAACGATAACAGTAATAATACCAACAAAGGAATGTATAAGAACAAGTGATGCCCAATACAGCAATTGCTCACCACCTGGTGATCGATAGCCTATCCCTGAGCAGCGATTCCCACCCCCTGGCTAACTCCAGTTTATGTACTGGGCATGATGTTGTATGGTATGGAATATCTCTGGCCAGCCTGGGTCAGGTCTCCTGGCTGTGCCTCCTCCCAGCTCCCTGTGCACGCCCAGCCTTCTTGCTGGCAGGCCAGAATGAGAAGCCGGACTGTCCTTGACTGCTTAGCAACAATCGAAAACATCAACATTTTCTCATCCCAAATCCAAAACACAGCCTCATGCTAGCTTCTGTGAAGAAAAGCAGCTCTATCCTGGCTGAAACCAGGACAATATCTTTAAAAAATATTGATAATTGGTGCTTGAAATATATAAATATTTTCCATGTGTTCACTGAGGTGTGCTACTTTTGGACCTACCATCCCACTCTGTGCAGACATGGAATAAAAGTAAATTACCATGACTCTGTGTGTTTTTTGGCTCTCTGCACACTGGGTGAGAGAACCCATATTTGGAACAACACACCTATGAGCAAAAGAAAAGAATTAGTTACCCGGCCGACTTTGAGTGTGCTCATCCTTCCTCCTCTGCCACAGTACTAGTGTCCCCTGTATCACACCAGGAAGCATGAAAGCCTCAGCAGTCCGGCTGCTGTTGGATCTACTTCAAAAGCTTCCTGGCTAAGCTGATGTTTCATACCCTCCAGGTAGGAGGTTTGGACTATACCATTTCCATAAGTTAGTGGTTTCAGAGGAAACTGCCAGAGAAAATAATAACTGCCAGAGACACCAATTTGCAGGTAATCATGGCTGCATAACATCCCTTCAGCTCTTCCTGGCCACCTGTCCTGCCTACCTGGTACTCTGGCTTTGACCTAATGGCACTGCTCCCAGCATACATCAGGCCTTAGCATGAGCTGGGTTAGCCAAAATCTAAGCGAGAGTTGAGTCAAGAGTCACACATGTCTAACATGGGATTGCCATTTACTTATTGCTCAATTTCAGGCAAAATACCCTTCTTAGGAGTCAGCACACAAATGCATTTTACATACCTAGTGCACAATGTTGAAATGTCTTGTAGCAGCTTCATCCTAGCAGCACCACCACATATACCAACATAGCATGGTCATTATTGAAATACAGAAGCATTATAATTTCCCAAACTAACTTCCCGACAGACACCCAAAGAAAAGTTAGTGTTTTGCATTGTTACTGACTGATTGCTTGTTTAATCTTTCCATTTCAAATGCTTACCCAGTGACACCTATTTGCTACCTCACCTTTAAATCACCTCACAGCTCTGTTTGTTCTCTTCTCCTTCTCCACCAACAACCACTTCTTCATGCATTATGAGTGCCATGCAGTAGATCTCATTTTAAGACTGACACACTTCTGCCATGGCTAGGAGACATCCAGGCAAACTTCAGGCATCTCTGGACATAATACGACTAGACTGAGCCTCGGTCTCTGCAATCACAAATGTTTCTTTCTAGTCATGTTACAAGAAATATCTTCCTCCTGCAGTTCAAATGGAGAATTATTTTCTAATGCTTTAGTCATTTAATTATTCATTTTTTTATTATTCTATGCAGTTGCAGCTTGCTTGTCGTGATATACGGCAGATAGTGCTACAGAGAATCCCCATCTCAATCAGCATCAGGATCTAAATTTCCTACTAAAGCAATTCAGAGTGAATTTTTAATCTGTCCCAGTAAGTAACCAAGTTGCAGCCCTGCTACCTTTAATGTTAGTCAAATTGCCAAGACATGAGGAGAGTAGCCTGTTGATTCAGGTTCTGCAAAAGATACTTCCAAGTCTTCATTTTCTTCCTCCCTAAATAAACCCAGTAAATCCCCAGATATAAGAGCTTTTGGGGCAAGGCAAAACCAAGAAGAATCTCCTAAATAATACCTAGTCTATCAAGCTTGAGTTTTGCATCACTTCTCCTGTAAAGCTATGCTACGTGTCCTTAAAAGGACTAAACAGACACAAAAAACCGGCTTTTGCCCAGCATCCAGAGAAAGTACAGCCCCAGGAAGTCCTAATGTTTCACATAGTCCTGGCCCCAGTGAACTAGGAATCTAAATATTAAAATACTTTTTTTATTAACTGGATGTGCAAGGGACAAATTCAGTTTTTAAGGCTGGCTACATGACAGCACTCAATTTATTATCTTAGGCACAAAGACTGAACTGAACCACAGACTCTGCAAAGTGAGCTGGAGATTGGGTCCTGCCCAAAAGCCAAATAAGCCAGAGGCTAATGGTGAGAAGAAAAATGAGACTGACCCCGCTTCAAAACCTTGTCTTTCTTGATAAACCTCCAAGTCACAGACTGGGCTCAGTAATTAATATATTGTTTGCCTGATTGCTGTCTCTGCGGTGAAGTGGTCTCTGCAGGAACTGCAGGAAGGAAGAATCCTGTCCCAGGACGAGAGCCATGCAGGGCTGCCTGTGAGTCACTGGACACAGAAGTGCTTTAAGGGAGAGAAAAAGAGAACAAACAGGCTGGTTTGAATTCTGAATCCTCTCTCAGTACTTACAGATGACTGGCAGGCCTCTTGGCAAAGCCAGTTTTGAGGGCTGTTCAGCTCTTAGGGCAGGGCTTAAGATGCTGTCAGATGGCCCATGCTGGCCATTGCAAGTACAGGGCAATTTCTAAGCAACTTCATGAGAGCTGAGGTTTTTTCAATTGCCCCCAAATGTCAGCTAAAAATCCAGTATCTTTCTTTGTACTTGTCTTTAGGCTTCTGATCCCAGCAATAAAAACTTTTGTGATACAATTTCAATCTCTACAGAAACTTTCAAATAACCCATCAAACTCTTGAAACCTTTTATCTTTCCTCTCTGCCAGTCAGCATATTGGAAACATGGTTCAATTCCCAGCAAAGCTAGTGGGAAGACTTCACAGCTTGCTTCCACACTATTTAAAAACAACAATAGTTCTATAATTTCAGGAGTAGATTCCTAGCATTTCATACTTAAACAGCAGCAGTACCCTGCTAAGAGAAGAACCGTTAGCCCTTCTTGTTGTGAAATCTACTACCCGTTGTAAGTTACTGAAAGCAGCCTTGCAAGGTGGCTAAACCATTTCTGCTTGGACTCAAACTTTGCAGGCTATTTTGGTCACATGAAGAAATACTGCACTGTCCTTTCCCTTAAAACATCTTGCTCCTATCCATGAGAGAATCAGAAAATTTGTCCAGTGGCAAACACATAGCAAAGGAAGCCTTGAACACTGGTTTTAGGGGAACTAGTTCAGTCAAACAGTATAAAGAAAGCATAGCAATTAGCTGGTTGTAAAATAGAAAGGGGTGAAATCCCTTCAACATATCGAAGTGTAGTTACATAAAAGAAAGGCTTTTTACAGGCTAATTTAGTTTCTCTCCGATAGCATCGTTAGACACAAAAATCTTGAGGAAGTATAATACTGAAGATGAAAATGCAGTTACATACAGCTGCACTTTATAAATATTGTGTGTGTGTGCCAAGCTCTTTTTAAAATGAAAAAATAATAAAATTGAAAAATCTTGTGCAGTAAGCTTTAAAAACTGAGTTTGCCCACGTTCATCCCATAACCAGGTAATATCACTATTGCAACCTGACATCTAATATTGCATAATCCCATTTACTCGGGGCCTGGGACTAATAAATTCTCACTGCCTCCATGTGCACATGCCTGGCTAATGATCCTCTCCACAGGCAGAGGAAAGCTATCCTTTTCTGGATAAATCGAGCAAAACCCCTGATGGATGCTTTTTACCACTATTTTAATAGAGTCTCTTTAATGTGACAGATGCAACTTGAAGCTTCTTTCATGTTGGCATTTTAGTTTCCCCTTCGACCATCTAATAGGGTCTGATGAAATAAGCTGAGAAGCACAAACTGAATCTTTGAACCTACAGTGATGAGCTGTTTCAAAGCTACCTCAAAGAACACACCTGGGATATGAGATTAAGATCTTCTTTTGTAGTTCATTCCTACTTCTATACATCAATTCCTCCCAGTCATGCAGCATGTACATGCAGTATAACTTGCCAAGTCCTGTTAAAGCAGGTATCAATATTACGAAGTGTCTCCTAAAGGCAATGATGCAGTATTGCCCAAAGGATAGGGTGAAAAATCCATGTAGCACACTGCAGATACACTTAGGAATTAAATCAGTACATGATCAAGGAGTATAAATGCATACTGCTGTCTTTTTAATTTATTGCGGGGGGGGGGGGGGAGCTTCATTCATTTGCACAAATATTTGGATGCATTTTCAAACCAAGGCACTTCATTGACAGAGTACAGATGCAGCTGGCCCACTCCTACATGTAGTCAAGCATGAACAGTCCAAATCTAAAAACAGACCTGCATAAATCATTCCTGCCACTTGACAAAAATTTATTCCTGTCCTGGAAATTGATGCAAAAGTCCAGATAGTTTTCTTTTGGTGAGAAGGAAAGAAGGATGAGTTTTTATTGTCCCCATGTAAAACAAAATTGGGCGTCAAGCACCAGCTTGTATCAAAATAGGTGGCTAACTTCAGCAAAGAGGCTGACAGAGGATTCAGTAAGAAATGACCAATATAACTGTATTTGGGTTTTTGTGGCAATGTTTTGGTAGCAGGGGGGCTGCAGGGACAGCTTGTCTGAGAAGCTCCTAGAAGCTTCCCCTGTGTCAAATAGACACAATACCACCTGCTCCAGGATGGACTCACTGCTGGCCAAGGCCAAGCCCATCAGCAACGGTAGTAGCACCTTTGGGATAACTTATTTAGGAAGGGGAAAAATGTTGCTGCACAATGGCAATTGCAGCCAGAGAGAGGAGTGAGAATACGGCAGAGAAACAACTCTGGAGAAACAAGGGTCAGTGAAGGAGGAGTGGCAGAAGGTGTTCCAGGTGCCAGAGCAGAGGTTCCCCTGCACCCCGTGGTGAAGACCATGGTCAGACAGGCTGTCCCGCTGCAGCCCATGGAGCTCCCCATGCCAAAGCAGGTGGATGACCAAAGAAGGCTATGTCTCCATGGGAAGCCCACGCTGGAGGCAGGACCTGTGGACCCATGGAGAGAGGAGCCCACACTGGAGCAGGTTTGCTGGCAGGACTTGTGACACTGTGGGGGACCCATGCTGGAGCAGTCTGTTCCTGAAGGACTGCACCCCGTGGAAGAGACCCAGGCTGGAGCAGTTCGTGAAGAACTGCAGCCTGGGGGAAGGACTCGTGTTGGAGAAGCTCATGGAGGACTGTCTCCTGTGGGAGGGACCCCATGCTGGAGCAGATGAAGAGTGTGAGGAGTCCTCCCTCTGAGATGGAAGAAGCGGCAGAGACGTGTGATGAACTGACCACAACCGCCATTCCTCATCCCCCTGTGCCACTGGAGAGGAGGAGGTAGAGAAATTGGGGAGTGAATTTGAGCCCAGGAAGAAGGGAGGGATGGGGGGGAAGGTGTTTTAAGATTTGGTTTTATTTCTCACTATCCTAGTATGACTTTTGATTTGTTATAAATTAAATTAACTTCCCCAGGTCAAATCTGTTTTGCCCATGGTAGTAACTGGTGAGTGATCTGTCCCATTCCTTATCTCAACCCATAAGCCTTTTGTTACATTTTCCCTCCCCTGCCCAGCTGAGAAGCGGAGTGATAGAACGGCCTTGGTGGGCACTTGGCATCCATCCAGGGTCAACCCACCACAATAACCTATAAGGATATTTCAGATTATAATTTTTTTAAAGTAGATCTAAAGCCTTCAACACACCAGTGTTTGCTATATTCCTGTACGATTAGAAAAAACACTGCCATATTTTGTGAAAATTAGAAGTGTTTTCTATATGAAATAATAAAGTTACATGAAATAATAAAGTTAATAAAGTTCTGAGCAGGTGAAAAGTGACAAAACCTAAAAATAAGTCTTTCTGGGAAGACTAAGAATTTTGTATAGACTGGAGAACACATCCATGACAAATTTCAAAATAAGGATAGCTGATTCCCAGAGTCATGGGAAGTAGGAGATAAACAGCTTCAAGACTGAAATGCTAGTGGAGATGAACAAGAAGAACTAGTTTTAGTGCAATAACTCAGGCATTCTGTAACCATGTATCCCTGTAATATAATATTGCCATTGCTGGCTACAGGCCATAAGCCTTTTACTTAATTTGCAAGTCCTCAGGACTGAGGCTTGTCAGGCATCCTCTGTCTGAACTTTTCTTGACCTGCCTGCAGATTTGTTTTACCCAGTTTAGTGGTGACAGCAATTTTGCTGGTTTATTTTACTTTCTTCATATGGTACAACCATAACATTATATAAGTAGCAGTAACAGTAACAAGCCCTTATTTTCTATACAATGAGATATTTATGGCTCTAACATAATGTCATAATGATTCAAAAAAGTCAAATAAATTTAAACATAAAAAATATAGACATAGCATATAGAAATAGAGACCCGGTACAATAGGAGGAGGCTTCAGAAGTGGAAACACAGCATATGGTGCAGAGGAGCACAGGCATAGACTGAGGTAGTGGTAGGGCAGAGACTTGGCACTGGTACCCCATGGGTATAAGCAACTTACCAATGGTCAGTTAAAGAAATATGTGGAGCCAGACAAAACTGGATTTAGGGGTAATAAAGAGAACAAAGAATTTTGTAATAAGCATCATAAGAAGGTAAATTCAGACATAACACAGAGTTGCAGACCAATGAAGAAAGAGCAAAGGTGAAATACCATGTTCACAAGCAAAGAAGAATGACCCCAGATGAAACCTAGCTAAAAAAAAAATCACATTAACATTATATTCCTCCTAGTGAAGGACCCCAGATACAGATGACTCACCACAGCACGCCACCACCAGAATGAAATTACCAAGCTTAGACCAAGGAGGAACAGAGGAAGGATTGTGTGACACCAGGAAAAGGGATACAAAATGAAGAATTTAAGCTTAATTCTCCCTCCCAACCCCCCAATTAAATCTGGACTAAGAATAAATAGACTCTCAATTATATTAACAATAAATTCTTTGCTTTATATAAAGTATACTACCTCTTTACCCACAGACAAGATTTTAAGCACAACAATTGCAAGCCAAGTTTTTTCTTCATTCAGACATGGCATAAGCCCATGCAACAGGAAAGTCAAGCAAAGCTGATGACTGACTCTGTTTTTATATAGAGAGGTACACAATGCTGAAGGTCTGCCAGAGATAAACCTCCAAAGGCTGTAATAATAAAGTATGCCACCATGAGATGTTGGAAGGAAAAAAAAACAGCCCTGGAAAATCAAAGCATATAGTTGTGCAGGACAGCAAAGCAACATTTTGATTACTTTTGCCTGTAACAGTATCAGACATCCTGGCTTATAGGCAGTGCTGTCACTTAGTAAGAAGAGACTGTTGTGAATTTGGCAGCAGACAGGGCTGGAAAGGGTAGCCTCACTCAGCAGCATCAATCTTCACTTGTCCTTCCTGTCTCTCTCGGCCAAAAGAAAGTTGCCAAAGCTCTTCCCCCTCCCTCCCTTCTCACACAAAAGCAGCACACCTTCCTGCACACTTTCCACCTAAACCTCCCCTTCTCACCACAAGGACAGAGCACACATCATTGACAACAGCTTTGCGTATCTGACTTTTCTCTTCAAGACACAATACTTTTCAGATCTAAAAAGGAATCTACAGCTATGTTTAGGCAACAAAATTGTATTTATGTATTTCCTTAATTCCATTTTCATAGTAATATAACTTAAGTCTGAAACATAGCGATTAGCTTTGGAAA
Organism: Phaethon aethereus; assembly: GCF_964289735.1. Lineage (NCBI taxonomy): Eukaryota > Metazoa > Chordata > Aves > Phaethontiformes > Phaethontidae > Phaethon > Phaethon aethereus. The sequence continues at coordinate 53,282,695 of NC_138577.1, read as the reverse complement.
AAATATGTTGCCATAACAACATTTTTCCCAGAAAAATTCATTTAAATGTAGGGGAGAACTGGGGAGAACAAAAAACAACCTGCAGATAACTCCTTTAATTCCAAACCAAAACAACCTATTCCAGGATTATCCTGCCTGCACAGTCCCTAATTTAGTCGCAGTTAATCCACTGCAGTTCAGTTGCATCAGCTTCCACTTCTATCTTTGATTACACCCTTTTATTTAATAACACATTTATTTGCTAGCCAAAACACAGCACCACAGTCTAATTTTGGCCTGTTCTTTGGATTTTCCATACTCTATTTTCCTATCTGGCATATTCTATATTTGCTATAGCACACTACCATTAATTAAGCCTCTGTGGGCAACAGCTTCTAGGCTACACCCTGTACAAACCATTTCACCTTTATTCAAATTGAACAATGAAAACATCTAGAGTGGATACACCCTGCAAATATGCCCTGCTGATAACTTAATGGGTTTATCAAGTAATCATTGAGGACCAAAGAGAGTGTACATAATAGATATGGAAATGAGTAGAGGAAAAGAAGCAGAAGCTATGTGTCATATATGTTCCATTTAAATGATGTTAGATGGGTGACACTTAAATAGAAGCTGTTGTATTGTACAAAGTCCTTAGCAGCTTTGCTGCAGCTTTGGAAGCCAAGCAGATTCACACGAAATGCACTGCTGCAACAAATGATGTCATGCATGATCTTTCCAGATCCAGAGCTGTTCAATTCACAGCACCTTCTTTACTGAACACACACATGACAAACATCTCTTCTTTCCTCTTTGCTAAGTCAGTTGCAGTGTATAAGCTGCTTACTCTCCAGAGCAATTATCACTTTCATGACACAGTCAGGCCAAGAACTTGCTAATTATATTTTGTTATTGTGGTCTTCCTCCATTTTGAAATTTATTTCTTCTCTCTCCTGTAGCCCCTTCCTGGGTTTCCTGAACATGGGATTCCCAAAATACCAGGCAAGACCAGAAGCCACAGAGGACAGAGCAAAGAAAATGAACAAGTTTGGAAGAAACTGTGGAATGCAATGAGTTCCGTTAAAATTCTCATTGCATAGAGTGTAGACCACACCAGCAACATTAGCTGAGAAAGAACATTCCGTGTTTCCTGCTCTATAGGTCCATGCAACATTCCCATGTGGGGGGTGCCCGTGGGGGCCTTAGCACTTTCTTAGCTCTCCTCTTCCCAAATTCTAATCCTGAACAGGGGCAATGAAAGAGTTTCCAGGAGCCTGTTGTAATCCATCACTCCACTATTCTTCTTTTTCATTTGTATACAAAACAAATTGCTGCCAGAGGCCAACAGATTCCTGCCTAGAAGGACCCTTGTCCAATATCTGCACAAGCTAGAAGTGTCATTAACCCAGATTGCTCTCCTGAGTTTCAGCATATTTAGATAGCGTGCAATATATTTTTTCCTCAGAAGGTCAGTGCCATGCAGGCATGCACCAGACACGCACTTACATTGCTTGCTGCTGCCATTTAAACATTTTGATGTTAATTTGCCAAAATGTTGAGATGCTATTAAAATGTGCATGAAGCCCAAAATTACCTACATATATATACTGAAGGAGTGTGCTGAATGCACATTATCTGTGTTTGCTGTGTTTTCAGGATTTACTGTCAAAATCTGGGATCAAAGTCTGAGCTAGATATTCAGGCCACAGAATTCAAATTAACACTGCAGACATGTTGTCTTTTATAAAGTTGCCAAAAAATAGCAAGTCCACCAGCCTCTCTGCTAGGCTTAAATTAAAATATGTAATTATCCTGCTAGAGATTTACATCTTGTTTTAATACTGAAATAGTGAAAATTCAGCTTCTAGCCACTGAATCTCATTATCTCTTTGTCTTATAAGTTCTCTGATATCTCTTTTCTGGTTTAGTACAAGTCACCTCTCAGCTTTCTCTGATAATATGAATTAACTGAGCTTCTCAGGACTATTTTCCAGCCTCAGGATTATTATCGTAGCCTTTCTTTTAACACTTTCTAGCACTGCTAGTGTGCTTCATGCACTTCTTGGAATTACAGGAATCATTTTGTAGGGTCTTTAAAATGCAGCTTGATGTCACTGTAACTTTTTCTGGTCAAGGACTGGGTTTTCTTAGATCTATAGTAGTTCACTGAAAGCTTATACTGTAATTCTTCTCTTTGGTCACCCTAATCTTGGGTTTGCAACTCTGCTCTCCACAGTAATTCTTCACTCTCAGATGTATGTCAAGCACAGATGGTAGAAGGAAAGCAGTGAAGATCGCCAGGTACAATGAAGATATTTTGGTGCCAATTCACCAAGTAATACAAGGCAGAACCACAAAGTGAATGAACTTCCTCCTCCTAAACCCCAACCAAGTTGCCCACTACTGCTATGCATTTGTTATTATCAAATGAGGTTGGTATTTTGTGATTTAAACAAGCAATTCAGATCTCTAGCAGCCATCTCATTATCTCCCATCTTGTGTTGTCTATAAAATCTCTACAATTCAGTCTGCAGAACTGTATACTCACAGGTTAAGACAGGAATAATAATTGGTCCAAAAACTAATCTATGAGACCCCAGCAGTATACCCTACTTGTTGGTGTAACCTGATAGGGACTCGTGAGCGAAATCACAAATATCTTTAATTTTATCTATACATACAGGCTCTCGTAGTACCAAGTTATTGTAAGCAATGATGCACTTCTACAGAAAGCTGAATATATCACTAGTTTCTCCCCATAGTGTTCCCTTAAGACTACATACTTTAGGTGAAGTTAGTTTGTGTGTATATAATGAAAACCCATAAAGAAAAATACTGCTTGACTTTATATGGTTGTTCTTTATGTTAGAAGAAACACAAGAATTCTGGCAATGTAAAAAGAGAACCTCAGAATAAAAAGTAGTGAAATGTCTCTGAGAAGAAAAAGGTGGAGGAGGCAAAAGGGGCAGATGAATCTTACACACACCTTCAGTGAACTCCAAGGGGAAAAAAAAGGAGTAGTTGGAAATGAAAGTGCAATACACAGAGAGCAAAGGCCATTCCCATTTCATACACTAGATAAGCTCAAGTATTTGTACATGTAAATGCTTCATATTCAGAAATAAAGGATGTTAACTTTATCACCAATTGATTAACATTCATAGTACAGTAGCAAAAGCAAAGTGTAGGATGTAAGAAATAACCAGAGGAGGTACTGTGGCCACTAAACCTGTCTTTTCATGCTAAGTGATTAGCAATTTAGGTAACTCTGTGCGCTGCTACCAATGATACTTATGCTTTTTGCCTCAGATGAACAGTGCATTTGTATAGACGTGCTCCCATTACACCTCTTTATTACAGACTGGTTTCTGAAGTCCGGAGAGTTCAACCCATCTGAAAATTTGCTAGCCAAACAGAATTTTAGATGCGGTTTATTTCATCTCAAATCCCATGGCATTTCTTGCACAAACTTCCAGCTTCCCACAGTCCAAACACAGAAATGGTACAGATACTGCTTTGATCACTGAACTGGAATAGATAATGGTATGGGATATATATATTTAGGCAACAATAAAACAAACAGAAACAGAATCTGAGCACATAGTAGTACAGGAAGTTTTCAGCACAAGAAGTATGTTTGAATCTCAATTAAGTCATTCTTCATGCCTAAAGGAAGCAAATTAGTGAAACGATATGAAACTGAAAATTCTAGAGGACAATGCTTGTCCAAACGGACACAGAGAATGGCTACAGCCACACACAAATTTGACTAGTACTGTTGTAACTCATCCTACCAGAGCAAACACCCAGTTGACATTGTGACTGACAAAGGTTAAAAAAAATCATTGGGGTTTTTTTGTACTTTAGCAGTGCTAAATGCAGTCTCACTTTAGTAACCAATTCACTACGCTGCAATCCTTTTACAGAAAGACATTAGACTAGCAATACTATGGAATAGACATTTAACTGCTAATTTCTACATCTCTGGAACATTTTAAGACATTATTTAACACATCTAGTGAAAAGTGAGGTGAGTTAGAGATACTTTAATCACTCCTTAGTTACAGCAAGACTACATGAGCAAAACAGAGAATCTAAAGCAGTCTTTGCAACATCAATCCACCAATTCAGATCCTGCCACCTCTACCCAAAACCCTGCCATACTCTGTCTATGCCACACCTCAGGCTGTTTTTGCCACCCCTCTCCTACAATTATTGGAATTACTGGGTTCTGTGCTTTCATGTTGCTCATTGGAGGGGAAATTCAAATTGTGACTGCTCAGCACTAGAATTTTGTGACCAAGGAATGATCTGGCATGTAGGGCAAGGGGTTAAACTGGCAGGAAACAGGGATGCCAGAGACAGGAGGACTCCTTGAAAGCGAGTGAAGTTGCCCTGGATGATAAAAAGCAGCCTCAGAATTGTCTTGTAGCCATCCTGGCATAGGAATTCTCAGGGGCCCAAGCTTAGGGGCCACCACTGGGCAGCAGGGCTGGGCTGGGGGATTGACCCCAGGCCGCGCTGTGGTGCCCTACGCAACTGCTCTTGGGATGGGTGCTGGTACAAGTGGATATAAGGCCTCAGTTCCTGAGACATCTTTGCAGATTGCATGTAGAACTGTGCACGGTTCATTTAATTTTTTCTTTTATATTTAAGCACAAATGGGTCTCTAATTCACCTCAAGGGGCACCATAAAAATTCCTTAACACTCAAAAATTGGGAACTGGAGGATTAGAAAAGCTAAATAGATGTTTGTTCCTGTCACCAACAGAAGAATTTATGCCTATATCACTTCTAGGACTCACTCTTCCCTCCCTACTCCCCTTCCCCAGCAAAAATGAGTATTTCTTTCACTAAACTTAACCTGCATTTTGTGACATTTTTGACACAAAAATCACAGCATCATGTATTTTTAGGCAAGTATGAGACATCTCTTAGAAGAAAATCCAATGAAAGCTCAGCCTCTTGCTTGAGCCTCTGGGACTCTTTGTAGCATGCTTGTCAGCACCTCTTGAACCATCAGCACTTGTCTATTTTGAACAAAATCCCCACCTAAGATAGCTGTATTCCCTAATGGTAGAATAGTTCTAGCCCTGGCCATTCTGTGGCATTAGATTTAATTATCTCCTTTAAGAACTGCTCCTCAGCAGTCATACAGCACATTTCCTCTCTAAAGCCGGATGTGCTTTCTCATATATAACCTAATCCTGCGCCTAGGTGAACTGCACATTTTTCAAACACGCAGTTCAAGTGTCCTCCTCTACTGAGTCTCCTACAGATTTGTATTCAACTTTCAAGTTTTTTGGGGTTTTGTTTTTAACAATTCTGCTTGGCACTGAACACAACCAGTTTCTGAACAACTTCATGTGACAACTGGTGGCCTCCAGTCTCAGCCACATGGCAGTAAAAGGATGGCAGCAATAACTTTGAGAAATGCATTTCTCCTCAGCCAAGTTCTGCGCTTACTGAAGCCCTAAGTCAAGCCTACCTAGCTAGTTAGCCTACTAACAGAAGGGAGTAATAAATCCAAGTAAATTAGATTCGAAATTCCATATTAAGCTACAAAATACTGTTGATTTGTCCACTAGCTAACCAAAAAAATCTCTTTTTCTCCTACTGGAGTTTTAACAATCATTAAAAATTCAGCTGATTTACACCAGGCCCTGTATGCTTTAAAAAGACTTCTTGCACTTTATCAGCAGGCGGTGTCTTCAGGTACTGCTTCAACAAAGACAGTCATCACGGAATGGAGGAACACACTCCATTTTGTGTTCAAAAATGGTAGCAACAGGCAGCAATAAAATTGCAAACAAAACTTCATATGCTACCTTTTTGGGAAATTAAAGCCTAGCAAAATCCAAGTTAAAAGTTGTTCTTCCAAGCAACAAGACACAGTTTAAAGGAAGCTGGGGAAAAATGCTTTGGCCAGACACTTTCAAAAGCCAGCTTCCAAAAGAAGGTCTGACTAAAACATTGGACATATATTATCTAACATGTTAAAATCCTAGAAACAGAAAGCTGTTCTGGAACACAGCAGTTCAAAAATGTAACGAACAGTGACAGAGCTGAGTTTGTCAAACACACACACTGAAACAAACATTAAACAGCAGCAATTTCTCAAAAATCTGTATACCACCTATATATACTGTATAAAGGGAGTGAAATGTGTACAGCCCATGAAAGTCACAGCCATCTTAAATCAAGCTCACTCACTTTCATTTCACTCCTTGGTGCCAGTAAGTCCATAGGAAGATTTACATGGCAGGAATCTTGATTTTTTTAAGGACTTCATTATTACTATTCTTGTGCAAAGCAATGGAAAAGGCTTTTAAAAAAAGTTTTAAAACACTCCTGAACATGGTCTCTCCAGTAGGCATGATTACACTATCCAAGTTATGAGAAGGTCTAGATAAAAAGTGTTGGCAGAAAAGAAAACTTTGGCTTTCTTCTCATCCTATCACCAGTTCTAGCAGGCAATCTAATCGAGAAGGTACAAATACAAATTAAATACTAGACAGAATAAAGTGAGTATTGCACAAAATTTAGAGGGGGAAAAAAAAATCAGTCCATTCTATTGACAATGGAACTAACAGGCATTCAGAAGTCACTACAAATGATGAAGAGTTTAAGATGGTGGGCCATTAAAGCAGTCTGCAATTATGTGAAACAGCTACAAGCTATCTAGTTTATTTTTGCTAAGTGTTAATGGTGGAAAATAAAATAGAATGGTATGCACCGGCCTATGTCTTATTTATCATTACACTCCCAGGGTACTGCTGTCTGGCAGGAAAAATAACATGGTGGTTTGGACTATTCAAGAGATGGAGGTTCAAATGAATACCAATACCATTACCATAAAAAACAGTAACACTACTAATACCATAAAATACCAATAACAATACCCATACTATACAACTCATATAATGCAAAACAATACATGCAGTAAAATATATACCAAAATCATGCAATATAATATGTTCAATAGCATGCCATACAACATCATCCAATGCAACAAATACTGTACCATCTTACAATACATACCATGAAAAATGCAATGCAGTCCAATAACATATGAAAACATACATACGCTACATAAAACACAATTAAAAACATGATGCAATACACACAATACATGTAACAATACACAAACATCAGAACATACAAAATACAATGAATACCATCCAATACACACGATACAATGCAAAATACAATACATACACTACAATAGAATACCAAAACATATCATACAATACCTCACATTAAAGACAACATGTAAAATAAAATCCATAAAATACAATCTATAAAATACAAGAAAAAAGTTACATACAAAATGACCTACAAGAAAAAATAAAGTACAACACAATAAAAAATAAAGTAGGAAATAAACAATAAGTTTCAGACAATATATACCATACCTCTAATAACATAATACCATAGATACCATACGCATCATACCGTAAACTACACACATTACATGCAATACAACATACAACACAAAATTCAATACAATACAAAATACAGTACATGCAATACAATTAAACATGATGCCATACCATATCATACATACCACACAAAACCCCACACCCTACATACCATACAATACACACTATACAAATTAGAACACAATAGAAAATATAATAGAATAAAAAAAATCATACCTAAGAAAATACAATACACACAGTAAAATAAAAATACCGCACCCCACCCCACACACCAAACACCGCACCCCACCCCGCACACCAAACACCGCACCCCACCCCGCACACCAAACACCGCACGACACAATAAAATACATCGAATACTTACAAAAAGTAAATACCATGCCATACAATACATACAATAAAATAAAATACATACCATAGAACAGAAAACTTCCAATATGAACAATACAAAGCAATATAATATAGAATAAAATACAACAAAATACACACAATAGACAAAATAGAATACATTACAATACCAAAGGCAGTACAATACATACAATAGCAAAAAATGCATATTCTACAATAAGTAGCATACAATACATGAAATTCAAAATACAATACCTACATGTGATACAATATACAATTAAAAATGTACAATATAAAAACTAAAAACAATATTAAAACAACACAAAATACAAGCAATAGAATGGAAATGATAGAATATGGTAAATAACATACCATACAATATGATACATACCATATGTTATACCATACATACAGTAAAATACATGGTATCATATGTCTACTTTTATATATTACACACCTTGCCATGCAATACACACCACATAAAATACAATATATACAATATGATTAACACTATTCCATACAATAACAGCTACTATATACAAGAAAACACAAGGCAAAATACAATATATAAAATAGAATTGACAATAAAAACAGAACCATATCACACAAAACATACAACATAATCCATACAATACAACATAGAGTACAATACATACTGCATTATGAGAAAAAAATACATTACAAGGGAAAATGCATTCCCATACAAAAAACATTACAATACCTAAAATACCATACAAAATACATTACAACATCAAGTACATTATAAACAATACAACACAATCCAAGAAATATGCCGTAGAATACATCAGTTACAAAGCAGAAACTACAATAGAATACAAAATATAATACAAGACATACAATAAAAACAATTAAATACAATACATACAATATGGTACATACGATAAATGTCATGCCTTACAATGCATACAGTACACAACACAAAACACAGTACATTACAAAAATACAATGCAAAATACAGTACACACAATACAGTACAAAATTCAAAATACAAAGTATTTTATATTATAAAAAATTCAATATGATTAATACCATACCATATAATATCACACAAACAACATGATACCATACAATACATACAAAACACACTACAAGACAAACAACAATACAAACCATGACACAAACTGAAGTTTAATACCATCCATACCATACAGTACCTACCATATCATTCCCTATACACCATACGCTAAACACCATACCATAAATGCCATACAGTAGCATACCGTACACACAATACCATAACATGGATGCAATACGTGCCGTATATACTGTACCATAAAAAAATACAATGTAACATACAAATCACCATACAAACCATACATACAGTAAATGCAAAATGCAACAAAATGCAAAACAAAGTAAACCATACAACACAATACTATACTAATCCCATATCATACCTAACCTCATACTGTACACACAATACAATACCATACTATAAATACCATGCAGACAATACAAAATAAAATACCATACTTACCATACCAAACAATACCATAGAAACCCCACCACACATACAATACGATCATATCAAACCACACCATAAAAAACACAATAAAAAATAGAACATAATACAAAATGCAAACAATACAATAGAACACAATACAATCAATGCAGTAAATACCAAACCGTAAAAACAATATTAAGTACTATTCAAACTACAATATATAAAATGCAATAAAAACACCGCAATACAAACACTAAAGCACAATCAAAACACAACAATGCATACAATACAGCCTGTAGCCCTCCACCCCAGAACTCCATCTGCAGGACTCAGGCCACCAGGACTCGCTAATACCAATGAATAAACAAAGGAATCTACAGTACATATTGTATACACACTTGCAGAAAACAGTGTACAATACTGCACTACAATACTGCACTACAATCCAAAACAAACTGAAGTGCAACACAAGCCCTACCATTGATAAATCAAAAAGTTAAAAATCATACAATTCAAAACACGATACAACGCATTACAAGGGCAAAATAAATTTCCATACAAAATACATTACAAAATAAAACATACCATGCAAAGCTATACAAAATGAAATACAATACATAGGATACATACCTTACAATACATTCCATATCATACAATGCATATAGTACAATATCATACAATACCATACCTACATACATGGACTAAAAGATACAAGGAACAGAATAGAAACATTCAATAATATAGAAATATATAGATTATTCTAGGGTTTTGGTTGGAAGGGACCTTTAAAGGTCATCTAGTCCAAGCCCCTGCTGTGAGCAGAGATGTCTTCAACTAGATCGGGTTGCTCAGCACTCCATCCAACCTCACCTTGACTGTTTTGAGCGATAGGGCATCTACCACATCTGAGTAACCTGTACCAGTGTTTCACCACCCTCATTGTCAAAAATATGACACATACAATAAAATAAATACCATACACTATGTGAACTACAACAGTACTTTCAATTAATACAATATGTAAAATGCAGTAAATACGATACCATATCATGCAATACATACAATAAATATGAAAACCATAGAAGAAATGCCATACCATACAATGAGAGACAACCCAGACAATACATATAAGACAATGAAAGTTAAAACACAGTTTGAAAAAATATGTATAAAACAATGCAAAATACAATACGTAAACCAGAATACATACCAAACCATGCACTACAATCCAAAATACAGTATGTTACAGACCATACAGCACAATACGTACGAAACAACACAACACTATACATGCAATACATACGAAATACCATATGATAAAATACGTAGATTACCAAAAAATGTAATATCAAGTACAATACACACAACGCAGTACCAAACAAAGTCTGTACAATACCGTACAACTGAAAACAGGGTACACACACCACCAGACGAGATGTACAATACGGTACACGCAACACAGCCAATACATGCAACACAGCACAAAACAAGCTGCAGTCCACCACCACCGACATGCGGAAACAACCTTCACAACACAAGAGTTATAAACCAGGTATGTTTATTACAGCGCTGGACACATGGGGGATATCTCCTCCTAACATGCATGTGCTGAAACAAAAGTTCATCCTTTATATACCTTAAAGACATGGATACTCATGCATTTTCCAAGAAATCACCGCCTCCTTGCTTATCTACTACATTTACATAATGCTGGACTACACATGCGTGGGGGTCTTGGGTGGTCATTGGTGGTCGTTTGGGGAGTTAGTCCCCTACTCCTTTTTCCCTTTTATGGTCATGAGTCTCGAGGATAATTTCTTCTCCTTGGATGTTTGCCCCTCCTGTTGTCCAGCCAAGCGGTTCCTTCTTATCATCCTTGTTAGAGCATTCCTGCCAGTCAGTCTCTATGCTCAAAGTTAAGATATCTTCTCTGTTCTCTTTAATCTCTCAGTCCTTGCTCTTATCTCCTCTGTTTTAATTTTCATGAGGCCTGCTTTAGTCGTGATTAATCATTTACACATAGTTACAATGTTAGCACTGAGACAAATACAGCCTAAGGACTACGAAAGTACGCCGTTAAACATAATCACATAGTTATTAGGCTAAAGAATTCTATAATAAAGTCAAACTAATCATGTAATCGATAACCCTCCATATATTAAGGAATTTGCAAAACTTAGAGTTGATTAGTGACACACGCTAAAATCTTGTAATTGTTTTAGATCCTTGTTTCACCACCACACGCACCACCGCATCAGCGGCGAGCTCGTCAGCACACACGCGCTCCAGCGGGAGCAGGTAACAGGCCGAGGGCCGTACCGAGCTCGCCAGCCCTCTGCTGACATCCCCGCCTCGGGCCCGGGGAGGCAGCGAGCGTCCCCGAAGCGGGGCTCCGGCCCGCAGGTGGGTGCCTCCCTCCCGCTCCGGCGGCAGTCGCCGGGGGCCATCACTCGCCCTTCTCGCTTCTCGGCCCTGGCCTTAAGGCAGCTCGTGAGGCGCCGGCTTGGCCGAGCTGACCTTGCCGAGAGGACTGCCGTGCGCTCCTCCCCTTCTAACTCATGACGCACGTCATCTGCGGCGCCCAGGGCCTCCTCCCGGCTCCGCACACGTAGCCGAGACGGTGAGGAGGGTTCCTCTCGCAGCCCCGGGCAGCAGCCTGCTGCCGCCCCTCCCTGTGCCGCCCTTCTGCCTTCCTCCCGGCACACAAACGGGCCCGGGCCCTGCCGCGCTGGCAGAGGCCGCGCTGAGCGGCCTTGTGCGTACCAGAGGCGGCAGAGCACAGCTCCACCGCTCCGTCTCCCTCTCGGGCGCTCCTCGGCCCGCCCACCTCCTCCCGCAGCTCGGCCACCAGGCAGAGCCCTTCGGCCACCTGGGCGCACCCCCCACAGGCTCGCTTGCTGCCGCCCTCCAACCTACCAGAACAGCTCCACGCGCACCCCGCGGCCCGGCACCTGGGCGGGCGCTCGCCTGCTGGGACAGCCGCTCTGGCAGCGCGGCTGCAAGGGCTCTGCCGGACGCCGGGAGCTCTGGGGAACCGGGGACGCGCCTTTGTACCCGCTGCCGCGCGCGCCTGCGCGCCTCTGCGGCCGTTGGCCTCGACCGCGTCAGGTGTGGCGGCCGGCTCCAACCTCCCGCGCGGCCGCGCGCAGGCTCCGCACCGTGCTGGCTCGCCCAATCAGCGGGCCGGGCCCCGTGGCTCGGGGCCCGCCCCCTGGTCTGTCACCGCCTCTTCGGCCTGGGGGAGGCCTCGTGCTTGCCGCGCCGCTGCTTCCAGCCGCCGGCGCTGCCGCTGCGCCTCGCGCTGCCTGCGGCGGCCGTTGCAAAGCGTCGCGTCGCGTCGCGCCGCGCCGCGCCGCCCCGCTGTTGTCCCAGCTGTGGGTTCTTCCACCCGGTGTGCAGAGAGCCGAAAACCACCCAGAGCCGAGGTATTTGCTTTTATTCCAACTCTGCGCAGAGCTGGGTGCTACGTGGTAGCCCCACACAGCTGGCACGCCTCGGCGAACACCCGGAAAATATTTATACACTTCGAGCAACAGTTACCGGTATTTTTTAAAAGTTGGCTCCGTTACCCTTGTTCCCATTGGTTCTCACAAGCCTCGTCTCCACTTAAAGTCACAGCGTCCTTCTTGTTTCCTAGGCATGCTCAGTGAGGAGGGGGCTTTCCCCGCCCAGGGGCAGGTTTCTGTTACGCCAATTATGCGTTAATGAGATGTTAATTAGGACAGTTCTCTCAAGGTCCAGTAGTTGTGTTCCTTTTGTGATTACCTTGTTCCTTCCCTCAAGGTTGCACCTTGTTAACTGCTCACAGAGACTAAGCCATACCCCCAGCCTAACTCCTTGCCTACCTTCAAGAGATTCCCCCCTTTTGAGACTTAGAGAAACAATCACTATTTCAAATATGTCTCACTTGGATCTTTTAATTTTAAAGTCCCCATCCTTGGGAGGCTTCAGAATTTTCCAAAATTGCTCTGTGGTTTCTTCCGTTTGCCATATGTCTTGTTGGAAATTTTTCTGTCCTTTATAGGAAAGCTTTAGGTCTGAGGAGTTTACTTTCCTCTCTGGTGAGCATGCCTACCTTGCAAATAGAGCTATTTGCTTCAGTATGAGCCCAAACTTAAAGTACAATGTGGTTAGAAGCTATACACGTAAACGTGTTAGTGACAATAAGATCACAACAGGATGTCGCATGACATCAGAGGAGGGCTTCCCACCACCTATGTTCCTCATCTTTCTTCACTCGGTCCAAAACACGATGTCTGTCTTCTGCCTCATGGTGAACTGTGATTCACGTCCTTTGTCCACCATCTCAGGTACATCCCAGCAACTGGTGTAGACCGTCATGTTGTAAAAGGTTTTTTTTTCATTTAGCAGAATGAGATTCGTCCCAATGGGAGTAGGCATTAGATTTTTAACTAAAGTGTAATTGAATTGTAACAGCTGGTAAGTCGAAAGAGAAGCTGCATAGTTAAACTCACGTCCTATAATGTTAATAGTTACAAACACAAGTATTTGAGTGATTACTTCTACGAACAGTGATATTATCTACAACTGAAAAATTACAGAGTCCCTATACATACCCATCCCTTCCGACTATGTATAAGTACAGTTCCAGGGATCTCTTCTGGATGTGTCTCAAAGTGACAAACTTTTTGCTCAGTGTTCAGGCAAATGTCCTGAGCTTTAATGGTGTTACTTCCCTGTTGTTCCCATACTACACATGCATCAATTTCAACAGTCTGCCATTTGTTACTGCCTCCTTGGGCCTATGCTCCATACTCTAATGGATAGAGTGTAGTACCGTCGTGTTTTAATCCTAACGCAATGATCGGGTAGATGGTTTCTACTGATGCATTCTCTATGGTTAAAACAAAAGCTGTGGCTTTATTATTAATAGGATCATGAGTGAAATTAACTAGATACCACCACGATTGTAATTTTCTTTCAAATTTGGCTGTGTTTTCCCGGATTATGTTTCAAATTTCAGTGGGTAAGGTGCCGTCTTCTCTCTCTCTTACAATTGCTGCTATTGTAGATTGCACCCACAGTTGCACTTGGATGCCACTAAGAGCTAGAGAAATATTATTTTGAGCTACACCAAGTGCATCTGGGAGTAATTGGTGGTCCTTTTCAGTAATTCTTTCCCATCAAGGTAATATTTTAGATAAAAGCCACTGATGAGTTCCTAAAGCTGACAGGGAGGACCATAATGGATGTTCAAGTTTGTTTAGGTCATGTATGGCTGTACTAAGTTTGTTTGCAAGCATTTCAGCATTTATGCTCTTTAAGACTCCGAATCCTGTCCGTAAGGTACCAGTTACATCTCTCTTTGCTCGTTTTGAAGGGTGAGGCTTCCCTTAAGGTAAAGGTAACCATGTAAAAAACGTACTTACGAATGATGAACAGGTTGGTTTAACTGGAGAGAGTTTAACTTGCATTAACAGTTCTACTCGTTTGAGGGACCGTGATGGCTTAAACATCACTTGCTGTCATCCTACATATCTGATTACATATGATCCAATTTCAGAGATCAATGGGCATATAGTTTGCGTGGCTAAGTAGTAGTATGAGGTTTAGGGGTAGGTGTTAGCATGATCTTTAGGGATAGTCTGTTTCCTTTCCCTTTCCCTGTATCTACCCATAAGGATACTACTGCCAGAGGTGTGTCATTGAAGAAGCTGCTGTTACAGTAGGGGCCTGAAAAGCAGCTTTCCCTTTCCTTTGATTGAGTTTGATTTGTCATTTTGAAGACTATAGAGGCATGTCCCTTTAGATAGTTTGTCACATTACGTTTGGCAGAGATTGTATAACCTGGATGGTGTAACAGAAATAAGGTACCTCTTTGTTTTTGTCATTATATGATTACCAGTGATTGTCAATGTTAGGTTTTGTATTGGCTTTCCCATTGTTCCTGTGTTTCCATGAACTCTGATCACATGTGGTATATATAGGGTGTCTGATTAGCAGTAAAAGCAAAAGTATCTTCGTTAATATTCTTATTGTCATTGTGATGTAGTTTGAAAAGATCAGTGTTACCATAAACCATGTTGTAACTATAAATAGTTCATTAGCCCATAGCGTTTTTAGAGAGTCTTGGCTTTAGTGCTCCCGTTGGTGCAGATGTCCGCTGTTCCTCTGGTGGAGCTGCCTTCACTCTCATGTAGTGGATCCAGGAGCTGATCCCTTCTACTTTTACTGCAGCGTGTGTGGTCAAGAGCACAAGGTGAGGTCCCTTCCACTTTTCTTTTAGTGGTTCATCCTTCCAGGTCCGGCTGTAAACTAAATCACCAGGCTTGAACTTATGCACAGGAGAGTCCAAGGGAAGCGGGACCTGCTGGTTGAGATACCTGTTCAAAGAGGATAATACCTGCGAGAGGGATAACAAATAATCCTTCAAAATTCCTTCACCCCTGACGTGAATCTGATCACTCCGACTACCCATCCCGTTGACAGGATACGATTTTCCATATAATATTTCAAAGGGGCTTATCCCTTCTCTCACTTGGGGAGTAATTCTAATCCTCATTAGGGCAACTGGTGAAACATCTACCCATTTAAGCTGAGTTTCTTGACATAATGTGGAAATTTGTCTTTTGAGGGTCTGATTCGTTCTATTTTCCCACTAGACTGTGGTCTCCCAGGGGTATGTAGATCCCACTTCAACTGAAGGAATCTCAACACTCCTTGGACTATTTCTGAAATAAAGTGAGGTCCGTTATCTCAGAATAAGCCCTCAGGTGTTCCGAATCAAGGAGTTCTTTCTTTTAATAAAGTTTTAATTACTACCCTAGCTCGATTGTTGTGGCAAGAGAAAGCTTCTGGCCATCCAGAGAATGTGTCGACCAAAACAAGTAAATATTTATATTGTCCACATTTTGGTAATTCAGAGAAATCTATTTGCCAGTGCTCCCCAGGGGCTATTCCCCTTTTTATGTCACCCATCGGTGGCTTTCTTTGAATCTTAGGGTTGTTTGCACAGCAGATCTGGCATCTTCTTACTATTAAGTCCGCACTTGATTGCATTTTTGGCCCCACAGCATATCTCCTGACACTACTTATCACAGCATCAGCTCCAGTATGAGTCTCTTCATGTAGGCTTTTAAGGAGAACTCCCATCGTTCTAGCTGTAATAAGAACTTGTTGGTTTGGAGTGATCCACCATCCTTCTGTGTCTCTTGAACATTTCGGTTATTTCCACCAACTGATTCTCCCTTTCCTGCTATGAATTGTATCAGAGTTGCATCATCATTCTCAGCCCACCGTTGTCCTAGGTCTTTTGTCAATATGTTACCAAACAGAGTAGGGCTGTATCTTTGGGGTTTTTTTAAATCCTTGGGGGAGCACAGTCCAACACAGCTGCACCTTTCTTGCCATCGTGGGGTTTTCCCATTCAAAGGCAAAGACTGTTTGGCTTTGTTTGTCCACTGGGATACAGAAAGCATCTTTTAAGTCCAAAACAGTAACACAGGTGTTTGTTTCAGGTACCGAAGTTGTACGGTGTAAGGTTGCAATACAGTGGGGTGTATGTCCAGTCTTGCACTAGTCTGTGTTTTTCAGTATGAGGTTTCTTTAGTGGTAAAATTGGAGTTTTAAATTCAGATTGACATTCTCTAAGCAGTCTGTATTGCATAAAAGTATTTGTCAAGGGCTTCAGACCTTTGTGTGCTTCCAGTCCAATAGGGTACTGATTTACCCTTACCAGCTTTGCCCCTGGCTTTAGTGTTATTTTAATCCGAGTTACATTTTTCGCTTTATCTGGTCTCTTTGAGGCCCATGGTGAAGGAATTACCGCATCCAATATCGTGTCCAGGATGTTGTTTCCAGGCTTTTCCAGGGTTTTATCTGTCAGTAGGCAGATTTGTGCCTTCCATGCCCTTTAAGGTGGGATATGGAGCTGTACAGCACTTTCAGAAAAGGTTACTTGTGCATTCAATGTACACAACAAATCTCATCCCAATAGGGGTAGGGGGCATTCTGGCATATATAGAAACTCATGAACTAATTTTGGTTCCCCCAGTTGTGCATTCCATAGGCTGTAGAAATGGCCGTAATGTTCTTTCTCCCATTGCCCCAACAATAGGTATAGTTACTTTACTTAAAGGTCTTTTACAACTAGTGACTACTGAATGAGTGGCCCCACTATCAATTAAAAACCTATGGTCTCATTCCCCAGCTTAACTGGAACCAGAGCATGGGCTGGGGAGGCTTTAATGTTTTCCCCTGGTCCTCTTCATTCATTATCTGAATCTTCTAACATAATAACATTAGCATTTCCTGCGTGATCTTTTTCCTCTGGCCTTTTTCAGTTTGAGCATTCGTTCTTCCAGTGCCTTTCCCGTCTACAGGCCGCACACTGA
Source organism: Phaethon aethereus (assembly GCF_964289735.1). Lineage (NCBI taxonomy): Eukaryota > Metazoa > Chordata > Aves > Phaethontiformes > Phaethontidae > Phaethon > Phaethon aethereus. Next base: position 53,265,104 of record NC_138577.1, on the reverse strand, counting down.
TTTGGTCCTCGAGGGGTTTTGGTTTTGTGGGCCTCTTCCCTGTACTATCACAGCGTGTCCCCTCTTCCCTCTACCCTTTCCTCTGGTATCATTTCCATTTATTGCTGCTGCTAGCAAAGATGCCTGCAACCTCATTCTGCCCTGTTTTTCTTTCTTTTCTCTCTCATCCTGGTTGTTATACATGTTATATGCTCTTTCTATTAATTGTGAAATCGACATTCCACCGGCCCCCTCAACTTTTTGCAATTTTCTCCTTATATCCTGGGTCGACTGCCCAATGAACACCATATTAAACATCCTCTGATTTGCCTCATCATCCGGATTCAAGTCTGTCCATTTTCTGGCTACTTCACATGATCTCTCGTAAAGGCCGATGGATTTTCATCAGGGCCTTGTCTCACGTTGTATAGTTTGGACACATTTTTTGGTTTTGGTACTCCGTGCTGGACCCCATATAATATTAACCTTTGGTATTGCTTCAGTTGGGCCTTCCCCCACCCCCCATTAGAATCCCACTCTGGATCTCTTCTCATAGGCAAATAGCTCTCAGGTTCCTCGTGAGCATTTCTTTTCTCTCCTTCTTCCCTGGCTTTTCTAATTATCTTTTTTTTTTCCCCCCTCTGCCATAAAGAAAGGATTTAACCATGCTTGCACATCACCCCAGTTAAGATTGTGAGTCAGCATGATAGTCTCTATAAGCCGGTGCATTCCTTCAGGATTTGCTCCATTGGAGCCAACAGATTGTTTCCAGTTTAACAGGTCAGGGGTAGTAAATGGAACATGTACAAAAACCGGCAATCCCTCCGGTCCCACCGCTTGTCTTAAAGGAGCCTGAATAACTGGCTCTGGCCAAGTGTGCCCTTTAGTTCAACTGGAAATAGGACTGAAATTCTCACTGCTCGATTGTGAATTAGGATCAACCAGTGATTGTCCCGCACTACTTCTCTATAAAGGTGGGGCTGCTGGAACTAACAATTGCACATCCTCCTGCTCTTCTCCCTCTACAATTTTCTCATCATCATGGCCCATGTCAGAGCCACTTCTTTTTTTCTTATCAGATGAATATATATACATCACCAAGTCATCTGCTAACTTACATTTTTTCTGTATATCAGGATTTCTGTACAGAGTCATGAAGGCATCAACATAAGGTACCTCATCCCATTTCCCTATCCGGCGGCAAAACAACATCAAGTGTAATACGGTGTTATAATTCACCGATCCATTTTCTGGCCAGACCTCATCATCGTCCAATTTGTAATTTGGCCACCACCGATTACAATATGTTTTAATTTTATCTCTAGTCATTGAATCTCCCCCAAATTTATTCCAGTTCTTCAAAATACACCCCAAAGGGCTACAGGGAGGAATCACAGATTGGTTTGTGATAAATGATTTAGTCCCAAACAGGATTCCAATTTAAGTTTACAATTTATTAAACGAATAGAGGCAAGCAAACAGTGCTGGGTGCGCCGGGAGTCTCCGCTCCACCTAGACGCACACCTTCACTTCTTACAATTCTTTCTTTTATACTTTTCTCGGCTTCGTTTCTCGCCTTTCTCCGCCTTTTTCTTGGAAGATGACTCTTTCTCTAAGTACGTCACCACTTCCGCGGTCTGTGCATGCTTCATCTTTTTCTAGGTGGTCGTCCGGTGGTCGTTGGGAGGAAGATGCTCCTCTTCGTCAGTGCACTCTACATGACCTCTCTGTTTACGCATGCGCTCCGTTATTCTACTTCTATTATGCTACCTCATTTGGCTAAACATTTTCTCGACATTTCTGCGGTTATCTACAACACTGGTTTGCACTAGTATATCAGGAACTAACCTCCACATATCAGGAGGCTACATAAGCTACACATATCAAGGGAGTTACCTAAGCTACACTTATCAGGAAGTTACATAAAGACTACCACTCCCCTGTTTATGGTCATGCCCTACATATATATTCCTTTATTTCAATATAAATGACATTTGCTTCAAGCTTATATTCACTAGATTTTCTTTACACGAATCACTCATTCCTCACAATCCCCTGTTTTCTTTTTCACCACTGTGATTCGTGTAAAATTTATTTAAAGTTTGTTTGATGGATATTAACTCGGGTTCCTCTATATGTTTTACCAACATTAAAACATGTTTTCTCTCACTTTGTGTTGATTCTATTGGAGTGGCTGTAAATTTCATTCCATTAATCGCAGAAGCTACAGCTCGTGAAGGACAAAGGAATTCTAATTCTAATTCTAATTCTAAAGGAATTAGACATGGTATTATTAACATACCTCCAAACAATCCTGACAAAACGATAATGATTTTTGTTACCCAGTTTCCTGAGAATAAATTTTCCCACGTTGTCCATAGTCCTTGGACATTTATTCCATTCCACGTTTGGACTGGCACATGGGCTACTTTTTTCATTTCTCTTACTAATTCATTGATGGCTTTTCCTTCATCATTTATTTCTAAACAACAATTTGTGAGATTAAATTTTGCACAGACTCCTCCTTCCTGTGCTAGTAAATAGTCTAGCGCGAGTCTATTTTGATACAGGGCTGTACGCATTTTAGTATTTTGTTTAGCCACCGATCCTAGAGCATTACCCGTTTTATTTACAATTATTTCTACTACAGCTTGCAACCTGATTATTCTATTCAACATATAAATGGGGGTCCTATATCCCCAGGACCCATCTTCTGCCCATGTCGCTGGATCATAATATGCTATTATTCTTTCAGGTGGCCACTCATTATCTTCCCATTTTCCTATTTGTAGCTCTCTTTTTTCCCTTCGGTTGTGAGTTTCTAATGTGTCTGTATATACCGGTACCCCTACGTGTTCTCCTCGGTAATAAGAAAAAGCTTGGCCGAATAGTTCCTAACACGCATGCTCCAGCCCAATTTTTGCTAATCGGTTATACGCAAATTTTCCACAGATCCAATATTGCCCCTCTGGACTTGACCACCCTTTATTAATAGTGGTTCCGTTGGTCCAATTTGCATAAATTCCACTTATTTCTTGGGCAGTGACCCATTTATCCCACTTTTGGTAAGTACTATTCTAGTTATATCCCCCTTCACATACTAAATATCCGACTGGTTTATTCCCGCCGTCATTTTGCCAACAGCTTCTTCCTGTTATGCTTGTTTGTAATATCCATTGCTGCTTCCTAACCTGGGTTGATTTTTTCCAAACATTAGGGTCTGATATGTTGCTTTCTTGGGCCTCCCAGGGCCAGCTCTCCCCTTGATTAGTTCCACCACATACATAACAATTTAAAGATTTAGCTATGTTTTCGGCTAAATTTATAAAAAGGTTTTTTGCAACCGTTGGGATTTCATATGTGGTCCCCGTTTCCATCTCATGATAAAAAGAATGGAACAAAATTTGGTTTACTTTCACGTATGTCCTCCTTTATTTCCATCTTAATCTGAGCTCCGGGATCATATCCGCTAGCATATATTTTTATTCCAAATTCTTTTATCTTCTTATCTTTCCACTTTTGAGGATTTTCTATTGTTAAATTTACTAAAGTGCACGCCCCTGGTCCACAATTTGGTGGAGGAGGGAGATTAGTTATTGTGGCTTTTAATTCCCCACAATGTTGTTCATATCCCCATCCTTTTTCAGTAGACCAGCAGGTACAATCCCAACCGTTGTTACAATGATGACCGCCCAGTACAGGTGTACAATGAGTACCCAGGGGAGGCATACAAATGTACTTGGGTAATGTTGCATAATAACGTTGCCACCCGATATCACCACATGAGGTGCTTTTTTCCCAGTCTATTGCTTGACAAACATCAAAAATAATTGAAATGGGCTGTTCTAAGCTTGTTGTTATTACGCTAGTATTCAACTTCTTACTAAATGTTGGTTGCCAATTTGCCAATCGTCCTCCAGTCTTGAGTTCAATCCAATACATAGCAGGAAGATTTTCTGGATTATAACAAATAGTATCATTTCCCACTAAGCATTTCCAATATTGCGTTCCATTATATATACAACCCCCATTCTGTTTCCCTTTGCACTCATAATAGGTGTGGTATATTAATGTTTTAGTACTTACTCGTCCGTGCCGGGTGGTTCTCATGCACTCGGTGCAATCCGGGTTGCTTGTCACTAAGTTGGTGAGTCCGAATAGAATCAAGAGAGGTCCGGTAAGGGTTTTCATGGTCGGAGGCGTCAGCTACAAGGGGTGCTCGTCCTTGACTGGCCTTGCTTGGTCGCGACTGAAAATCCCTATCCGGTCTTGCCCTCTCAACCTCAATCTCTCTCAAGCGGACTCCTTGATTTTGGTGACAGCAATAATATCTCACCCACCGGAAATCGTCTATAAAAGTGATCCGCCCACACCGAATGTAGAAGAAACTTAAGCTTTGATTTGGAAAATGTTCCTGTTTGCCTCCGTGGGAAATGATATATTTGTTACACAGATTACACTTAGCTCTTATAAACATACAACATCATTTACATAGTGAACATAAACTTAGTCCTGCCTGACAATTGCTTAGTGCTATAGCCTTTAATTTGTGATCATTTCCCATGAGTTCATTCTCTTTTTAATGTTATTTTTGTAGCTCCAGGTTGTGAAATAACTCTCCAGTCTTTCATAGGTCCTTTTACTCGAGTCGCATGTGTCCACCCCTTTTCCGCGGTCCGGATGGCAGTATCTGTGGTTAACAATACAACAAAGGGTCCTTCCCATGAAGGAGCTAGAGTTCCTTCCTTCCAAGTTTTGATCAATACCTTATCCCCTGGTTTGAACTGATGGATTGCAAACCCCAAAGGTGGGGTTTGTGCCGTGATTCCTATATCTCTTAGTTCTCTCAACCTTTCTCCTAAAACGATAATATATTTCCGAATATTATAATCTTCCACTATATTGTTTCCAATGGGCATCCCTTGGAGATAGGGCATGCCGTATAAAATCTCATATGGCGATAATCCAGTCTCACTGTGCGGTTTGGTCCTTATGTTAAGAAGGGCTAGCGGTAAACATTTAATCCATGACATCTGTGTTTCAACCATTAGTTTCGCTAGCTGTTGTTTTATTGTTTGGTTCATTCTTTCTACTACCCCCGAACTTTGAGGATGCCATGGGGTATGATATTCCCATTTAATACCTAATGATTGGCACAAGGATTTTATAATTCTAGAAGTAAAGTGAGTGCCTTGATCAGACTCAATATATTGTATTATCCTATACCTGGGGATTAGGTGTTCTAATAAAATTTTTACCACCGTCTGAGCTGTTGCTCTTGCTACAGGATAGGCTTCGACCCATCGTGTTAAACGGTCTGCTATAACCAACAAATATTTCAATCTTCCTATTCTTGGCAATTCGGTAAAGTCGACTTGAATCTTTTCAAACGGTCTATAAGCTAGCTTTCTTCCTCCCATGGCCACTTGTTGAAACATGGCCTTATTTACCCTTTGACAAGTTAAACACCCTTGTGTAATTTGCCTTGCTATTTCAAAAATTCCAATACAGCCAAACTGTTTAAGGAAATGATCACTTAATGCTTTTGTACCCCAATGTGTTTGCGCGTGTAAGCGTTCTAATATTTGCCTGGTGTAGGCTTTTGGCAACATCTCTCGCCCATCAGGCAATGTCCATTTCCCTTGTTCCAATCTAGCTCCTATTTTCTCTAATTTCGCTTGTTCCTCCAAGGTAAACTTTTTTTCCTTTTCCTCTTGTCCCCTTCCACCAGTGTCCTCCCTTGTTTGTGTATGATTAATTTTAACAGTTTCAATCCTCCAGGCTGCTTCCTGAGCCTCCTTATCTGCTAAATTATTTCCTCTAATTCGATAATCTAATCCCTTTTGGCGTCCCCTCACATGCACCACTGCTATTTCCTTTGGTCCTCTTAACACTTTTAAGATTTTTACTATCAACTCCTGATGTATTAAGTTCTTTCCTTGAGTGTTAATCAAGCCTCTTTCCTCCCAAATTTTTCCAAAAGTATGGACTACTCCATATGCATATTTGGAATCTGTGAATATGGTCCCTCTTTTTCCTTTTAATAATTCCAGGGCCCTACATAGGGCATAAAGCTCACAAGCCTGAGCTGACCATGATGGACTCAGAGGTCCTGATTCCACAAGTTCTAAGTCCTTATTAATTATTGCATATCCTGATTTTCTCTTCCCTTCTATTACTCGGGAGGATCCATCTACAAACAATTTTTCTCCTCCCTCTAATTCAATATCTCTGAGATCGAGCCTTACTTTTGTCTGGGATTCTATAACTTCTAAACAATTATGTTGTAGCACTACTGCTTCTGAGGGTTCCCCAAACAGGAACTGCGTGGGGCTCTGGGCAGAGGTGACTCCTAATTCCAAATTAGGTGAATCTATTAAGATGGTTTCATATTTCAAAAGTCGACTATCTGTCAGCCATTTCTCTGCCGTCTGTTGGAGGACATTCCTAACATTATGTGGCGTATATACCTTTAGAGGTGCACTAAAAAGTAATTTTCCTAGCTTCCTCTATCAATAATGCCGTAGCAACTAGGGCTTGGAGACATGCTGGCCACCCCCTGCTAACCGGATCTAATAATTTGGATAAATATCCCACTGTTTTTTTCATTCCCGCCCAATCTTGGGTAAGGACCCCATAAGCTGTTTGGTTAGAGGTGTTCACAAAAAGATAAAAAGGTTTTTCCAAATCTGAGAGACTCAAGACAGGAGCTTCTACAAGGGTTCTTTTAATTTTCCCCAGCTTCCTAGTGTCTTCCTCAGACCACTTGAGTTGATTGTTAGATAATTTCTCATACAAAAATTTTACCTTTTCGCTATAATTCTCAAGCCAGGGCCTACAATATCCCAATAATCCTAATACCTGTCTTATTTCCTTTTTAGTCTGTGGAGGTCTTAGGATTAAAATACCAGAAACCCTGTCAGGGTCTAATTTCTTTTCTCCTTTGCTTAACCAATGTCCCAAATATTTTACTTCTTGCTCTGTAAATTGTAATTTCGAGCGGGACACTTTTAATCCCTTTTTCCCTAAAAAATTTAGCAATCTAATGGTGGCTTTTCGGGTCTCCTCTTCAGTTTCTCCTGCTACCAGTAAATCATCCACATATTGTAATAATTTTACCCCCTCGTGTACTGTAAAATCTTGTAAGATTTTCTCTGAGGTCTGTCCAAACAAATTTGGTGACTCCGTAAACCCTTGTGGTAGCACAGTCCACCTTAATTGTTGTTTTCGTCCTGTTTCGGGGTCTTCCCATTCAAAGGCAAAATAATCTCTGGACTCCTTATCCAAAGGACAGGCCCAAAAGGCATCTTTCAAATCTATTACACTATACCAAATACGTTTAGGAGACAGGCGACTCAATAAAGTATAAGGATTTGCTACGACAGGGAATTTGGTGATTGTTCGCCGATTCACAGCTCTCAAATCCTGTACCATCCTATATGCACCATCTGGTTTTTTTACAGGGAGTATCGGGGTATTGTGGGGTGACATACATCCACGGTTCCAAAGTCCCATTTTTAGTAAGTTATCCACAATAGGTTTTAGACCCCTCCGGCCTTCTATACGTATAGGATATTGTTTAATTCTAATTGGCCTCTGAGGGTCTGTTACCTGTACCTTGATGGGTGCCATATCTAGTCTCCCAACATCTCCTTCCTTATACCATACTTGGGGGTCAATTTTTTCCTCATCAACTTGGGTTAAGGTACATAAGTTAATATGTAACCGATCTCCTTGGCTCTGAATAGTTAGGGTTAGTTTTAAAATCAAGTCCCTCCCTAATAGGTTATATTCTGCTTCTGGTAATAAAAGTAAATAATTTAAGCAAATTTTTGTCTCTGTCTCAATCTCTACTTCTTCTAAGATGGGGACTTTGAAGGGCTCTCCTTTTGCACCTATTACTGACATATAGGCTTTTCCTTTTCCTACCCCGTTTGGGAGTTTCTGAATCGTTGACTTCTCAGCTCCAGTATCTACTAAAAATAAAAATTCTTCTTTTTGGGGACCTACTAATAGTTTTATCAAGGGCTCTGTTGATGTTGTGGTCCCCAGAAGATATAGCCCCTGACACCCCTAATCCTCTTTAAACATTTTCTCATCCCGTTCCCGTTTACGGCAGTTTTTCTGAACATGCCCCTTTTTGTTACAACAGTAACAGACGGGAATTGTGGGTCTGTCTTGATAAGATTGTCCCCGGGGTGGCTGTTCTGGTCTCTTATCTTTTTTCTCTCCCAGCTGAGTCTTACTCCTGTGACTTTCCCTCACTGCTGCTACAAAAATTCTTGCCTTTGCTTTTTGTTTTTCTTCGTCCCTCCTGACATACACCTTTTTAGCTTCTCTTAGTAATTCTTCCAACTCTCTCTCTTGCCAATCCTCTATCTTCTCTAATTTCTTCCTTATATCCCCCCAGGATTTTGCAACAAACTGGGTCCTTAGGAGAGCAGTTCCAGCCGGAGTATTTGGATCAATACCCGAATACATCTGTAAGCTTTTTCTCAACGTCTCCAACCATTCAGTTGGAGATTCTTCCTTTCCCTGTTATTCACTAAATGCCTTATTAATATTTTGTCCCCTGGGGACTGCTTCCCTTATGCCCTGTATAATTAGGTTCCTCAAATCCCTCATGTTTTGTCTATCAACGGGGACTTGAGGATTCCACTGGGGGTCTATATTAGGCCATTTCTGATCCCCCGGGGGTCCCGCTTGGTTTTGTCTTTCCCATATCCTCATTCCCGCCTGTCTAATCATCCCCCTTTCTTCTGTAGTAAATAAGATGGTCAAGATTGACTGAATTTCTTCCCAAGTATAAATGTTTGGACCTAGAAATTGGTCCAAATGGTCAGATACTCCTAAAGGGTCATCTAAAAGAGCACCCAATTCCTTTTTAAAACATCTTACTTCCGTTGTATGTAATGGGACAGTTACATATCCAATTCCTCCTCTATTTCCACCCAGAGGTACTTCCCGTAAAGGATACAAAGACATTTCTGGGTGCTCACTTTGGGATCCTTTCCTTAGAGTTGAATTCGACCCCGGGGCCATAGGGGAGGTCATCAAATTAGGTGACAGTGTTTGATGGGTAGCTGGATCATACGGGGGAGGTAAGTGATCTAGGGGGTCCCAATCCTTCTTTTCCTTTTCCATGTATTGCTCCCCTACGGTCTTATTTTCCCTTACTCCTATTTTAAGATTACAAATGCCCACACGGGCCTTTATCCATAAACTAGCATACTCGCTCTCCTCTTGGCAAAACGGTTCCTTAGAATTTACATACAGGTTTAGCGCCTGACAAACCCAATCCTCAAATGACCCAAATACAGGCCAAAAAACGTGGGGTCTCAAGGGGTTCTTTGGCCATTCCATCATACAATATTTAACTAATTCCTCCTTTGTTTTTCCTCTCCTAGGGCCCTTATTATTCCAATGTTTTAGCATTATTCCCAACGGGCTCTCCGGAGGTATATCTGGTAATTTGCTCCCTTTTTTCTGATCCTGGGTTCTCGATTTTGTCTGACCCATCTTAGGAATTTTATTTTGGCAATTCCTACTGCCCTTGGTTGTCAGTAAGAGTGTCTTGCAGGGGGTTTCAAACTTGTCACTCACCTACGGATCCTATAAAAAATCGCTTCGGTCCTTCACCGGCCAAGTCCCTCGCGGGAGATTGGAACCGCGCTTAGAAGACCTCCACAATCGCTTTGGAACAAGGTTCCGTCTCAGTCACGCTCTTACACACACAGGCAACCGAATCCCACCCAACCGAACGGTATACACCTTAAATACTTACAACCCCGTCGTCTTCGTTCGGATCTTCGCACGCAGAATTATGGGCAAAATAAACTACTGCAGCCGGCAAGGGAGCTCATAAAAATTAAATTCTTTGCTTGCCCCTATTTGGGTTCAGGATGGTGTTAGTCCCGACCTGACCCGATCAGGAGCCACCAAATGGTGGGGCGCCCCTCCTAGATCAAGTCAGTATTCAGGAACCAAGACCATCCCGGACAAGCCCCCAGTTGTGATAAATGATTTAGTCCCAAACAGGATTCCAATTTAAGTTTACAATTTATTAAGCGAATAGAGGCAAGCAAACAGCACTGGGTGCGCCGGGAGTCTCCGCTCCACCTAGACGCACACCTTCACTTCTTACAATTCTTTCTTTTATACTTTTCTCGGCTTCGTTTCTCGCCTTTCTCTGCCTTTTTCTTGGAAGATGACTCTTTCTCTAAGTACGTCACCACTTCCCCGGTCTGTGCATGCTTCATCTTTTTCTAGGTGGTCGTCCGGTGGTCGTTGGGAGGAAGATGCTCCTCTTCGTCAGTGCACTCTACATGACCTCTCTGTTTACGCATGCGCTCCGTTATTCTACTTCTATTATGCTACCTCATTTGGCTAAACATTTTCTCGACATTTCTGCGGTTATCTACAACACTGGTTTGCACTAGTATATCAGGAACTAACCTACACATATCAGGAGGCTACATAAGCTACACATATCAAGGGAGTTACCTAAGCTACACTTATCAGGAAGTTACATAAAGACTACCACTCCCCTGTTTATGGTCATGCCCTACATATATATTCCTTTATTTCAATATAAATGACATTTGCTTCAAGCTTATATTCACTAGATTTTCTTTACACGAATCACTCATTCCTCACAGGTTC